>NC_091285.1:74497146-74803469 GCF_032444005.1 Ranitomeya imitator
TCAGCTGCAGCAAATTAGACATTAGAAAAGTAATTCACAGTAGTCCACAGGCAAGAGCTTTTCATAGGAAAGCTAGGTGTCTGCCGGGCAAGGTGGGGCAAAAAGAATTCGAAATCCAGTTGTGGTTCATTTTAATGAATGTTAGATCATCAACATTTTGGGTAGCCAGACGAGTCCTTTTTTCGGTTAATATTGAACCTGCAGCACTGAATACTCTTTCTGATAGGACACTAGCTGCCGGGCAAGCAAGCTCCTGCAATGCATATTCTGCCAATTCTGGCCAGGTGTCTAATTTTGATGCCCAGTAATCAAATGGGAATGACGGTTGAGGGAGAACATCGATAAGGGATGAAAAATAGTTAGTAACCATACTGGACAAATGTTGTCTCCTGTCACTTTCAATTGATGCAGCAGTACCTGTCCTGTCTGCGGTCATAGCAAAATCACTCCACAACCTGGTCAGAAAACCCCTCTGTCCAACGCCACTTCTGATGTGTGCACCCCTAACACTCCTGGTCTGCTGCCCCCTGGAGCTCGTGTGAGAACGATCACGTGCGCTGTGTGCTGGGAATGCCTGAAGCAAACGGTCAACAAGAGTTGATTGTTTGGTTGCTAATATTAGTTCCAAGTTCTCATGTGGCATAATATTTAGCAATTTGCCTTTATAGCGTGGATCAAGGAGGCAGGCCAACCAGTAATCGTCATCGTTCATCATTTTAGTAATGCGTGTGTCCATTTTGAGGATACGTAAGGCATAATCCGCCATGTGGGCCAAAGTTCCAGTTGTCAAATCTGCGGTTGTGATTGGTTGAGGGGCAGTTTCAGGCACATCTACGTCACTTGTGTCCCTCAAAAAACCAGAACCCGGCCTTGCCACGCCACCAATTTCCAGTGCCCCCAGGAAAGCTTCCTCATTAAAAATATACTCATCCCCATCATCCTCCTCGTCCTCCACCTCCTCTTCGCCCGCTACATCGTCCTGTACACTGCCCTGACCAGACAATGGCTGACTGTCATCAAGGCTTTCCTCTTCCTCTAGTGCAGACGCCTGATCCTTTATGTGCGTCAAACTTTGCATCAGCAGACACATTAGGGGGATGCTCATGCTTATTATGGCATTGTCTGCACTAACCAGCCGTGTGCATTCCTCAAAACACTGAAGGACTTGACACATGTCTTGTATCTTCGACCACTGCACACCTGACAACTCCATGTCTGCCATCCTACTGCCTGCCCGTGTATGTGTATCCTCCCACAAAAACATTACAGCCCGCCTCTGTTGGCACAGTCTCTGAAGCATGTGCAGTGTTGAGTTCCATCTTGTTGCAACGTCTATGATTAGGCGATGCTGGGGAAGGTTCAAAGACCGCTGATAGGTCTGCATACGGCTGCAGTGTACAGGCGAACGTTGGATATGTGAGCAAAGTCCACGCACTTTGAGGAGCAGGTCGGAGAACCCAGGATAAGTTTTCAATAAGCACTGCACCACCAGGTTTAAGGTGTGAGCCAGGCAAGGAATGTGTTTCAGTTGGGAAAGGGAGATGGCAGCCATGAAATTCCTTCCGTTATCACTCACTACCTTGCCTGCCTCAAGATCTACTGTGCCCAGCCACGACTGCGTTTCTTGTTGCAAGAACTCGGTCAGAACTTCCGTGGTGTGTCTGTTGTCGCCCAAACACTTCATAGCCAATACAGCCTGCTGACGCTTGCCAGTAGCTGCCCCATAATGGGACAACTGGTGTGCAACAGTGTCAGCTGCCGATGGAGTGGTTGACCGACTGCGGTCTGTGGAAGAGCTGTCGCTTCTGCAGGAGGACGACGAGGAGGAGGGGGTGCGAACGCCTACAGCCAACTGTTTCCTAGACCGTGGGCTAGGCACAACTGTCCCGAAATTGCTGTCCCCTGTGGACCCTGCATCCACCACATTCACCCAGTGTGCCGTGATGGACACGTAACGTCCCTGGCCATGCCTACTGGTCCATGCGGTTGTGATTTCTGTGGCAGAGCTCCCTCCTGTGGTCACAAGTGGTACTTCGGCTGTTTCTCTCTGGGAGCTTCCGTTTGTGGAGGAAAGTGGTACTGCGGCTTCTGAGTTTCCTCCCTCTGGTGATCTGGTGAGGTCGTTAGGTGCTTCTCTACTTAACTCCACCTAATGCTTTGATCCATGCTTCCTGTCAATGTTCCAGTGTTGGACTTGTTTTTCCCTGGATCGTTCCTGTGGCCTGCTGCTCTGCATAGCTAAGTTCTTCTTTGCTATTTGTTTGCTATTTTTTCTGTCCAGCTTTTCTAATTGTTTTGCTGGAAGCTCTGGGACGCAAAGGGTGTACCTCCGTGCCGTTAGTTCGGTACGGAGGGTCTTTTTGCCCCCTTTGCGTGGTTTTCTTTAGGGTTTTGTGTAGACCGCAAAGTTATCTTTCCTATCCTCGCTCTGTTAAGAAAGTCGGGCCTCACTTTGCTGAATCTATTTCATCCTTACGTTTGTCTTTTCATCTTAACTCACAGTCATTATACTGTATGTGGGGGGGCTGCCTTTTCCTTTGGGGTATTTCTCTGAGGCAAGGTAGGCTTATTTTCTATCTTCAGGCTAATTAGTTTCTCTGGCTGTGCCGAGTTGCATAGGCAGAGTTAGGCGCAATCCACGGCTGCCTCTAGTGTTGTTTGGAGAGGATTAGGGATTGCGGTCTGCAGAGTTCCCACGTCTCAGAGCCCGTTCTATTATTTTGGGTTATTGTCAGATCACTGTATGTGCTCTGACCTCCATGTCCATTGTGATACTGAATTGCCTTTCATAACAGTACAGGAAGCCAAAAGTACTAATGATTCTCAATAGAGGGAAAAAAGAAGTTCTGAGACCATTTTTTTTTCTTTGCACTGTGTTTTGCCTTTTTTTTCCCCTAGACATTTGGGTGGTTCAGTACACAGGTGTAGCGATGGACATTAGAAGTCTGTCTTCATTTGTGGATCAGCTCTCGGCAAGAGTACAAAAGATTCAAGGCACTATTGATCAGAAATCTATGTTAGAACCAAGAATTCCTATTCCTGATTTGTTTTTTGGAGATAGAACTAAGTTTCTGAGTTTCAAAAATAATTGTAAGCTATTTCTGGCCTTGAAACCTCGTTCCTCTGGTGATCCAGTTCAACAGGTTTTGATTATTATTTCTTTTTTGCGCGGCGACCCTCAGGACTGGGCATTTTCTCTTGCTCCAGGAGATCCTGCATTAAGTAATATCGATGCGTTTTTCCTGGCGCTCGGATTGCTGTACGATGAGCCTAATTCAGTGGATCAGGCAGAAAAGAATTTGCTGGCTCTTTGTCAGGGTCAGGATGAGATAGAGGTATATTGTCAGAAATTTAGAAAGTGGTCAGTGCTCACTCAATGGAATGAATCTGCGCTGGCAGCTATGTTCAGAAAGGGTCTCTCTGAAGCCCTTAAGGATGTCATGGTGGGATTTCCTATGCCTGCTGGTTTGAATGAGTCTATGTCTTTGGCCATTCAGATCGGTTGACGCTTGCGTGAGCGTAAATCTGTGCACCATTTGGCGGTATTACCTGAGCTTAAACCTGAGCCTATGCAGTGCGATAGGACTTTTACCAGAGTTAAACGGCAAGAACACAGACGTCTGAATGGGCTGTGTTTCTACTGTGGTGATTCCACTCATGCTATCTCTGATTGTCCTAAGCGCACTAAGCGGTTCGCTAGGTCTGCCAATATTGGTACGGTACAGTCAAAATTTCTTCTGTCCGTTACCTTGATCTGCTCTTTCTCATCGTATTCTGTCATGGCGTTTGTGGATTCAGGCGCTGCCCTGAATTTGATGGACTTGGAATATGCTAAGCGTTGTGGGTTTTTCTTGGAGCCCTTGCAGTGTCCTATTCCATTGAGAGGAATTGATGCTACGCCTTTGGCCAAGAATAAGCCTCAATACTGGACCCAGTTGACCATGTGCATGGCTCCTGCACATCAGGAGGTTATTCGCTTTCTGGTGTTGCATAATCTGCATGATGTGGTCGTGTTGGGGTTGCCATGGCTACAAGCCCATAATCCAGTATTGGATTGGAAATCCATGTCGGTGTCCAGCTGGGGTTGTCAGGGGGTACATGGTGATGCTCCATTTCTGTCTATTTCGTCATCCACCCCTTCTGAGGTTCCAGAGTTCTTGTCTGATTACCGGGATGTATTTGATGAGCCCAATTCCGATGCCCTACCTCCGCATAGGGATTGTGATTGTGCTATCAATTTGATTCCTGGTAGTAAATTCCCAAAAGGTCGACTGTTTAATTTATCCGTGCCTGAGCACACCGCTATGCGCAGTTATGTGAAGGAATCCCTGGAGAAGGGGCATATTCGCCCGTAATCGTCGCCATTAGGAGCAGGGTTCTTTTTTGTAGCCAAGAAGGATGGTTCGCTGAGACCTTGTATAGATTATCGCCTTCTTAATAAGATCACTGTTAAATTTCAGTACCCCCTTCCATTGTTATCTGATTTGTTTGCTCGGATTAAGGGGGCTAGTTAGTTCACCAAGATAGATCTTCGTGGTGCATATAATCTGGTGCGAATCAGGCGAGGCGATGAATGGAAAACTGCATTTAATACGCCCGAGGGTCATTTTGAGTATCTAGTGATGCCCTTCGGACTTGCCAATGCTCCTTCAGTGTTTCAGTCCTTTATGCATGACATCTTCCGAGAGTACCTGGATAAATTCCTGATTGTGTACTTGGATGACATTTTGATCTTATCGGATGATTGGGAGTCTCATGTGAAGCAGGTCAGAACGGTTTTTCAGGTCCTGCGTGCTAATTCTTTGTTTGTGAAGGGATCAAAGTGTCTCTTTGGTGTGCAGAAGGTTTCATTTTTGGGGTTCATCTTTTCCCCTTCTACTATCGAGATGGATCCTGTTAAGGTCCAAGCCATCCATGATTGGACTCAGCCGACATCTCTGAAAAGTCTGCAAAAGTTCCTGGGCTTTGCTAATTTTTATCGTCGCTTCATCTGCAATTTTTCTTGTATTGCCAAACCATTGACCGATTTGACCAAGAAGGGTGCTGATTTGGTCAATTGGTCTTCTGCTGCTGTGGAAGCTTTTCAAGAGTTGAAGCGTCGTTTTTCTTCTGCCCCTGTGTTGTGTCAACCAGATGTTTCTCTTCCGTTCCAGGTCGAGGTTGATGCTTCTGAGATTGGAGCAGGGGCTGTTTTGTCGCAGAGAGGTTCTGATTGCTCAGTGATGAAACCATGCGCTTTTTTTTCCAGGAAGTTTTCGCCTGCTGAGCGAAATTATGATGTGGGCAACCGAGAGTTGCTGGCCATGAAGTGGGCATTCGAGGAGTGGCGTCATTGACTTGAAGGAGCTAAGCATCGCGTGGTGGTATTGACTGATCATAAGAACTTGACTTATCTCGAGTCTGCTAAGCGTTTGAATCCTAGACAGGCTCGTTGGTCGCTGTTTTTCGCCCGTTTTGACTTTGTGATTTCGTACCTTCCGGGCTCTAAAAATGTGAAGGCGGATGCTCTGTCTAGGAGTTTTGTGCCCGACTCTCCGGGTTTATCTGAGCCGGCGGGTATCCTCAAGGAAGGAGTAATTGTGTCTGCCATCTCCCCTGATTTGCGGCGGGTGCTGCAAAAATTTCAGGCTAATAAACCTGATCGTTGTCCAGCGGAGAAACTGTTTGTCCCGGATAGGTGGACGAATAAAGTTATCTCTGAGGTTCATTGTTCGGTGTTGACTGGTCATCCTGGAATCTTTGGTACCAGAGAGTTAGTGGCTAGATCCTTTTGGTGGCCATCTCTGTCGCGGGATGTGCGTACTTTTGTGCAGTCCTGTGGGATTTGTGCTCGGGTTAAGCCCTGCTGTTCTCGTGCCAGTGGGTTGCTTTTGCCCTTGCCGGTCCCGAAGAGGCCTTGGACACATATCTCTATGGATTTTATTTCAGATCTTCCCGTTTCTCAAAAGATGTCAGTCATTTGGGTGGTCTGTGATCGCTTTTCTAAGATGGTCCATCTGGTACCCTTGTCTAAATTGCCTTCCTCCTCTGATTTGGTGCCATTGTTCTTCCAGCATGTGGTTCGTTTGCATGGCATTCCAGAGAATATCGTTTCTGACAGAGGTTCCCAGTTTGTTTCGAGGTTTTGGCGAGCCTTTTGTGGTAGGATGGGCATTGACTTGTCTTTTTCCTCGGCTTTTCATCCTCAGACTAATGGCCAGACCGAACTAACCAATCAGACCTTGGAAACCTATCTGAGATGCTTTGTTTCTGCCGATCAGGATGACTGGGTGTCCTTTTTGCCTTTGGCTGAGTTCGCCCTTAATAATCGGGCCAGCTCGGCTACCTTGGTTTCGCCATTTTTCTGCAATTCTGGGTTCCATCCTCGTTTCTCTTCAGGACAGGTTGAGTCTTCGGACTGTCCTGGTGTGGATTCTGTGGTGGACAGGTTGCAGCAGATTTGGACTCATGTAGTGGACAATTTGACCTTGTCCCAGGAGAAGGCTCAACGTTTCGCTAATCGCAGATGCCGTGTGGGTCCCCGACTTCGTGTTGGGGATCTGGTTTGGTTATCTTCTCGTCATATTCCTATGAAGGTTTCCTCTCCTAAGTTTAAACCTCGTTTCATTGGTCCGTATAGGATTTCTGAGGTTCTTAATCCTGTGTCTTTTCGTCTGACCCTCCCAGATTCTTTTTCCATACATAACGTATTCCATAGGTCATTGTTGCGGAGATACGTGGCACCTATGGTTCCATCTGTTGACCCTCCTGCCCCGGTTTTGGTGGAGGGGGAATTGGAGTATATTGTGGAGAAGATTTTGGATTCTCGTGTTTCAAGACGGAAACTCCAGTATCTGGTTAAATGGAAGGGTTATGCTCAGGAAGATAATTCCTGGGTTTTTGCCTCTGATGTCCATGCTCCCGATCTTGTTCGTGCCTTTCATGTGGCTCATCCTGGTCGGCCTGGGGGCTCTGGTGAGGGTTCGGTGACCCCTCCTCAAGGGGGGGGTACTGTTGTGAATTCTGTGGCAGAGCTCCCTCCTGTGGTCACAAGTGGTACTTCGGCTGTTTCTCTCTGGGAGCTTCCGTTTGTGGAGGAAAATGGTACTGCGGCTTCTGAGTTTCCTCCCTCAGGTGATCTGGTGAGGTCGTTAGGTGCTTCTCTACTTAACTCCACCTAATGCTTTGATCCATGCTTCCTGTCAATGTTCCAGTGTTGGACTTGTTTTTCCCTGGATCATTCCTGTGGCCTGCTGCTCTGCATAGCTAAGTTCTTCTTTGCTATTTGTTTGCTATTTTTTCTGTCCAGCTTTTCTAATTGTTTTGCTGGAAGCTCTGGGACGTAAAGGGTGTACCTCCGTGCCGTTAGTTCGGTACGGAGGGTCTTTTTGCCCCCTTTGCGTGGTTTTCTTTAGGGTTTTGTGTAGACCGCAAAGTTATCTTTCCTATCTCCCTAAGTCTCCCTAAGCTAGAAGATCGTTGGGTACAGCCGGGACCAGCTGCTTCGAAAGCATCACCAAACCAGGGATTCAAGCTTCAGGAGGCTAATTTGCATATTCCAGGTGCCTTCTGGGAGAAGCGAAGTCTCCCTAAGCTAGAAGATCGTTGGGTACAGCCGGGACCAGCTGCTTCGAAAGCATCACCAAACCAGGGATTCAAGCTTCAGGAGGCTAATTTGCATATTCCAGGTGCCTTCTGGGAGAAGCGAAGTCTCCCTAAGCTAGAAGATCGTTGGGTACAGCTGGGACCAGCTGCTTCGAAAGCATCACCAAACCGCGCGCCTTACGGCGCGAGAATTTTTGCCTGTAGGACATTATTGCAAGAGAGCTTGGCTGAGTAGATTACACAAGAAGGAAAACACACAGCAAGTCAGCAGGATCTAGGAGCAACATGGCAGATGTGACAACCTACATGGTGAGCTGCAGCATGTGCTACATGTTCACAGATCGACCAGAAGAAGAATCCAATTTCACCTGTCAGAAGTGTAGACTAGTGGCCCTTTTAGAAGAAAAGGTGCGGGGTCTGGAAGAAAGAATAGCAACTTTGAAACTCATCAAAGAGAATGAAGACTTTCTAGACAGAACAGAAGCATCTCTACTGGCCACAGAAGGTGCAAAAAGTGTCAGAGAACCTCCAAAAGCAGATGAATGGAAGCATGTGACCAAAAGAAGCAAGAAGACCATGGAGAAATCACCAACCACACAACTGAAGAACCGATATCAAATCTTTGTAGAGGATGAAGATGGCACACCTAAGAATGAAGCAATACCAGCAAGCAAAAAAGAAAAGGGCACACAGCAACAAGTGACAGCAAAAAGTACAGCCAAGAAGCAACGAAGAGTGGTGGTGGTGGGAGACTCACTACTGAGAGGCACAGAAGCAGCCATCTGCAGACCGGACATAACTGCAAGAGAAGTATGCTGCCTTCCAGGTGCGATGATCAAGGATGTGACCGATAGGATACCAAAGCTCTTCAGCTCCAAGGACGTCCACCCATTTCTTCTGATACATGTTGGCACCAATGACACGGCAAGGAAGGACCTACCGACAATCTGCAAGGACTTTGAAGAGTTGGGGAAGAAAGTAAAGGAACTGGATGCACAGGTAGTTTTTTCTTCTATCCTTCCAGTAGACGGGCATGGCACCAGGAGATGGAACAGGATCCTTGATGCAAACAACTGGCTAAGACGATGGTGCAGACAACAAGGATTTGGATTCCTGGACCACGGTGTGAATTACTGGTATGATGGACTCCTCGCCAGAGACGGACTACACCTCAACAAACCTGGGAAACACACATTCGCCAGAAGACTCGCTACACTCATCAGGAGGGCGTTAAACTAGAAGAAGAGGGGACGGGAAGAAAAACATTAGACTCGAACAAAGACGACCCAGGAAAACATACTCAGAAGGGAGGTAAGAACATTTCTAAAACAATCCACAGTGAGGAGATTGGAACAAAACAAAATCCTCTAAACTGCATGCTCGCAAACGCCAGAAGCCTGACAAACAAGATGGAAGAACTAGAAGCAGAAATATCTACAGGTAACTTTGACATAGTGGGAATAACCGAGACATGGTTAGATGAAAGCTATGACTGGGCAGTTAACTTACAGGGTTACAGTCTGTTTAGAAAGGATCGTAAAAATCGGAGAGGAGGAGGGGTTTGTCTCTATGTAAAGTCTTGTCTAAAGTCCACTTTAAGGGAGGATATTAGCGAAGGGAATGAGGATGTCGAGTCCATATGGGTTGAAATTCATGGAGGGAAAAATGGTAACAAAATTCTCATTGGGGTCTGTTACAAACCCCCAAATATAACAGAAAGCATGGAAAGTCTACTTCTAAAGCAGATAGATGAAGCTGCAACCCATAATGAGGTCCTGGTTATGGGGGACTTTAACTACCCGGATATTAACTGGGAAACAGAAACCTGTGAAACCCATAAAGGCAACAGGTTTCTACTAATAACCAAGAAAAATTATCTTTCACAATTGGTGCAGAATCCAACCAGAGGAGCAGCACTTTTAGACCTAATACTATCTAATAGACCTGACAGAATAACAAATCTGCAGGTGGTTGGGCATTTAGGAAATAGCGACCACAATATTGTGCAGTTTCACCTGTCTTTCACTAGGGGGACTTGTCAGGGAGTCACAAAAACATTGAACTTTAGGAAGGCAAAGTTTGAACAGCTTAGAGATGCCCTTAATCTGGTAGACTGGGACAATATCCTCAGAAATGAGAATACATATAATAAATGGGAAATGTTTAAGAACATCCTAAATAGGCAGTGTAAGCGGTTTATACCTTGTGGGAATAAAAGGACTAGAAATAGGAAAAACCCAATGTGGCTAAACAAAGAAGTAAGACAGGCAATTAACAGTAAAAAGAAAGCATTTGCACTACTAAAGCAGGATGGCACCATTGAAGCTCTAAAAAACTATAGGGAGAAAAGTACTTTATCTAAAAAACTAATTAAAGCTGCCAAAAAGGAAACAGAGAAGCACATTGCTAAGGAGAGTAAAACTAATCCCAAACTGTTCTTCAACTATATCAATAGTAAAAGAATAAAAACTGAAAATGTAGGCCCCTTAAAAAATAGTGAGGAAAGAATGGTTGTAGAAGACGAGGAAAAAGCTAACATATTAAACACCTTCTTCTCCACGGTATTCACGGTGGAAAATGAAATGCTAGGTGAAATCCCAAGAAACAATGAAAACCCTATATTAAGGGTCACCAATCTAACCCAAGAAGAGGTGCGAAACCGGCTAAATAAGATTAAAGTAGATAAATCTCCGGGTCCGGATGGCATACACCCACGAGTACTAAGAGAACTAAGTAATGTAATAGATAAACCATTATTTCTTATTTTTAGTGACTCTATAGCGACAGGGTCTGTTCCGCAGGACTGGCGCATAGCAAATGTGGTGCCAATATTCAAAAAGGGCTCTAAAAGTGAACCTGGAAATTATAGGCCAGTAAGTCTAACCTCTATTGTTGGTAAAATATTTGAAGGGTTTCTGAGGGATGTTATTCTGGATTATCTCAATGAGAATAACTGTTTAACTCCATATCAGCATGGGTTTATGAGAAATCGCTCCTGTCAAACCAATCTAATCAGTTTTTATGAAGAGGTAAGCTATAGACTGGACCACGGTGAGTCATTGGACGTGGTATATCTCGATTTTTCCAAAGCGTTTGATACCGTGCCGCACAAGAGGTTGGTACACAAAATGAGAATGCTTGGTCTGGGGGAAAATGTGTGTAAATGGGTTAGTAACTGGCTTAGTGATAGAAAGCAGAGGGTGGTTATAAATGGTATAGTCTCTAACTGGGTCGCTGTGACCAGTGGGGTACCGCAGGGGTCAGTATTGGGACCTGTTCTCTTCAACATATTCATTAATGATCTGGTAGAAGGTTTACACAGTAAAATATCGATATTTGCAGATGATACAAAACTATGTAAAGCAGTTAATACAAGAGAAGATAGTATTCTGCTACAGATGGATCTGGATAAGTTGGAAACTTGGGCTGAAAGGTGGCAGATGAGGTTTAACAATGATAAATGTAAGGTTATACACATGGGAAGAGGGAATCAATATCACCATTACACACTGAACGGGAAACCACTGGGTAAATCTGACAGGGAGAAGGACTTGGGGATCCTAGTTAATGATAAACTTACCTGGAGCAGCCAGTGCCAGGCAGCAGCTGCCAAGGCAAACAGGATCATGGGGTGCATTAAAAGAGGTCTGGATACACATGATGAGAGCATTATACTGCCTCTGTACAAATCCCTAGTTAGACCGCACATGGAGTACTGTGTCCAGTTTTGGGCACCGGTGCTCAGGAAGGATATAATGGAACTAGAGAGAGTACAAAGGAGGGCAACAAAATTAATAAAGGGGATGGGAGAACTACAATACCCAGATAGATTAGCGAAATTAGGATTATTTAGTCTAGAAAAAAGACGACTGAGGGGCGATCTAATAACCATGTATAAGTATATAAGGGGACAATACAAATATCTCGCTGAGGATCTGTTTATACCAAGGAAGGTGACGGGCACAAGGGGGCATTCTTTGCGTCTGGAGGAGAGAAGGTTTTTCCACCAACATAGAAGAGGATTCTTTACTGTTAGGGCAGTGAGAATCTGGAATTGCTTGCCTGAGGAGGTGGTGATGGCGAACTCAGTCGAGGGGTTCAAGAGAGGCCTGGATGTCTTCCTGGAGCAGAACAATATTGTATCATACAATTATTAGGTTCTGTAGAAGGACATAGATCTGGGTATTTATTATGATGGAATATAGGCTGAACTGGATGGACAAATGTCTTTTTTCGGCCTTACTAACTATGTTACTATGTTACTATGTTACTATCCTCGCTCTGTTAAGAAATTCGGGCCTCACTTTGCTGAATCTATTTCATCCCTACGTTTGTCTTTTCATCTTAACTCACAGTCATTATATGTGGGGGGCTGCCTTTTCCTTTGGGGTATTTCTCTGAGGCAAGGTAGGCTTATTTTCTATCTTCAGGCTAGTTAGTTTCTCAGGCTGTGCCGAGTTGCATAGGCAGAGTTAGGCGCAATCCACGGCTGCCTCTAGTGTTGTTTGGAGAGGATTAGGGATTGCGGTCTGCAGAGTTCCCACGTCTCAGAGCTCGTTCTATTATTTTGGGTTATTGTCAGATCACTGTATGTGCTCTGACCTCCATGTCCATTGTGATACTGAATTGCCTTTCATAACACCATGCATCTGTAGTCAGGTGCACCTTTGCACTCACAGATTGCCTGAGTGCATGGACGATGCGCTGTTTAACATGCTGGTGCAGGGCTGGGATGGCTTTTCTGGAAAAAAGTGTCGACTGGGTAGCTCGTAGCGTGGTTCAGCATACTCCATCAGGGCTTTGAAAGCTTCGCTTTCAACTAACCGGTAGGGCATCATCTCTAACGAGATTAGTCTAGCTATGTGGGCGTTAAAACCCTGTGTACGCGGATGCGAGGATAAGTACTTCCTTTTTCTAACCAGAGTCTCATGTAGGGTGAGCTGGACTGGAGAGCTGGAGATCGTGGAACTTGCGGGTGTGCCGGTGGACATGGCAGACTGAGAGACGATTAGAGACGGTATTGTTTCCGCCGGTGCCCTAGATGCAATATTTCCTCCTACAAAACTGGTGATGCCCTGACCCTGACTGCTTTTGGCTGGCAAAGAAACCTGCACAGATACTGCCGGTGGTGCGGAAAATGGTGGCCTTACAGTGATGGAAGGGATGTTGCGTTGCTGACTAGCTTCATTGGCCGAGGGTGCTACAACCTTAAGGGACGTTTGGTAGTTAGTCCAGGCTTGAAAATGCATGGTGGTTAAATGTCTATGCATGCAACTTGTATTGAGACTTTTCAGATTCTGACCTCTGCTTAAGCTAGTTGAACATTTTTGACAGATGACTTTGCGCTGATCAATTGGATGTTGTTTAAAAAAATGCCAGACTGCACTCTTCCTAGCATCGGATCCCTTTTCAGGGATTGCAGACTGAGCTTTAACCGGATGGCCACGCTGTCCTCCAACACGCGTTTTGGGCCAGATACGGGCCCGGCAGATGGAACCTGTTGCGATGATGATGCCTGCTGCGGCCCCTCCTCCACCTCCGCTTCTGAACTACTGCCGCCTGCACCCTGTTCCCCCAATGGCTGCCAATCGGGGTCAACAACTGGGTCATCTATTACCTCCTCTTCTAGCTCGTGTGCAACTTCGTCTGTGTCACCATGTCGGTCGGTGGTATAGCGTTCGTGACGGGGCAACATAGTCTCATCAGGGTCTGATTGTGGATCAGTACCCTGAGAGGGCAATGTTGTGGTCTGAGTCAAAGGACCAGCATAGTAGTCTGGCTGTGGCTGTGCATCAGTGCACTCCATGTCAGAATCTACTTGTAATGGGCATGGCCTGTTAAGTGTTTCACTTTCTAAGCCAGGGACGGTATGTGTAAAGAGCTCCATGGAGTAACCCGTTGTGTCGCCTGCTGCATCCTTCTCTCTTGTTGTTGTTTTTGCTGAAGAGGACAAGGAAGCGACTTGTCCCTGACCGTGAACATCCACAAGCGACGCGCTGCTTTTACATTTACCAGTTTCAGAAGAGGAGGCAAAAGAGCTAGAGGCTGAGTCTGCAAGGTAAGCCAAAACTTGCTGTTGCTGCTCCGGCTTTAAAAGCGGTTTTCCTACTCCCAGAAAAGAGAGCGTTCGAGGCCTTGTGTAGCCAGACGACGAACCTGGCTCCACAGCTCCAGACTTAGGTGGAATATTTTTTTTCCCACGACCACCTGATGCTCCACTACCACTACCATCATTACCAGCTGGCAATGAACGCCCATGGCCACGACCTCTTGCACCAGACTTCCTCATTGTTTTAAAAACTTAACCAAAGTAACTTTATTTGTTGCTGTCAAACAACTTACACGGTGACCTATAACTTCAGTATGATTTCAATATCCCTTTACAGGTTGGTGAGACCACAAGGAAAATCAGGCACAATGTTACACACTCTGTTTTCTGTGGCACCAAATCACAGAGATGCCACACACGCAGGACTGTCACTCAAGCACAAATGCCAATATTAATCTCCCACCTATTTTTTTTTTTTTTTTCAGGGAGACTTTAGAAACAAAATAAAATAAAATGATTTTTTCAGGAATAATTTAGAAACCAAATAAAATAAAATGATTTTTTCAGGCCAATATTTTTCTCCCACTGATTGCTGTAGTGATTTTTTCAGGTAGATTTTGGAACCCAAATCAAGCCAAAAAATTAATAGGCTTTCTATGGCCCACAATTTGAGAGAGAGAGAGAGATGGCACACCCAGCAGTCAAGACTGGCACACAAGCAGAAAGGGCAATATTAATCTCCCACTGTTTTATTTTATTTTTTTTCAGGGAGACTTTAGAAACAAAATAAAATAAAATGATTTTTTCAGGAAGAATTTAGAAACCAAATAAAATATAATGATTTTTTCATTGACAATTTAGAAACCAAATTAAAAAAAAATAAAAAAGGCTTTCTATGCCCCACTGAGTGAGAGATGGCACACACAGGAGTCAGGAGTGGCACACAAGCCCAGAGGCCAAAATTTTTCTCCCACTGATTGCTGTAGTGATTTTTTCAGGTAGATTTTGGAACCCAAATCAAGCCAAAAAATTAATAGGCTTTCTA
Source organism: Ranitomeya imitator (assembly GCF_032444005.1). Taxonomy (NCBI): domain Eukaryota; kingdom Metazoa; phylum Chordata; class Amphibia; order Anura; family Dendrobatidae; genus Ranitomeya; species Ranitomeya imitator. The sequence goes on from NC_091285.1 coordinate 74,511,825, forward strand.
TGGCCCACAATTTGAGAGAGAGAGAGAGAGAGAGATGGCACACCCAGGAGTCAAGACTGGCACACAAGCAGAAAGGGCAATATTAATCTCCCACTGTTTTATTTATTTTTTTTCAGGGAGACTTTAGAAACAAAATAAAATAAAATGATTTTTTCAGGAAGAATTTAGAAACCAAATAAAATATAATGATTTTTTCAATGACAATTTAGAAACCAAATAAAAAAAAATAAAAAAAGGCTTTCTATGCCCCACTGAGTGAGAGATGGCACACACAGGAGTCAGGAGTGGCACACAAGCCCAGAGGCCAAAATTTTTCTCCCACTGATTGATGTAGTGATTTTTTCAGGTAGATTTTGGAACCCAAATCAAGCCAAAAAATTAATAGGCTTTCTATGGCCCACAATTTGAGAGAGAGAGAGAGATGGCACACCCAGGAGTCAAGACTGGCACACAAGCAGAAAGGGCAATATTAATCTCCCACTGTTTTATTTTTATTTTTTTCAGGGAGACTTTAGAAACAAAATAAAATAAAATGATTTTTTCAGGAAGAATTTAGAAACCAAATAAAATATAATGATTTTTTCATTGACAATTTAGAAACCAAATAAAAAAAATAAAAAAAGGCTTTCTATGCCCCACTGAGTGAGAGATGGCACACACAGGAGTCAGGAGTGGCACACAAGCCCAGAGGCCAATATTTTTCTCCCACTGATTGATGTAGTGATTTTTTCAGGTAGATTTTGGAACCCAAATCAAGCCAAAAAATTAATAGGCTTTCTATGGCCCACTGAGTGAGAGATGGTACACACAGGAGTCAGGAGTGGCACACAAGCCCTGAGGCCAATATTTTTCTCCCACTGATTGATGTAGTGATTTTTTCAGGTAGATTTTAGAACCCAAATCAAGCAAAAAAATAAATAGGCTTTCTATGGCCCACTGAGTGAGAGATGGCACACACAGGGATGGCACTCTAGCAGAAATGCCAATCTTAATCTCCCACAAAAAAAAAAACAGGGACTGTCCTACAATTACTATCTCCCTGCAGTAATCTCAGCCAGGTATGGCAGGCAGCAATAAGGAGTGGACTGATGCACAAATTAAGCAAAAAGTGTGGACAAACAAAAAGATAGTTATGCAGAAAGGAAGGAACAAGAGGATTTGTGCTTTGAAAAAAGCAGTTGGTTTGCACAGCGGCGTACACACAGCAATGCAGCTATCAGGGAGCCTTCTAGGGCAGCCCAATGAGCTACAGCGCTGAGAAAAAAAAATTAGCTTCCACTGTCCCTGCACACCGAAGGTGGTGTTGGACAGTGGAAATCGCTACAGCACAAGCGGTTTGGTGGTTAATGGACCTTGCCTAATGCTATCCCTGCTTCTGACGAAGCGGCAGCAACCTCTCCCTAAGCTCAGATCAGCAGCAGTAAGATGGCGGTCGGCGGGAACACCCCTTTATAGCCCCTGTGACGCCGCAGACAGCAAGCCAATCACTGCAATGCCCTTCTCTAAGATGGTGGGGACCAGGACCTATGTCTTCACGCTGCCCACACTCTGCGTTCACCTTCATTGGCTGAGAAATGGCGCTTTTCGCGTAATTGAAACGCGACTTTGGCGCGAAAGTCGCGTACCGCATGGCCGACCACGCACAGGGGTCCGATCGGGTTTCATGAAACCCGACTTTGCCAAAAGTCGGCGACTTTTGAAAATGAACGACCCGTTTCGCTCAACCCTAGCCAGGAGCTGTGGTATGATCAGACCATGTTCCTGTATGGTCAGACACAGACATTACACAGTACACAGCAGGGAACATTTACAAGATTATATTAGCGCTGGAACATTATTTTACTTAAACATCTAAAAATCCTTCTTTTTCTTCCAAGATCTATTGATTAAAATGTAGTTTCTTCAACAACCACTTTAAGTAAGTATGCTTCAAAGAGAGATCCTCTAATCTATTAGCCCAAACAACACAAACATTTTTCCACTATTTAGGTAATTGGAGCTGTAATGGAATACAGTAGACACATGGCTACAGTCAGACAGTCCACCATCTGCAATCAAGTAGGGAGTATCTACGTTCTCCATATGATGCTGCTTTCATGTGTCATGAAAAACAGGTCTGCTTTTTTTTAGCAGAAACAGAGTAAATCTTATATTTGGATTTTATAGACTATCACAGCTCATCCCCATTTAAGGGAATACCAGTGGAAAAGGGAAACTGTTTTCTGAGGGGAAAAAAAATACTTTTTTTCACAGTTTAAGAAATTGCGGTTATAATCATGGCTACATCAAGGTTAGTGTGGAACCCTTAGAAATTATTGAAAAATTCCCATTATCAACAATCATTGTTAAATGCCCTTCACGACATGCACAGTACATGTATTGCGCATGTCGTGTCTTCCTCTTTGATATGGGCTCCAGCATTGAATCCACATCTTTCCCAGCACATGCCAGCTGTTTTGAACAGCTGACATGTGCCCTTAACAGCTACGGGTGGAATTGTGATCCACCCGCGGTTGTTAGCCTGTTAAATGCCACTGTCAAACTCTGACATCGGCATTTAATGTGATTACGTCGGATGTGCTTCACTAATCCCGCCCATTGGCACCGGTGTCACATCACCACGGGTTGCCGATGGGTTTGCCGGGCAACCTGGGGTCTGCAGAATACCCCTGTGATTGTCTCTGAAGGGATTGCTATGAGCTCCACTCAGCTGTCAGCGCTCATAGCAAGTGAGCACTGCCGCTACAGCCCTGCTCTATGTAGGACAAGTAATCAAATGATCACAGAGTCTAGTCTCCTGTGGGGACTATTGAAATGTTTTTAAAAATATAAAAAAAAATTAAAAAAATAAAAGTTCAAATCACCCCTCATTCGCCCCATTCAAAATAAAACAATGCAAAAGAAATAAAAAAATACACATATTTGGTATCGCCATGTTCAAAATTGCTCGATCTATCAAGATATAAAAAAAAAATAATTTGATTGGTAAACGTAGCGAAAAAAAGTCAAAAAGTAAGAATTACATTTTTTTCTGGTCTCCACAACTTTGGATTAAAATGCAATAATGGGCGATCAAAAAATCGTATCTGCACCAAAATGATATAAAAAAAATTCAGCTTGGCGTGCAAGAAATAAGCCCTCACACAGCACCAGATCACAAAAAATGGAAATTATATGGGTCTTGAAAAATGGCGAAATTTTATATCTTTTTAACAAATTTTGGATTTTTCTTTCACTGCTTTAATAAAAAAGAACCTACACATATTTGGTAACTACAAAATCATAATGACCTGGAGAATCATAAAAGCAGGTCAGATTTAGCATTTGGAGAACATGGTAAAAAAAAATCAGTTGTGGAATTGCACTTTATATATATATATACAGTATATGTACAGCAAAAATTAAAAGAATGTAATCAAGAGGATGATGGATAGTCACAAGCCATCAAAGGAGAACTGCTTACATTTTTGCACCAGAAGCAGTGTGAAAGACTGGTGGAAAGCATGCCAAGACACATGAAAGCTGTGATTAAAAATCATGGTTATTCCACAAAATATTGATTTCTGAACTCTTCCTGAGTTAAAACATTAGTATTGTTTCTACATGATTATGAATTTGTTTTCTTTGCATTATTTGAGGTCTGAAAGCACTGTTTTTTTAATTTTGACCATTTTTCTTTGTCAGAAAAAACTACAAAATGTATTGGTTGGAAATTCGGAGACATGTCAGAAGTTTATAGAATAATAGAACAATTTACATTTTACTCAAAAATATACCTATAAAGAGAAAAATCAGCCAAACTGAACATTTTACAGTGGTCTCTTAATTTTTACCAGAGCTGTTTATATATACTGCATATATGTATATATAGAGAGACACAGACAGAGAAATAGAAAGCAAGCAGCAGAGAAAGAGACATGGAGAGAGATTGTTGGCATTGTGTTATGACTGCTAAAGCACATTCACGCGAGTAGTGTACAAACTGAGAAGACAAATACCTGAACCTGATAGATCCCTGTACAAACTGTTAAAAGCCCTCCTCTGACACTGGTCTGTCCCTACCAAAGGTTGGCACCTTAAGATAATGCAATGGCGCCCACACTTGACGGCAGTCTACCCTGGATATCAATAGCAGTTCCTAGTATCGTTAGAATAGTAATTCCATAAGGAATAAAGTAATCCCACATGAAACAGCTGCAACCAACATAAACTAAGTGAATTAATACCAGTAAGACTAGCAAAACCAGGAAACACCTAAAGGGGAATGTTTATAAAGCTGCACCCTAAAGGTGATAGGGCAGACAAATAGAGTAAATGAAAAACACCTGTTACCTAAAGTGACAGAAGCAAAGATAATAGAACTAAAACACCCAAAGAACAGATGTATCTCCTGTAGCTAAGGCACCAACCACGGACCACAGGAGCAAGGGTTTGAATCATAACGAATGACACGTTGCCTAAATGTTGTCAGCTTTCGAAAAGAAAAGCTTAACAGATGACAACTCAAGGATGTATAATTTAGGGGTGAAATACTACAACTTGTATCCATTTTTGTGTTTAGGTATCAATTTCTAACATGATATTATTTAGCTTCTCCATGCTGCTTAATTTTCCTGTTAAATTCTGGAACTGTTACAGATGTAGTTTCTTGCATGAAAATTCCAAAATCTCTATATTTGGGGCAGCTTCAAAATACATTTTGCTCAATTACAGCTTGATTTTCCAATATATTTGAAAGTGAATTCAGATGCCAAGTCAGCAGTTCTTTAGCTGAGATGCCAAGAAGCAAGAACCGAGTTTTAGAAAGGAACCAAAGGGCACTGCTCTCTAAAATCTCCAGAGGAAGAAAATTTGTTTGACAAGACGCTATTGATGCCAACACTTTTCTAAAGCTCCTAATTCTCCCAGAATCCTGATTTCAGTTAACTATCAATATTTAAGCTTGCAGTTTGCTGCATTGACCTAAGTCAGCAATTGCTATGGTTTTGCTATATTAAGCAATTCTTGAAGTCAGTCACTACTTCTCATTTCTATACTGCCTAAAAGGCGTATAAGGAATCATAGAAAGATATTTTTACTGTACCATGACACACTACTCTAAGGGTCCGCAAGTGGCAATCTGTGCAAACTTACAAAGCAAGGGGATTTGGGTTCTAATGACCTGAGTACTCTAGCTGTTAGATTCCTAATTTATTTATAGACTTATTGACAAGAAATGTAAAAGACAATTAGAGGTGATATTTTTCATTGATCTACTTTCCAAAAGTAGTTTAGTATAATGAGTAATGTTCTTCTTAATGTTCTCGAGCCTTTACTGGTATATTTTCTCCAGAACCCAGTTTGCAAAGTCTTTTACAAATAAAAGACATTAGGTCTGATTCATTAAAGCTTTTATTAAAAAAAAAGCTTTGAAAAGATACAATTTTTTTTGTGCTAATGTGAGGTTGTGAACAAAAAAATGCAATTTTTGACATGTTCATCCCATTCTTGCCCCAGTTGCAACAAAGTTGGCAGAGCTTGGGCAGAATTGGAGTGTGACGCCCCCATTTGACAAATTAATGACAAGCAGCGGTGTTTGCTATGCCACAAACATTACTCCAGCAAAGGCTGGAGAAAAAATTGTAGCAAGGTGCACATAGCAATGGATGCTAATATGCACCTCACCAATCTTTTTTAAGAGGCATAAGCCTCTTAATAAATCAAGAGTGTCCCATTCAAAAAGCCCTCTCATCAAGACCAGTAAGACATTGTCGTATGCCCCCGTTGTCTTGTGTTGTATCAACCAAATAAAGACAACATTTATGGATTTATTATCCAGCCCCCATTACACAAAGCAAAGGCATAAATAAGGGAAGTTTTACAGTGTTCTCATTCTGGTGAGCAAAAGTTTCCTTTTCATTTGTAGTTCTTGGAGTTACCCTAAAGATTCAGTTATCTTTAGGAAAAGCCTTTAATATTAAATGAGCCTTAAATTTGTATATGATGATCTAAACCCACCCATAAGGAGCATAGTTCAATTCCAAGGCCCCCTGCTATGTTCTTTTCAGGAGGGTCTGACGTTCATGAGATGTTCCAATTGGTTATACTGTCTCATTGATTCTTAAACAAAACATTTAGCAGAGGCTGGTATTATAGCTTTCTTCAAGTTAGGTGGACTAGCAGTGTAATATTGTGCCTGGTATCATCTACGTACTGTCTTATATTAATTTAGTAACAACCGAATCTTTTCTGTAAGTTTGATTTAAAGATACATTAAATTAGTCGTCCATTCTTTGACACAGATTCGAGAGCTGTCGTGTTCTGTGGAGTATTAATAATTTTTAACATAATTTTAGAAGGGTGAAAGGTGCAAATTCTGACATTTACTTCGTATAAATCGACATGTTTCATAGTGAAAAACAGCATACAGTTAAATCTACTAAAAGTATATTGCGCTAAATGAATTCGAATAGCTTTTAACCCCTTCCCGACCCATGACGCCACGTAGGCGTCATGAAAGTCGGTGCCATTCCGACCCATGACGCCTATGCGGCGTCATGGAAAGATCGCGTCCCTGCAGATCGGGTGAAAGGGTTAACTCCCATTTCACCCGATCTGCAGGGACAGGGGGAGTGGTAGTTTAGCCCAGGGGGGGTGGCTTCACCCCCTCGTGGCTACGATCGCTCTGATTGGCTGTTGAAAGTGAAACTGCCAATCAGAGCGATTTGTAATATTTCACCCATTATAACGGGTGAAATATTACAATCCAGCCATGGCCGATGCTGAAATATCATCGGCCATGGCTGGAAATACTAGTGTGCCCCCACCCCACCCCTCCGATCGCCCCCCCACCCCCCCGATCTGGCCGGTACACTGCTCCGGCTCCCCTCCGTCCAGTGCTCCGCTCCCCCCCGTGCTCGTGCCCGCTCCCCCCGTGCTCCAATCACCCCCCCGTGCTCCAATCACCCCCCCTGCACTCCGATCCACCCCCCCCCGTGCTCCGTTCCACCCCCCCGTGCTCCATTCCAGTCCCCCCGTGCTCCGTTCCACGCCCCCCGCGCTCCGTTCCACCCCTCCCGCGCTCCGATTCCTCCCCCCGTGCTCCGATCCCCCCCCCCGTGGTCCCCCCCCACCCTATCATACTTACCGATCCAGCCGTGGTCCCGTCCGTCTTCTCCCGGGCGCCGCCATCTTCCAAAATGGCGGGCGCATGCGCAGTGCGCCCGCCGAATCTGCCGGCCGGCAGATTCGTTCCAAAGTGCATTTTGATCACTGAGATATAATCTATCTCAGTGATCAAAATAAAAAAAATAATAAATTACCCCCCCCCTTTGTCACCCCCATAGGTAGGGACAATAAAAAAATAAAGAATTTTTTTTTTTTCCACTGTTAGAATAGGGTTAGGGTTAGGGGTAGGGTTAGGGGTAGGGGTAGGGTTAGGGGTAGGGTTAGGGGTAGGGTTAGGGGTAGGGTTAGGGGTAGGGCTAGGGGTAGGGTTAGGGGTAGGGTTAGGGGTAGGGTTAGGGTTAGGGTTAGGGCTAGGGTTAGGGTTAGGAATGTGCACACGTATTCTGGTCCTCTGCGGATTTTTCCGCTGCGGATTTGATAAATCCGCAGTGCTAAACCGCTGCGGATTTATGGCGGATTTACCGCGTTTTTTTCTGCGCATTTCACTGCGGTTTTACAATTGCGATTTTCTATTGGAGCAGTTGTAAAACCGCTGCGGAATCCGCACAAAGAAGTGACATGCTGCGGAATGTAAACCGCTGCGTTTCCGTGCAGTTTTTCCGCAGCATGGGCACAGCGATTTTTGTTTCCCATAGGTTTACATTGAACTGTACACTCATGGGAAACTGCTGCGGATCCGCAGCGTTTTCCGCAGCGTGTGCACATACCTTTAGAATTAGGCTATGTGCACACGGTGCGGATTGGCCGCTGCGGATTCGCAGCAGTGTTCCATCAGGTTTACAGTACCATGTAAACATATGAAAAACCAAATCCGCTGTGCCCATGGTGCGGAAAATACCACGCGGGAACGCTGCGTTGTATTTTCCGCAGCATGTCAATTCTTTGTGCGGATTCCGCAGCGTTTTACACCTGTTCCTCAATAGGAATCCGCAGGTGAAATCCGCACAAAAAACACTGGAAATCCGCGGAAAATCCGCAGGTAAAACACAGTGCCTTTTACCCGCAGATTTTTCAAAAATGGTGCGGAAATATCTCACACGAATCCGCAACGTGGGCACATAGCCTTAGGGTTAGGGTTGGAATTAGGGTTGTGGTTAGGGTTAGGGGTGTGTTGGGGTTAGTGTTGTGGTTAGGGGTGTGTTGGGGTTAGGGTTGTGATTAGGATTATGGCTACAGTTGGGATTAGGGTTAGGGGTGTGTTGGGGTTAGTGTTGGAGGTAGAATTGAGGGGTTACCACTGTTTAGGCACATCAGGGGTCTCCAAACGCAACATGGCGCCACCATTGATTCCAGCCAATCTCGTATTCAAAAAGTCAAATGGTGCTCCCTCACTTCCGAGCCCTGACGTGTGCCCAAACAGTGGTTTACCCCCACATATGGGGTACCAGCATACTCAGGACAAACTGCGCAACAATTACTGGGGTCCAATTTCTCCTGTTACCCTTGTGAATCTAAAAAAATGCTTGCTAAAACATAATTTTTGAGGAAAGAAAAATGATTTTTTATTTTCACGGCTCTGCGTTGTAAACGTCTGTGAAGCACTTGGGGGTTCAAAGTGCTCACCACATATCTAGATAAGTTCCTTGGGGGGTCTAGTTTCTAAAATGGGGTCACTTGTGGGGGGTTTCTACTGTTTAGGCACACCAGGGGCTCTGCAAACGCAACGTGACACCCGCAGACCATTCCATCAAAGTCTGCATTTCAAAAGTCACTACTTCCCTTCTGAGCCCCGACGTGTGCCCAAACAGTGGTTTACCCCCACATATGGGGTATCAGCGTACTCAGGAGAAACTGGACAACAACTTTTGGGGTCCAATTTCTCCTGTAACCCTTGGGAAAATAAAAAATTCTGGGCTAAATAATTATTTTTGAGGAAAGAAAACGTATTTATTATTTTCACGGCTCTGCATTATAAACTTCTATGAAGCACTTGGGGGTTCAAAGTGCTCACCACACATCTAGATAAGTTCCTTTCAGGGTCTAGTTTCCAAAATGGGGTCACTTGTGGGGGGTTTCTACTGTTTAGGCACATCAGGGGCTCTGCAAACGCAACGTGACGCCCGCAGAGCATTCCATCAAAGTCTGCATTTCAAAACGTCACTACTTCAATTCCAAGCCCCGGCATGTGCCCAAACAGTAGTTTACCCCCACATATGGGGTATCACCGTACTCAGGAGAAACTGGACAACAAATATTGGGGTCAAATTTCTCCTGTTACCCTTGGGAAAATTAAAAAATTCTGGGCTAAATAATTATTTTTGAGGAAAGAAAACGTATTTATTATTTTCACGGCTCTGCATTATAAACTTCTATGAAGCACTTGGGGGTTCAAAGTGCTCACCACACATCTAGATAAGTTCCTTTGGGGGTCTAGTTTCCAAAATGGGGTCACTTGTGGGGGGTTTCTACTGTTAAGCCACATCAGGGGCTCTGCAAACGCAACGTGACGCCCACAGAGCATTCCATCAAAGTCTGCATTTCAAAACGTCACTACTTCACTTCCGAGCCCCGGCATGTGCCCAAACAGTGATTTACCCCCACATATGGGGTATCAGCGTACTCAGGAGAAACTGGACAACAACTTTTGGGGTCAATTTCTCCTGTTACCCTTGGGAAAATAAAAAATTGCAGGCTAAAAGATCATTTTTGAGAAAATAATTTTTTTTTTTATTTTCATGGCTCTGCGTTATAAACTTCTGTGAAGCACTTGGGGGTTCAAAGTCCTCACCACACATCTAGATTAGTTCCTTTGGGGGTCTAGTTTCTAAAATGGTGTCATTTCTGGGGGATCTCCAATGTTTAGGCACACAGGGGCTCTCCAAACGTGACATGGTGTCCGCTAATGATTGGAGCTAATTTTCCATTTAAAAAGCCAAATGGCGTGCCATCCCTTCCGAGCCCTGCCGTGCGCCCAAACAGTGGTTTACCCCCACATATGGGGTATCAGCGTACTCAGGACAAACTGGACAACAATATTTGGGGTCCAATTTCTCCTATTATCCTTGGCAAAATAGGAAATTCCAGGCTAAAAAATCATTTTTGAGGAAAGAAAAATTATTTTTTATTTTCATGGCTCTGCGTTATAAATTTCTGTGAAGCACCTGGGGGTTTAAAGTGCTCAATATGCATCTAGATAAGTTCCTTGGGGGGTCTAGTTTCCAAAATGGGGTCACTTGTGGGGGAGCTCCAATGTTTAGGCACACAGGGGCTCTCCAAACGCGACATGGTGTCCGCTAACAATTGGAGCTAATTTTCCATTCAAAAAGTCAAATGGCACGCCTTCTCTTCCGAGCCCTGCCGAGTGCCCAAACAGTGGTTTACCCCCACATATGAGGTATCGGCGTACTCGGGAGAAATTGCCCAACAAATTTTATGATCCATTTTATCCTACTGCCCATGTGAAAATGAGAAAATTGAGGCGAAAAGAATTTTTTTGTGAAAAAAAATTACTTTTTCATTTTTACAGATCAATTTGTGAAGCACCTGAGGGTTTAAAGTGCTCACTAGGCATCTAAATTAGTTCCTTGGGGGGTCTAGTTTCCAAAATGGGGTCACTTGTGGGGGAGCGCCAATGTTTAGGCACACAGGAGCTATCCAAACGCGACATGGTGTCCGCTAACGATGGAAATAATTTTTCATTCAAAAAGTCAAATGGCGCTCCTTCCCTTCCGAGCCTTACCATGTGCCCAAACAGTGGTTTACCCCCACATATGAGGTATTGGTGTACTCAGGAGAAATTGCCCAACACATTTTAGGATCCATTTTATCCTGTTGCCCATGTGAAAATGAAAAAATTGAGGCTAAAAGAATTTTTTTGTGAAAAAAAAGTACTTTTTCATTTTTACGGATCAATTTGTGAAGCACCTGGGGGTTCAAAGTGCTCACTATGCATCTAGATAAGTTCCTTGGGGCGTCTAGTTTCCAAAATGGGGTCACTTGTGGGGGAGCTCCAATTTTTAGGCACACGGGGGCTCTCCAAACGTGACATGGTGTCCGCTAAAGAGTGGAGCCAATTTTTGATTCAAAAAGTCAAATGGCGCTCCTTCCCTTCCAAGCCCTGCCGTGCGCCAAAACAGTGGTTTACCCCCACATATGAGGTATCAGCGTACTCAGGACAAATTGGACAACAACGTTCGTGGTTCAGTTTCTCCTTTTACCATTGGGAAAATAAAAAAATTGTTGCTAAAAGATAATTTTTGTGACTAAAAAGTTAAATGTTCATTTTTTCCTTCCATGTTGCTTCTGCTGCTGTGAAGCACCTGAAGGGTTAATAAACTTCTTGAATGTGGTTTTGAGTACCTTGAGGGGTGCAGTTTTTAGAATGGTGTCACTTTTGGGTATTTTCAGCCATATAGACCCCTCAAACTGACTTCAAATGTGAGGTGGTCCCTAAAAAAATGGTTTTGTAAATTTCGTTGTAAAAATGACAAATCGCTGGTCGAATTTTAACCCTTATAACTTCCTAACAAAAAAAAATTTTGTTTCCAAAATTGTGCTGATGTAAAGTAAACATGTGGGAAATGTTATTTATTAACTATTTTGTGTCACATATCTCTCTGGTTTAACAGAATAAAAATTCAAAATGTGAAAATTGCGAAATTTTCAAAATTTTCGCCAAATTTCCGTGTTTATCACAAATAAATGCAGAATTTATTGACCTAAATTTACCACTAACATGAAGCCCAATATGTCACGAAAAAACAATCTCAGAACCGCTAGGATCCGTTGAAGCGTTCCTGAGTTATTACCTCATAAAGGGACACTGGTCAGAATTGCAAAAAACGGCAAGGTCTTTAAGGTCAAAATAGGCTGGGTCTTGAAGGGGTTAAATCATGCAATAAAAAAGTAATAACTATTAGCAGGCTCAGGTCTCTACAAAATGAATGGCAGAATTGAGTTTTATTCCTGTAATAGCTATGAACTCAACATCTGTACCTTTTGTATCATCTTATTTATCTTATTTTAGTTTCAGTGAAAACAAATGTATCCAAAAAGCATCTGATATCAATCTTCATTACACCGGCTAATGACTTTCAATAATGAATGCCTGAAATGAACATAGCAGCAGGTCTTGGAACTGATCTACGCTCATTGTGGGTGGGTTGGGCTCATCAAACGCGAATTTTGGTTTGATGCGACATCCAAAGCAGGTTTTTGCTTACCTGCCAAATCAACTTTGTCAGAATTATTCAAGCAGCACAATTATTATTCAAGCCGTGGAATTAGCGTTCAACAACAGGTAAAGGAAAATATGCTGCACAATTACAGTACTTTGAAGAGTTTTCATTTATAAGATATGCTACAGTAATGTCAAAACCAGTACCACGGCCCCTATTTTGTAAGTCGAAAGGTTAACGTTAGTGACTATCAAGGAGGTTTCTAATTTGCGAAATTACATCAATGTGAACTAATTCCTTTATTTCCATATTCCACATAAAAGGGAATCAGTCACAAGGTTTTATCTACCTCATCTGAGAGCAGCATAATGTAGGAAAAGAGACTCTGAATCCAAAGTTGCATCACTTAGTTCACTGTGTGCAGCAGTTTTGACACAATTTCGACACAAGTAGCGTTCTTAAATGCGGCATAGAGCAGAGCTCAGAAAGCTATCCTGAACCACACCAGATTCTGTATTTACATTTACATAGTCTATGGACAGTAACCTGCTTATAAGAGGAGGGGGCGTGGTCAGACAACTGCTCAGGTGCTAACTAGTCACAACAGTTGTAATCTAATGATAAAACCTTCATTATAAATAAATAACAGAACACAACTTGATATTTGGCGCATTTCTGAATGGCTGACAGATTACGATTAATTGATAGTACCATGCACATTAAAGGGTTAGTTGACTATTTTTATATTGATAACCCATCCTTAATGTAGGTGAGCAATATAAGATCAGTGTGAGTCAAATACTTTGCAATCCCAAAAATCAGCTATCATCACCCTAGTGATGGCCAGATGTAAATAGTGCACAGAGCAGAACACCACAGCCGTATACTGTTTAGTGGCTGCTACAGGGTAATGTAGATCCTTTTCTATTCTCTTCAATAATTGCTTATTTACTGTATTTGCCGATGGACATGAAACAGTGTATAGGACCATGCTGTTCTGCACTGTACAACGTTTAGTTCTAGCCACCACTGGGGGTGATCACAGCATGTCAGTGGGGGCTGCTGTGTGTCTCGAACCCCTAACTAATTGTATATTGATGAATTATCCTATGGATAGGTAATCAATATTGAGATAGTGGACAATTCCTTTAGTGTCCACTTTTGCATTCAGGTCGGTTTCAGAAGTGGGATACCACTTTATTAAACATTTATCACATTCTGTAGATCTTTTCTAAAAGACTAAAGCCTAAATTGAAAACAAAAACTTTTACTTAATGCCATAGTCTGCAAAATATAATAATAAAACAATAAAAAGGATTTTTCAATGCAAAGCGATGTATATGTGAAACGCGTTATATAGATGAGTAAATTCCATGCGATTTTTTTAATTCACTTTTTCATTGGAATTTCTTAATTATCTTAAAATTTTTACTTTACATCTTAAGCTATTCTGAAATGTTGTAGAAAATTTTCAATTTTCAACTTTTGAAAACATAAATCTTAAAAAAATGTTGACACCACCTATTTCCCAATACCCTACCCTAACCAATAACCAATCTCCTACAAAGGTTTGCGTTCTGCTACCTAATCCAGCATCATTGTTGCAAGATGTAGTAAAAATCATCCATTACTCTACTTTAGAGGCTACATTAGTTCAGAGCATAAATTAAATTCTTGACAAATATTATGTAAGTATCGTGGGAAAAAAAAAGACGTTGGAGAGGAGTTACAGCTAGTGTTGAGCATTCCGATACCGCAAGTATCGGGTATCGGCCTATACTTGCGGTATCGGAATTCCGATACTGAGTTCCGATACTTTTGTGGTATCGGGAATCGGTATCGGATCCATATTAATGTGTAAAATAAAGAATTAAAATAAAAAATATTGATATACTCACCTCTCCGGAGGCCCCTGGACATCACCGCTGGTAACCGGCAGCCTTCTTTGTTTAAAATGAGCGCGTTTAGGGACTTCCATGATGTCACGGCTTCTGATTGGTCGCGTGCCGCTCATGTGACCGCCACGCGACCAATCAGAAGCCGCGACGTCATTCTCAGGTCGTAAACTCCTCATTCTAGGAATTTAGGACCTGAGAATGACGTCGCGGCTTCTGATTGGTCGCGTGGCGGTCACATGAGCGGCACGCGACCAATCAGAAGCCGCGACGTCATTCTCAGGTCCTAAACGCGCTCATTTTAAGCAAAGAAGGCTGCCGGTTACCAGCGGTGATGTCCAGGGGCCTCCGGAGAGGTAATTATATCAATATTTTTTATTTTAATTCTTTATTTTACACATTAATATGGATCCCAGGGCCTGAAGGAGAGTTTCCTCTCCTTCAGACCCTGGGAACCATCAGGATACCTTCCGATACTTGGTGTCCCATTGACTTGTATTGGTATCGGGTATCGGTATCGGCGATATCCGATACTTTTCGGGTATCGGCCGATACTATCCGATACCGATACTTTCAAGTATCGGACGGTATCGCTCAACACTAGTTACAGTACATATTCAAGTTCGTAATCATGAATCTGTCTCCATAAGTTCCTCTATTAATGATGCTTGTAAGCTAGTAGGCATAGATTGTGGTTTACAAATGTCTATAAATTATTTTCATGCATGCTTTTAGCCTACCTTTGAAGAAACAGTCCTTGCTGTGCACAATGTATATTTTCTTTCCATGTAGACAGGAAGACCGGTGAAGTTCACAATGGTTTTCATAAAACTTGCCATCAGATCCACAAACTGGCATATATCTAGGCTTGCATTTCTCCACACAAAAACACTCTGGAAGTCCAGATTTCAGACTAATAATGCATCGCCTTCCTTGTCCACAGTACTTCATTTCACATGGGGAAGAAAGTTTTTCTTCTTTTTCTTTTACTATGAAAATAAAATAAACAATAGTCAACACAATTTAGTGTCATATTCGTGATGATTGAAACATTGTTTGTCTTATTGGGTCTATATTTTACATCTTCTTTCATAATAATCCATATTTTTTCCATTCATGGTCACATGTCGTAAACTGGAACTGTCTCGTCAATTCTGGTCCTATTTCAAGCCCACAAGGTGGAGCCATTGGCAGAAGAATGGGTATATTGGTAAATTACTTAACTTACTCTTGTTTGGCTGAAAAAATACTTTCAGGTTATGTTTATATTGTGTTCTTGGAAATAGATTTGGAAGGAACTTCTGAAACATGCCCCATATGTATGCCTATAGAGCTGCATTTACAGTATATACCGTACTAAATAAAAATAAAAAATATTCTGCACATTTGCTTTGAAAAGTGTAGTCAAATACACTTTTGGTTATAGGTGAGGCAGCAGTACACAAACATATAGTTAGCACATTACCAAAGGCCTTAAAGACAACACTTCGATATATGTCTCATCTAGTTTAAGGGCATGGTACTCAAATGCAGCGTGAACGCATTCAACTTTTCCCCAGTGTCTGATAATATCTACTATTGTGGATGGATTGTACATATAAAAAGATTGTGTAATCCAAAGCGGACTTATATGTGATTAGCCGCAAGAAGAGAACCATATAATAAAAATGTATATGAATCTTTATTCAATTATTATAAATTAAAACAACAAGACCAAATTATATCAAAAATCAAATTTCCAAAATGCTGGTGCTAGCAATACCTTAGTAAGTCCCCAAACAGGCAAATGGCACCCCCAGAAGAAGCTCTGGGTGAAACGCGCGTTGGGGCATGCGAGGGAGAATTGACGGGCTCACACACTGCACCATTTGCCTGTTTGGGGACTTACTGTCTAAGGTTTTGCTAGCACCAGCAGTTTGGAAATTTAAACCGCATATGTTTGGCCATGTTGGCCGGAGATTTCTGATATGGATAGGGGGAATTTTTTATGGATTGCCATTACCTTTTTATATGTATAGCAGAAGATTATAATAACAATCTTTTATTCTCTGATGCACAGCAATAGGTTCCCGAGCAGGTTCATAAATATCTCAGTATAGTTGGTAACACAGTTGGCATATATATGGTGGTGTGGTCTGGCCATTCTCTGAATGGATACTTTGTTTTTTTAAAACATTTGGTCTTGTTGTTTTTATTTATAATAATTGAATAAAGATTGATATACATTTTTATTATATGGTTCTCTTCTTGCGGCTAATCACATATAAGTCTGCTTTGGATTACATATTGTTTTGAAGTGCCATAGCAATTTAATAAGGACATTTTTTGGTGTGAATATAAAGAGTTTGATAGAGAACAAGTCAAGTCTATGTTTAGTGCTAGTGTTAATTGATCCTATTTTCTGATATTTTAGGTATAATAAGATTTTTGCACAAATATTTGGATAGACAAATTGGCTGAAATTTCTGAATAAGACCCTCTAGCTTTTAATAATTATCATTATACTCCACTAAAGCCCTTAACAACATACACAAAGCAACAAGAAGAGCTGGGTTCATCTTCCCATCAAATTTCTCAGTTAAATAATTATCTATTTGTAAAGTAGTCAAAGTTGGCTGACTCCACTGAAGATCTGCTATTGTTGACATGATGCTAAAAGATGTTAAAAAACTGTATTTTTTATATTCATAATAGGAATGTAGTGAAGTTTTCTAAGCAGGAAAAAGTTATTGTTGATTAGCCCATGCAGAGCCTTCGGTGTAAAAGGGGATACCATGCTCTTAGTTGTTGCTAATGAGAGTGCCACGATGCAATTTTGGATGCATAGCGGCTCTGGTTCCACTATGTTTTTAATGTAGTTTTTCTTTCCTTTCAGGACCTGCTGCAATAGCAGAGTGGCTAGTTCAGCTGATGTGGGTCATGACCACTCCCAACATCCATTAAATGGTCACCTGATGCATCAGCTGGCTGTTGGTGATAGGGTTTCTCTATCGAGACCAGCTGTGCATTTGCAGCTTTCTGGTGTCAGCTATTCCTGGAGTTTGGAGTCCTGTTTGTGTGTCATCAGGGTGTGGATCTCGGCAGAACACCTTGGAAGCTAAGTGTTGTGCTTATTTCTTTTCTATCTTGTGTTTGTCACTGTCCCCAATGTGGTACCATCTGCAGTGGTGAGGCCAGAGCCCTTGCCGGCCAGTGCACTAGCCAGGGCAGTTTGAGATTACAGTGAGGGAAGAGGTTCCTGAGGGCATTGGGGGGAAAGACCCACTCAGGGCATTAGGGGAGTGCAGGGACAGGCTCAGGTTTGAGCTCAGGGGGTGTCCATCCTTCATTCCCCTATCAGTAGGGCCTTCCTCTCCCCTTTCCCATCCCGTTGTGTGTTTGTTGTGCCTTCCGCTGACCGACCCCCCATTGGGTCATTGTAAATCGTGACAGAGAGATAGAAAGGCAATGACAAGACCACACAATATATGTGCATATATGTGATAAACATATATGTCCAACATCTACACATACACATTTATACATATATGATAAAAAGGATAAGGAAAGTAGGCTTCTAAATTGTCACTGATAGACGACTGAAAACCTGGAGTACAGCTGGCCAGACCTGTGACCAGGGCAATGATTTGGAATAAAAGAAAGTATCAACTTCAATGGCATGGATCCAGAGGACCAGAAAGGTTACCGTGGGTTTGTGGCGACCCAGAGATGGGGAAGGCAGCAGGGATAGAAGCTACGTGCAAGCTGGACTTGAAGGTTTATAGAAACTAGTCTAGATGTTCATGCCAGAAAATGGATGGTAAACTAGGAGTGGGATGCGAGCAGAGGAAGAAAAGTACTACCATCAAAGTTGGAAAGATAGAGTCAGCTACTTCATGTACTGTACCTGCCGGAATCTATATAAGATATGTGCCACCACATATAACAACTACGCATGTGCCTCTGTTGGAAACAGAAGATTTTTTCGATGCTGTAAAGCTGAATTTATTTATTTCACTTTTCATCTCTGAAATACTATCATCAGTATATTAACCCTTTCACGACATGCGCAGTAATAGTACGGCGCATGTCGTGTCTCCCCCTTTGATGTGGGCTCTGGCGGTGAGCCCGCATCAAAGTCGCGACATGTCAGCTATTTTGTACAGCTGACATGTGCGCGCAATAGCGGCAGGTGAAATCGCTAGTCACACGCCACTATTAACCTGTTAAATGCCGCTGTCGAACGCAGACAGCGGCATTTAACCGGTGCTTCCGGCCAGGCGGCCGGAAATGATGTCATCGCCGACCCCGTCACATGATCGGGAGTCGGCGATGCATCAGGAAGGTAACCATAGAGGTCCTTGAGACCTCTATGGTTACTGATGCAGGCCTGCTGTGAGCGCCCCTCCTGTGGTCGGCGCTCACAGCACACCTGCATTTCTGCTACATAGCAGCGATCTGATGATCGCTGCTATGTAGCAGAGCCGATCAGGCTATGCCAGCTTCTAGCCTCCCATGGAGGCTATTGAAGCATGGCACAAGTAAAAAAAAAATGTTTTTAAAAATATGAAAAAAATATAAAAAATGTAAAAGTTTAAATCACCCCCCTTTCGCCCCTTCCTAAATAAAACAATTTAAAAAAAAACAAACCTACACGTATTTGGTATCGCCGTGTTCAAAATTGCCCGATCTATCAATAAAAAAAAGCATTAACGTGATTGCTAAACAACGTAGCGAGAAAAAAATCCAAAACGCCAGAATTACGTTTTTTTGGTCGCCGCAACATTGCTCTAAAATGCAATAACGGGCGATCAAAAGAACGGATCTGCCCCAAAATGGTATCATTAAAAACATCAGCTCGGCACGCAAAAAATAAGCCCTCACCTGACCCCAGATCACGAAAAATGGAGACGCTTCGGGTATCGCAAAATGGCACTTTTTTTTTTTTTAAGCAAAGTTTGGAATTTTTTTTCACCACTTGGATACAAAATAACCTAGACATGTTAGATGTCTATGAACTCGTAATGACCTAGAGAATCAAAATGCCAGGTTAGTTTTAGCATTTAATGAACCTAGCAAAAAAGCCAAACAAAAAACAAGTGTGGGATTGCACTTTTTTTGCAATTTCACCGCACTTGGAATTTTTTTCCCATTTTCTAGTAAAAGACATGGTAAAACTAATGGTGTTGTTCAAAAGTACAACTTGTCCTGCAAAAAATAAGCCCTCACATGACCATATTGACGGAAAAATAAAAAAGTTATGGCTCTGGGAAGGAGGGAAGTGAAAAATGAAAATGCAAAAACGAAAAAGGGCCGCGACTTGAAGGGGTTAAAGTTGGTTTATACAGGTATATTTTCCTCATATCAGGTACCTGTTAACAATATAACATTCTCTGCTGCTGAAGGTAAAGACCTTTTCACATGGAATTGTGCAAACTATATAGGGACAATCACTTGTTAATACAATCATACAAACCCTATATTGTTTGAATTCTGCTGGAAGCTCAATTGTTGGCTGCCATGTTTACATTGGCCAATTATAGAAGATGATGGGACCCCTGTAGCAGGGGGCATGCTATGGATAACATTACACTGCATGGAGACAGAAGGATTGTGTTAGTGATTGTTCTGCTCCTGGCATCACTCAATGGCCTGCCTAATCATGCCAGTAAACAGCAATGAAGAAATTATGTATAGTCAGTCAGCGATCGATAATAGTGTTTCACTGACTTATGTAAGGGCATCTACTACATTGCTACATCTCTACACCACACTTATATAGACATGATGACGGGACATTCCTGGCATTTCTTCCAGAAATATGTATTTGCATATTGATATGCATATTACTTTACAAGTTGATTGATTATGATAATTATTGCTAATAATCAAGCACAGTTCATCAATCAGATTAGGATGTACTTCTAGGAAATATACCGCACTGTTTTCGAATGTCTTAAAACTGCAGGAATTTCTGTTTTGCAACAAATAACCTGCAATATTTCCTTCTTTGCATTAAATCCAGGTATCCTTCAAACATCTGTTCATCAATAAAGTGAAATCTGCTCAATCTGGGCTCTTATGAGTCGCCGTTTATTTAATATCTGTATTTACAGCTCATGTTAAATTGCTGTCATACTTCAAGCTAATAAACAAAGCTTTTTACATTGGAAGCATATGTGATGGAGATATCTGAGCGGAATCCAACGATAAAGTTATGATATCAAACAAAACTACTAAATTAGACAGAAAGCAGGTTTATGTGATGCAGAATTCAAAATGCAGATGATATTTTAAACATGTGATATTTTGTATTGCAAAGCCTAAGCCAAGCAAACAAGCTGGAACTGGTAGCCATTCTGACATCTGTTCCCGTAAATACTTTTCTGAGAATCTTGCATTGTGCTGTTCTTCTATTAAAGGGTTATTCCCATCTGCAATATCCTATCCCAATATGCAGCAGGTGTAATAATATCAACATTAGCCAGTACCTCCAATCAGAAATGTAGTATAGCTCTACTTATTTGCACTGTTGCTTACCCTATGTGCAGGGCATTGCAGTAGCTTAGATACCGTATACATGGTTATGGCCACTAACAACTAACTAGCTAACTGTCATGATATGAGTGGTTGTAACCATGGATACCTAAGCTACTGCAATGCCCTGCACATAGGGTAAGCAACATAGCGAATCAGAACTATACTACATTTCTAATTGGGGGTATTTGCCACTATTAGTATTTTTCCACTTACTACATATTGGGATGAGATCTTGGAGATGGGAAAACCCATTTAATGTTACTTAAAATGTATGAATGCATTTACAATCAGGCATCGTTAGTTTAATGGTAGCACCACATTGCAGCATTATAACCAAAAAACATGGTGAAGTTAAGAAGAGATGAAAAAATGTCATTTATTTATATATTATAATGAAGAAGGCTCATAATCAAGAAACAACTGTGTGCAAGGTACAATAAAGGCTCTGTAATTCCATGTTTTACATGGGCTGTGCTGCAGCGGCTGTAAATGTAATAGTATGTTCATACAGTAATGAGAAAGAATAATTTCCTTTGTTCAATCCTTCATGCTAAAACAGAATAAAACCCATATGTGCCGGTAATGTCCAACTTCACAGTCCTGTAGTTCATTACCACGCAGGTATTTTCATTCCCATGCAGCATAAACTCCCTCATCTCTGCTGAGGACTTTGCAAAACACTTTAAAAATAAGATCGACCAGACATGGCAAGTCTTCATTGTTCAACCACCACAACCCCTTTGTATACCAGACCAATGCCCAAACCCCATAGCCTCTCTATCCAACATCACTGAAGGAGGGCTTAATTGTCTCCTCTCCAAATCGCACCTCACCACCAGTGCGCTCGACCCAATCCCATCCCACCTCCTCCCCAACCTCACCACCACACTTATCCCATCCCTAACCCACCTGTTCAACCTATCACTAACTTCTACTAAAATGCTTGTGCATGCCCTCATCATCTCCCACCTTGACTACTGCAACATCCTTTTCTGCGGCCTCCCTGATAACACCCTTGCACCTTCCATCATTCCACGTTCTCCTGTTAGATTCCTGCACATGTTCTGATTAAAGGCATATTACTTTGAAGGACCGGTGAGTGCACTTTCTTTTTCCTGCTGGATTCATCCAGGTATTCATTGGCAAACTTCAGACTGGTCTGCACATGTGCCTTCTTGAGCAGAAGGACCTTGTGGGCACTGCAGGATTTTAAACCTTTATGACATAATGTGTTAGCAATTGTTTTCTTGGTGACTATAATCTCAGCTGCCTTGAGATCATTAACAAGTTCCCCCCGTGTAGGCTGATCTCTCACCTTCCTCATGATTAAGGATACCCCACGAGGTGGGATTTTGCATGGTGCCCCAATTCAATGTCGATTGACAGTCATTTTGTATTTCTTCCATTTTCTTACTTTTGCACCAACAGTTGTCTCCTTCTCACCTAGCATCTTACTTATGGTTTTGTAGCCCATTCCAGCTTTGTGCAGGTCTATGATCTTGTTCCTGGCATCTCCCAGAGTTAAAATTAACCTACCCTTAAAATAATAGACTGTTTATGTCTTTGTCAGTGGCAAACATACAAAAGCAGCAAGGGATCAAATATTTATTTCCCACCACTGTGCATATTCAACAGATGTCAAGAATGCAACTCAGGGCCGAGTGGGCGCCTACTTCTATCTGAGTCCACCACCATTATTGCCTTTGCACATTAGAGAAAATTTTGCAATTTTAAGGGACATTTTTGTCAACATTTTTCAGATACAAATGAGCAATATGTGACTATTTTATTCGTTTGGGGATATGCAAACTTTTGTACATAGCAATGAAGTCTAAAAAAATAGCTACTGTAGATTTAATGAAAATGCATTTAATGACTGGGATTCAAACTTTCTCCAATCTCTGACCTGAACCAGAATTTTTACCTCATATCTCATCTGACACTTGGCTTTTGTGCTCTTCACCATTTATGTGTTGTCCCAGTACAGTGCTTTTTTTTAATAACCTGTTTACCGCACCTTACTTTTATGGCATATGACTAGAATGGGTTAACACTTGCAGCCAATTTTATTTACTACTATAAATAATAATAAAAAAAGAAATTAAAATGAATGTATATTACTATCACAGTTTTCATTCATTTAAATGAATGAAGCCATAAGTGATGGCCTGTGGACGCAAATATATAAATCTTTTACAGTAAATTCATACAAACATATTTAGATAACTAGTACAATATGGGTCACATTTAAAAAATCTAAACACAAATTTTATTGAAAAATGTGAAAAAAATCATGTATAATAATGTTGTTAATAATTCCTTGTACTCTTCTTTTGATTTAAGATTAAGAATTTTTGCAGATATAAATTATTAAGGTAAACCAATGTGATAGAATGCCAAGTGATAGAAGATTTAGACTTCCAAATGGTCGGTGTCAGCAAATGCAAGCCAAATAAAGGATGGTGCCCAAATAGGTGCAAAGCAAAGTAATTTCAGATACAGAGGTGAGGGATGAATCTGGCAAGAAAAATACCTTAGACAGGATTGCCAAATCTGCGGCAGGAAAGCACAAAGTGTAAAAAGGTTTGACTTAGTGAACCGAAAGATTGAAATCAAAGCTCAGTACAGCAGGATGACTGGATCTGGGAACAGAATAATGTGTATGGCTCATTGGTCTACACTGATTCTAAACCCATTAACATATTTTAGACCTATTTGTTTTGGCTCTACAAAATATAAAATTACTCAAGGGAAGGAGTTTTGTACCCTACCTTCTGCCTAGACACAGGTGTTATCGTGACTTTGAGCTTTGACTTAGGAAAAAGATAGCATCGGTTCCACACTACTAATCTTTTTGTCTCCTCATATCAGTATATGCATAAAAAGTGTTACTGTACATATGAAATTTTCAAATATTAATATTTAAAGCCAAATATAGAATAGCTTTCCTAAAGTTCAGCTTTTAGTATATTGTCAATCAAATGTTTCACAAAGATTAATAATAATAATAGTAATAATAATCTTTATTTTTATATAGCACTAACATATTCCGCAGCGCTTTACAGTTTTGCACACATTATCATCGCTGCCCCCGATGGGGCTCACAATCTAAATTCCCTATCAGTATGTCTTTGGAATGTGGGAGGAAACCGGAGAACCCGGAGGAAACCCACGCAAACACGAGGAATACATTCAAACTCCTTGCAGATGTTGTCCATGGTGGGATTCGAACCCAGGACTCCAGCGCTTCAAGGCTGCAGTGCTAATCACTGAGCCGCGATGCAAGTTTTATGCCAACAAGTGTATTATGTTTCACAAGAACAGTAAATGAATACTTATTATTAATATACAGATCAAGCCCAACATAAAGACTTCTTCTTGAACCGTTGTGTCATTTTTCATATCTATCTGCCCTCCTGTGCATCCAGCTTCACAAAACAGAATGTGTAGTCCTATTCTTACATTCCTAAAGTCGCATTGCCCGGCAGCACCTTGCTTCTCCTCAGTGCTGCAAACACTTTTCTCTCTTTCAGACGATGAAAGAGTGATTTCCAGCATGACTATCCAGGTAAAAATTTTTATTGTATTAGGTAGATTAGAAAATGTTTAAAAACATAAATCTACCACTTTTCTGGCTTACTAACATGCCCTAAATCATAGGATTATTGTGCATGCCAACAATGTCTCATTTTATACCTGGATGGTCATGCTGTAAATCACCCTTTCTTCTTCTTTATGTCAGCTGAAATCAACAGCAAGTATGACACTAGCTGGTTTATCGTTACCGCAACAGATTTCCACATACTTCCAGCATGAACACCCCACCCGTCATCCCTTTCCTTTGATTCTTCCCCTTTCCTTTGTGTTCCTGACTCATCCCATCTCTCTGAATTCATATCTCAGAGCACTGCTGAAAGCCGGCTACTGATGAAGGCGTAAAATAGTACAGGTTTCTAACGTAGATTCTATACTGTGCTCAACCTAGCAGCATTGACCATAGATATTTGGTGCATTATCTAGTTAAACTATATGGAAAATATACTCTATGCTTCTATGCACTGTATGGTGCTGTATCTTCTGACAGTCTGTCAACCCGCTTTTATCTTCAGCTATCTACATCAACATAGCTGCCAGGGTGATTTTACATCATTAGTTTGTTATCTAGTTTCAAGAAGAGATCATTGGTTCTACAGTCAACTCCCCTCTATTCTTCTTGAATAAAAAAAAAATTGTAATAGCTAGGCAGATTGATTATGCAAAACTACTTTATTGGTGCATATAGCAGAGGATTATCTTCTGCAATATGCATCAACAGAGTCCTGTGTTGAGATAATCTTATAACTGTGCCACTGCAGTGCACTGTGTAATGAATGCCTATCACATCTCCTGGGCATACCACAGCTCATGGTATGATCATACCACATCTCTCTACTGCCTGTATTTCAGCAACGCTTTACCTCATAGAAAGAATCAGCTATAAACCCATTCTGTAATAAGGTCTGGTGTTAGGGGCAGGCAAATTAGGCATTTGCCTAGTGCCCCCCACTTCCCAGGGGCCCCCAGCCAGTGGCGTGTCACTGATAGCGTCACATCATGTGGCCACTGTAGGCCTGTGAGTCAGGGGGGACTGGTGCCAGCGCTGGCACCGGTCACCCCACCTGACTGCATCTCAAATTCACCATAGATGCAGATATTTTTGGAAGCAATGATGGTGGAGGAAGTTTCAAGTGATGCTCTCTTTCCCATCTGACGCAGAGGGCACGGTGACATCACTTCATCACAGGCCACGCTGAGCAGGGCAGTGAAGCTGCTGAGTAGATGTGATGCAGAGAACAGAGCAGAGGGGGAGTGAGGAGAGGTGAGTATTGTATTTTTTTTAAATCATTGAATACATGGAGGACTATTGGACCTGCATTATACTATATGTACTCTATGGGGGCTGTGTTATATTCTATGGGGCTGCATTTCATTCTATGGGGCTGCATTATACTCTGTTGGGCTGCAATGTACTCTATAGAGCTGCATTATACTCTATGGGGCTGCATTTTACTCTATGTGGCTGTATTATACTCTATCAAGGACTATGGGAGTGCATTATATTATATGCACTATTTTGGAGCTGCATTATTTTCTATCGAGGACTATGGTGAGTGCATTATACTATATGTACAGGTCCTTCTCAAAAAATTAGCATATAGTGTTAAATTTCATTATTTACCATAATGTAATGATTACAATTAAACTTTCATATATTATAGATTCATTATCCACCAACTGAAATTTGTCAGGTCTTTTATTGTTTTAATACTGATGATTTTGGCATACAACTCCTGATAACCCAAAAAACCTGTCTCAATAAATTAGCATATCAAGAAAAGGTTCTCTAAACGACCTATTACCCTAATCTTCTGAATCAACTAATTAACTCTAAACACATGCAAAAGATACCTGAGGCTTTTATAAACTCCCTGCCTGGTTCATTACTCAAAACCCCCATCATGGGTAAGACTAGCGACCTGACAGATGTCAAGAAGGCCATCATTGACACCCTCAAGCAAGAGGGTAAGACCCAGAAAGAAATTTCTCAACAAATAGGCTGTTCCCAGAGTGCTGTATCAAGGCACCTCAATGGTAAGTCTGTTGGAAGGAAACAATGTGGCAGAAAACGCTGTACAACGAGAAGAGGAGACCGGACCCTGAGGAAGATTGTGGAGAAGGACCGATTCCAGACCTTGGGGAACCTGAGGAAGCAGTGGACTGAGTCTGGTGTGGAAACATCCAGAGCCACCATGCACAGGCGTGTGCAGGAAATGGGCTACAGGTGCCGCATTCCCCAGGTAAAGCCACTTTTGAACCATAAACAGCGGCAGAGGCGCCTGACCTGGGCTACAGAGAAGCAGCACTGGACTGTTGCTAAGTGGTCCCAAGTACTTTTTTCTGATGAAAGCAAATTTTGCATGTCATTCGGAAATCAAGGTGCCAGAGTCTGGAGGAAGACTGGGGAGAAGGAAATGCCAAAATGCCTGAAGTCCAGTGTCAAGTACCCACAGTCAGTGATGGTGTGGGGTGCCATGTCAGCTGCTGGTGTTGGTCCACTGTGTTTCATCAAGGGCAGGGTCAATGCAGCTAGCTATCAGGAGATTTTGGAGCACTTCATGCTTCCATCGGCTGAAATGCTTTATGGAGATGAAGATTTCATTTTTCAGCACGACCTGGCACCTGCTCACAGTGCCAAAACCACTGGTAAATGGTTTACTGACCATGGTATTACTGTGCTCAATTGGCCTGCCAACTCTCCTGACCTGAACCCCATAGAGAATCTGTGGGATATTGTGAAGAGAAAGTTGAGAGACGCAAGACCCAACACTCTGGATGAGCTTAAGGCCGCTATTGAAGCATCCTGGGCCTCCATAACATCTCAGCAGTGTCACAGGCTGATTGCCTCCATGCCACGCCGCATTGAAGCAGTCATTTCTGCCAAAGGATTCCCGACCAAGTATTGAGTGCATAACTGAACATTATTATTTGATGGTTTTTTTGTTTGTTATTAAAAAACACTTTTATTTGATTGGATGGGTGAAATATGCTAATTTATTGAGACAGGTTTTTTGGGTTATCAGGAGTTGTATGCCAAAATCATCAGTATTAAAACAATAAAAGACCTGACAAATTTCAGTTGGTGGATAATGAATCTATAATATATGAAAGTTTAATTGTAATCATTACATTATGGTAAATAATGAAATTTAACACTATATGCTAATTTTTTGAGAAGGACCTGTACTATATGGGGATTGTATTATACTATATGGGGACTGCATTATACTCTATCAAGAACTATAGGCTGTGTATTTGTAACAACTCTGCTGGCATCACGTCATGGCCTCTCATCTCTCACACTATCTTACCCACTGCTCCAGGCCATGATGTGGTTTCTGTTTCTTGCCAGCTCCATATTCTGTTCCTCTGCTCTCTGCATGCTTCCTGGCTGTTTGTATAGGGGTTAGGCGCCTGAATTCTCTGGTTCTTATAGGAATCAGGTGCACCTGTCTAATCTGTTCCTGACCAATTACCAAGAGGCCTCCAGTATTTAGTGCAGCTCCACCCAGTGGACTTGGCCTGTGCAATGTGTTAGCTCAGTTTGTGTTTAGCTTCTGAGTTTGCCAGGCCTTGCTCTGTGTTACTCCCTCTTTAGAGGCCTTTCTCTGTGTTCTTACCTTGATCTTGTTGTCCGCCCTCCAGGAGGCAGAATATCCTGGTCCCTGTGTCTTTGTCATTGTGTCTTATTCCATTGCCTTTTCTGTACTTTGTCTTATTTCTGTCTCCTTGTCTGTGGCTTCCTTCCCTGCTGTGTTTTTCCTTGTGTTCTTAGTCTGCTTACGCTCCGCACTCTTGCAGCTCTGCCTGCTCTGTACCTTTGTGGCATTATCTCTACTCTGCACTCCTGCGGTTCTTCTCCGTTCTAATCTGCTCCGCTCCCATTGCTGCAGAAACCTCTTGCTGCAGATCCTCTCCACATTCCTTGTGGCTCCGCTCTGCTTAGCTTCTGCTGCTGCTGCAGTAATCTCTTGCTGCTGCTCCTCTCGGCATTCCTTGCAGTTTTACTCTGCTTAGCTTTTCTTGCTACGCTATCTCTTGCTGCTCTTCTGCTCCTTTCTACAGTCTTGCACTTCTCTTGTTCCTTCATTCTCCTTTCCTTCTGGCTTGTTTCCGTACCTGCATCTCCTGTGTGAACAGATCCCAACCTGTTCCTTCATACTTCATTCCTTTCTGCTTGTTTCCATACCTTTCCATACCTTTTCCATACCTGCTTGTTTCGCACCTCCAGTGTGAACAGGTCCCTACTGGTTTCTTCATACTACATGTCCATACCTGCACCTCCTATGTGAATAGGTCCCTACCTGTTCCTTCATACACCACACCAACCAGTCCTGTGTTCCTGCTGTCCATGCCAGTCCTGTGTTCCTGCCAGCCTTGTGTTCTCTGCCATGCCTGCCAGCCCTGTGTTCTCTGCCGTGCCAGCCAGCCCTGTGTTCTCTGCCGTGCTAGCCAGCCCTGTGTTCTCTGCCGTGCCTTCCAGCCCTGTGTTCTCTGCCGTGTCTCTGCCAGCCCTGTGTCTCTGCCGTGCCAGCCTACTCGTCTGAGCTCTTCTGCCAGTCCTGCCTGATGCCTGCACCTGTCCTAGTGTTCCTATTCTCCAAGTGGGATCAGCAGCCACAGCCAGACTCCACCCTGGAGCAGCACCTGACAGCTGCCTGCTGCACAAGCCTGACCTCACCATCAGAGGCTCCAGTGAAAACCCAGGCAGCTGTCATAGTCACGCTTCTTCCAGGGTAGTCTGGTTTGTGGCTCAGTGGGGCCACAAACCCCCCGAGCTCACGCCCATCAGTCAGGGCGTGAGCGTTACAGTATTATACTGTATGTACTATATGGGAGCTGCACTATACTCCATAAAAGACTATGGGGTGCATTATACTGCATGGAGTACTATGAGGAGTGCAATATACTGTATGGAGGACTATGAGGAGTGCATTATACTGTGTGAAGGACTATGAGGAGTTCATTATACTATGTGGAGTGCCTTGTACTATATGGACGACTATGAGGGGTTCATTATACAATATGGATGACTATGGGATGCATTGTACTATATGGAGGTGTATGGGGAGTGTATTTTACTATATGCATTACTATGGAGAGTGTATTATATTATATGGAGGACTTTGGAGAGTTTTTTATACTGTATGAAAGACTATGGGGTGTGCACTATACGATATGGGGGAGAACAGGCAATGTATTATACTATATGTAGGACTATGGTGAGTATATTATATTATATGGAGAACTATGGGGAGTGTATTATGCTATATAGAGGACTATGCAAAGTGTATAATACTATATGGAGGACTATGGGTTGTGCATTATACTATGTGGAGGATTATGGAGAGTGTATTATACTATGTGGATAACTATGGGGTAGATTTTACTATATGAAGGACTATAGGGCGTGCATTATACTATATGGAAGACTACAGAGTATGCATTATACTATGTAGGAGACTATTAGGTGCATTATACTAAAATGAGCAAAATTCTGCTATTTATTGAATTATTGGATTGTTTATGCCAGAACAAAAATCATTGTTCTCAGCACGACATCACCCGGTGAAAACTGCAGATATGCTGCTAATAACATGACACTCTATGGGATCATTCTATCCTCATTATTTCTCCTCAGCTGCTGTAAAGCGATCAGGAAACAAGTGTTGGATGGCTTCTATATTGTTGATCTCACTCATTTACCAGCCAGAACTCAACGCATTTAAATATAAACGAAATGTTTGTGTGATGGTGCAATATGTTAGCATTTGGGGACCCATTTTAAAATTTTGCCCAGGGCCACACTTTGTTTAAAACTGGCCCTGTCTGTCCTGTCTGTATACATTTTTGCTTCCTTCCCTGCTCAGGAGCTGTGGTATGATAAGACCATGTCCCTGTACGGTCAGACACGGCCATTACACTGTACACAGCAGGGGCACATTTATAAGATTATCTCCGCACAAGAACATTTTTTAACACATCCAATTGTCAAAATAATTATTATTCAACGATCTATTCATTAAAATGTTAATTAACCCCTTAGTGATGGGGCCAAATTTTAAAAATCTAACCAGTGTCTCTTTATGTGGTAATAACTCTGGAACGCTTCAAGAGATCCCAATGATTTTGAGACTGCTTTTTCATGATATTTTGTACCCTATATTAATTGTAAAGTTATGTCTATATGTTTTGTGTTTATTTACAAAAAATATCAGAAATTTGACAAAAAATTTAAAAAATTTTGAATATTCAAACTTTGGATGATTATTCCTTTAATCCAGAAAGTAATTCCACAAAAAAACATTCATATATAACATTTCCCACTTGTCGGCTTTACATCCTCACCATTTGCAAAATATTATTTTATTTTGTTAGCCTTTTAGGAGATTTAAAAATGTAGCAGTAATTTTTCATTTACCGACTTCAAAATGGCCACCATGGTCACCACCCATCTTGAAAAGATTCCCCCCTCCCATATACTAATGTGCCACACACAGGAAGTTGATATCTCCAACCATTCCCATTTTATTTAGGTGTATCCATATAAATGGCCCACCCTGCATATATACAGTATACATACATATCTATATATAGTATATAGATAGATAAATATTAGTTACTAGTTGGTGGCCCGATTCTAATGCATCGGGAATTCTAGAATATGTATGTAGTTTATTTATGAAGATTTATAATGCTTTGAATGCACAGGATTTTCCGGGTAAAATATATACATTATCAGTGAAGCAGTGTTTAAATCCCGCGCCAATATCACTGATTGGTCGCATCTGCCTGGGCATGACCAATCAGCGCAGCGGGCTTTAAATCTCGAGCCAATATCGCTGATTGGTCGTGGTCAGCTGGGCGCAACCAATCAGCGAAGCATGTTTCAAATCCCGCGTCAATTCGCAGCCGGACTGCGCCTATCGCTGATTGGTCGTGGCCTGCCGGGCATGACCAATCAATGAAGCGGTGTTTGAATCCTGGGCCAATATCGCTGATTGGTCACGTCTGTCCGGGTGTGACCAATCAGCGCAGCGGGGTTTGAATCTTGAGCCAATATCGCTGATTGGTCGTGGCCGGCCGGGCGCGACTAATCAGCGAAGCGTTGGTTCCAATCCCGGGCCAATTCGCGGCCGGACTGCGCCTGTCGCTGATTGGTTGCGGCTGGTCGGGCGTGACAAATCAGCGAAGCATGGTTCAAATCCTGCGCCAATTCATGGCCAGACTGTGCATGTCGCTGATCAGTCGCGGGCAGCTGGCTAGACCAATCAGCGACGCAGGATTTCTGTTACAGACAAACAGACAGAATTAGACGATTATATAATAGATACCCGATGCCTTAGAATCGGGCCACCATCTAGTATTCATATAAACATTGGTGCTTACATTTAAGTTTTAACCCATTGGACACACTGCCATTGTTTTTCTACTTCTTTATTTTAAGAGTCAAAACTTTACTAGTCATCTATTGCTGTATGCTTCTTTTTTTTCTGCAGGATGACTTACAGTTTTCAAAGACACCATTTATTTTACCATATGATAAACTTAAAAATGGGGAAAAATTTTATTCTCTCCCTTACACACTGTCCTCCATGTTGTTCTGTCCCTCACAGACTGTCCTCCATGTTATTCTCTCCCTCACAGACTGTCCTCCATGTTATTCTCTCCCTCACAGACTGTCCTCCATGTTATTCTCTCCCTCACAGATTGTTCTCCATGTTATTTTCTCCCTCACAGACTGTCCTTCATGTTATTCTCTCCCTCACAGATTGTTCTCCATGATATTCTCTCCCTCACAGACTGTCCTCCATGTTATTCTCTCCCTCCCACACTGTCCTCCATGTTATTCTCGCCCTCACAGACTGACCTTGATTTTATTTTCTCCCTCACAGACTGTCCTCTATGTTATTCTCTCCTTCACCGACTGTCCTCCTTGTTATTCTCGCCCTCACAGACTGTCCTCCATGGTATTCTCTCCATCACACACTGTCCTCTATGTTATTCTGTCCCTCACAGACTGTCCTCCATGTTATTCTCTCCATCACACACTGTTCTCCATGTTATTCTCTCCCTCACAGACTGTTCTCCATGTTATTCTCTCCTTCACAGAATGTCAACCATGTTATTCTCTCCCTCAAAGACTGTCCACCATGTTATTCTATCCCTAACAGACTGCCGTCCATGTTATTTTCTCCCTCACACACTGTCCTCCATGTTATTATCTCCCTCACACAATGTCCTCCATGTTATTATCTCAAACACACACTGTCCTACATGTTATTCTTTCCCTCACAGACTGTTCTCCATGTTATTCTCTTCCTCACAGACTGTCCTCCATGTTATTCTCTCCCTCAAGGACTGTCCTTCATGTTATTCCAGTTCCAGTATATAGTTTATTTATGAACATTGATTGGTCGAGGCCGGCCGGGTGCGACCAATCAGCGATGCAGGATTTCGGTTACAGACAAACAGACCCTTAGACAGTTATATATATATAGATAATAAAAAAAATATGTATTTATTTACATAAACAGAAATTTGGTTGTCTGTTCTTTAGGCATAGCCAAACAAATGGTCAATGTTGCATTAAAATTGGAACATAGACCTAAAGTACAGACAAGACAAGTACAGACCAAAAGTTTGGACACACCTTCTCATTTAAAGATTTTTCTGTATTTTCATGACTATGAAAATTGTTCATTCACACTGAAGGTATCAAAACTATGATTTAACACATGTGGAATTATATACTTAACAAAAAAGTGAGAAATAACTGAAATTATGTCTTATATTCTAGGTTCTTCAAATAAGCCACCTTTTGCTTTGATGACTGCTTTGCACACTCTTGGCATTCTCTTGATGAGCTTCAAGAGGTAGTCACTGTGAATGGTCTTCCAACAATCTCGAAGGAGTTCCCAGAGATGCTTTGCACTTGTTTTCCCTTTTGCCTTCACTCTGCGGTCCAGCTCACCCCAAACCATCTCGATTGGCTTCAGGAAATGTTGACTGTGGAGGCCATGTTATCTGGTATTGCACCCCATCACTCTCCTTCTTGGTCAAATAGCCCTTACACAGCCTGGAGGTGTGTCCAACTTGGTCCAACTAAACGCAAACCGGATGGAATAGCATGCCGCTGCAAGATGCTGTTGTAGCCATGCTGGTGCAGTATGCCTTAAATTTTGAATAAATCCCCAACAGTATCACCAGCAAAGCACACCTACACCATTACACCTCCTCCTCCATGTTTCATGGTGGAAACCAGGCATATAGAGTCCATCCGTTCCCTTTTTCTGCGTCGCACAAAGACACGGTGGTTGGAACCAAAGATCTCAAATTTGGACTCATCAGACCAAAGCACAGATTTCCACTGGTCTAATGTCCATTCCTTGTGATCTTTAGCCCAAACAAGTCTCTTCTGCTTGTTTCCTGTCCTTAGCAGTGGTTTCCTAGCAGCTATTTTACCATGAAGGCCTGCTGCACAAAGTCTCCTCTTAACAGTTGTTGTAGAGATGTGTCTGCTGCTAGAACTCTGTGTGGCCTTGACCTGGTTTCTAATCTGAGCTGCTGTTAACCTGCAATTTATGAGGCTGGTGACTCGGAAAAACTTATCCTCAGAAGCAGGGGTGACTCTTGGTCTTCCTTTCCTGGGGCGGTCCTCATGTGAGCCAGTTTCGTTGTAGCACTTGATGGATTTTTCCACTGCACTTGGGGACACTTGCAAAGTTTTGCCAATTTTTTGGACTGACTGACCTTCATTTTTTAAAGTAATGATGGCCACTAATTTTTTTTACTTAGCTGCTTTTTTCCTGCCATAATACAAATTCTAACAGTCTATTCAGTAGGACTATCAGCTGTGTATGCACCAGACTTCTGCACAACACAACTGATGGTCCCAACAGCATTTATAAGGCAAGAAATCCTGCTTATTGAACCTTATAGGGCACACCTGTGAAGTGAAAACCAATCCCGGTGACTACCTCTTGAAGCTCATTAAGAAATTGCCAAGAATGTGCAAAGCAGTCATCAAAGGAAAAGGTGGCTACTTTGAAGAACCTAGAATATAATACATAATTTCAGTTGTTTCACACTTTTTTGCTAAGTATATCATTCCACATAGTTTTGATGCCTTCAGAGTGAATGTTCAATTTTCATAGTCATCTTTAAATTAGAAGGTGTGTCCAAACTTTTGGTCTGCACTGTACATCAGGGACTGTAAAAGGCGTTAGACCAGTTTCCAGCTCTCTATGACCTACCTTTCACTATATATTTGCAAAAAAATAGAATATAGCAAATATTAATTTATATCTCTTAAGGACATCATTAGAGAGCAGTAAAATCTCTACGCATACCAGCTCAGCACATCAACTTTCTGCGCATACCAACAAGCGCTGCGGAATATGTTGGCGCTATATAAATAAAAATTATTATTATTATTATCTTATATGTTGGGAAAATATCAGTAGCAAATTAAGTTTGTAACCACACACAAATAATGAACTTTTTAAATAATTATTGAATTGTAAATGTCAAAACGTGGAACTATAATAGGAAATATAGGAATTTGTTGTTCCATAACATGACTATTTTATTTTTTAATTTTATTTTTTAAACATCTGTTCTTTATTGTGTTATGTCGCTTTCTAAAGTCATTCATTCCAAGTACTTGTAAAGTCAGCTACTTACGTTACTATACCTATTGTATCGTGTAATATTTTATCAATATCCTGGGTGCATCTGTAAGTGGTAAGAAGGTATTTTGAAGATGTTTTACCACTTTACAGAGAGGAGCTTTGTGAGTTCATCAGCTAGCTTTAATCACCAACATGTCAAGAACATCATACAGGGAGTGATGATAACAGACCACATTGCATAAGTAAACTGAATCATCCCCATAATTAGATAATTTTCTAACACTAAAATTAATTGCAGAAGACTTTTGAATGAGAGTTGAAACATTTTGAAGATTAATAACTGTTAGGGCTAGCGGAACCCACCAAATAATTAGAAAGATAGAGTAAGGTGAGTTCGCAGCCCGGGGTCCACCGTGCAGAGATGGAACCTGCTGCTGAGTAATGACGAACTATATGGTGGTACAATATGGATTCACACACGGGTTAACTTCACCCAGTATGAAGAAAGCAAACCCTGTTGCATCACAGGGCCGCGGTACCGCACAAAGAGCGCAAGCAAGGAGTCACAGAACTCTACCCCTAGACTCGGGATTAGAGTACAACTAGACCTCTTGCGCTCGACACCGCAACTGTGGTGTCAGTTTAACCGAAATAATAATTTAGATGCACGGGAGTGCATTCGGTGCCATTCTGGTGGACGCCACTAACCACCCAGGCTTGGGTAAGGAAAGCGCTGTGAAAGCACACGGTGCCACACTGGCGGTCGCAGCAATTTGATGCTGTTTTGTGTGTCACGTGCTGACAGCTAAGTCGGGTGCTAGATAGCAATCATCCACCTTACGCAAGCAGTCATACCCAAGGGAGAGGATAATTAATGAGCGACTTTCACACGTCAACACACACACGTTTACAAGTGTACACTAGCGCATGGCCAAGCAGCCATGCAAACCTTTTATAGCGGCAGTGCTACTATACCTTCCAGATGGTCCAATAGGAGCCGCAACAGGACCTGAGCATGTGACCCCAGACCTCCAGTGGGAGTAAGGGAAAAGCAGGACTAAGTCACAGAAAAACCCACTCGCTGCTGAACATTGCTGGCTACAAGGACCGAGCCTGGAAAGGCAGTAGTAACCAGTCGTCCAGTATCAGCCTGAGCTAGATGCTGGGACTGACATCTCCGCTGAGCAGACTCCACTGTGGCTGGAGAAGAATGGGAGACAGCAGCAGAGATGGTTTGAGATTCCCCATGTGCAGAGGCAGGAACTCGACACCTAACAAATCACGGTCTAATTTTGAACTACTTCCTATATATATGCCATACGTGTCCAATGAAAGAGAGAGCACTTTTGGATTTTTTTCTTCTGACAACACATATTAGGTCTTCTAGACCCCATATAGATCTGACTGGTTTCCTGTCCATGGATTTAACTTCCTAAGTATTAAAAATTGTGATATTCTAATTTCATAACAATGAAAATTTTCACTATCAATATGTGCCAAATGTTAAATGAGGGACACGAGACCCTTGAAGGAGCTTCTGAAATACAATCATTGGGTCATTTTTAGCTCCCATGATTAAACACTTAACTGGGATATATCTCGCTAATTAAACGATCCCCTTGTCAACATTTGCTTCATGTTATTAAAACTAAATTAATTCTCCACTCCTACAAGGATTATAAAAAAACTGTAATGGAAGAGGTAATCAAGTGTAACAAGCAGCTAAGCATTTGCAGTATTTATGAGGCCAACTACACTACATGAAAAAGATATAATGCATTTAATTTAATAGTTAATTTAGAAGTCATTTAGCCAGGTTAAAAACTGATCATCAAGGTACTTTTTCTGTACTAATGACTTTTAAAGAACAAGGCCACAACCTGTTATTTTTCTGTAATGACTATGACAATCAGTGTGGGGGTATAGGTGTTTTATTGGAAAAGGTCTTTTAAAAAGGACAAATTTTAAAAAAATATGAACACAGGATTTGTGAATTCAAGGGTTTTTCCAGTTTCAGAAAACTCCCAGCTAAAAAAGTATAAAATTGTGCTTTACCTTCCCTGAGCCTAGCACAGAGTCTCTAAGTCTTACGTTATGTTGACAGTTCTGCAACCAATAACTAAATCAAGTGACTATTTGAGTTGACAGAGCGGGCCAATCAGATTCTCTGAGCTCAATGATTGGCTGCAGCACTATTTCCTCTTAAGCGTTTCATCTTGCATCACATAATTTATCTAATTATGTATTTGTATCTGTTTTTTGGTATTGAATTATCTGAATAAAGCACATTATTTAATCTATTTAAATGTTCATATCTGTTTTTGAATACCTGTTTTACTAGTACAATTTGACAACCATACATGACACACTTATACTGTGGCCAGCTTTTGCTCTTTGGAAAAGTTTGAATAATTGGAGTTAAAAAATTGCCAAAAGTTGACTATAGTGCTGTATAAAATGTAGAATAAAAATTGCAATGGATGGAGTAATGTAAAAGAGAAAAATACCCATATGATGGCTAAGAATGTGGGAACCGCTAGCAGCAACAGAAACATCAGAACTACTGACACTAGCTGCTTGGGCATTAGTACATTGAAATGTAGGCAAACACTGACTTTATTGCTTATTACAAGTGTATTAGTGGGGAGGAAGCGGAGGGCATTATGGAAGATATGACACATCACTTGTCTCAGTCCCAGCAAGATGATGTTAGCTTTGACAGCGACACTATCAGTTTGAGTTAGTGTTCTGCAATGAACAAACTGACTTTTCAAAAATGTCTTAAAGGAATAATTTTTGGACCATTTTTAAATTATTTTAAAAACATGAAAAGTTTATTGGTGATCTGTGAAATTAAATGGTCAATTTTCCACTGACGATCAAAAGGGTAAAAACTTTCTGAACTTTTGACTTTCAGGCTCCATATCTCACAATCCACTAATGATTTGAGCTTGAGACTACTTTCATCTTATAGAAAATTATCTTGAGTTTCTCATACATATATTTAACTTGAAACTATTTTGCATATGATTAGTTATGTAGATTATTGTCAGTGCATTGTTTTGCTCCTAAACATATCAATTTACATTTTTATTATTTTGTTAGTATTTTGTAAATCCACCCTTGGCATTCAACATTGCCTGAATCCTTATGAAAATTCTCTCAATCAGATTCAAGCATGTCTCAACCAAAATCTGATGCCAGGTCTCTTCTACATGCCCCCAAAGTTGGTGCATTGAACTTTTTCTTCACGAATCTCGACATATGCTTTGGGTCATTGTATTGCTGGAACACTATGTTGAACTTTTCATACCCATAGTACTTGAGTGCATGAAGTATCTCATCTTGTAGGATACTGGCAGTTAGCTCAGCTTAGAGACCACCATCAATCCTGGTCAGGTATCCAACGCCTTTGTCTGTGAAACAACCCCATATCTTGAGGCTTCCTTCACCAAACTTGACAGTTCCTTCAACTTATTGATCCTTTAGCCCCTTTCTCTTTTGTTTTTTCCAGACCCATTTGCACCTGTCAGAGACTCGTATATTGACTTTCGTCAAATTGATTTAAATCACCCATTTCCAATCTTCTATGGTCCACTTTTCATACTGTTTTGCAAACAGAAGTGTTAGATAGGTGTTAGATATAGTCCTGAAGATCTCAAAGGGTTTCAAATGACTTTTTAAGACAATTGGAGGCTTTGCAGTATTGTGATTCACAGAGAATTTACTTGCCTTAAATTTAATTTCAAAATATTTAATTTTCTCTAGCATTTTGACTTTGCTTTAAGACTTTTGAGATTTTTTTAATTTTTCCCTAGAAGCATACGGGATCATTACTTTTTTTTACATAGTTCAGTGTGGCATGCTTTTAATCAGTGGATCTTTTTATTGGTATGAACAAATATGGCACTATGCATATATGTATATACTAGATGGTGGCACGATTCTAACTCATTAGGTATTCTAGAATATGTATGTAGTTTATTTATGAAGTAAACGTGAGTGAACTATGTGGCACTGCGACTGACAGAACTTGTTCAGTAAACGTGAGTGAACTACATGGCACTATGACTGACAGAACTTGTCCAGTAAATGTGACTGAACTACATCACACTGTGACTGACAGAACTTGTTCAGTAAACGTGACTGAACTACATCACACTGTGACTGACATAACTTGTCCAGTAAACATGACTGAACTACATCACACTGTGACTGACAGAACTTGTCCAGTAAACATGACTGAACTACATCACACTGTGACTGACAGAACTTGTTCAGTAAACGTGACTGAACTACATCACACTGTGACTGACATAACTTGTTCAGTAAACGTGACTGAACTACATCACACTGTGACTGACATAACTTGTTCAGTAAACATGACTGAACTACATCACACTGTGACTGACAGAACTTGTCCAGTAAACGTGACTGAACTACATCACACTGTGACTGACATAACTTGTTCAGTAAACGTGACTGAACTACATCACACTGTGACTGACAGAACTTGTTCAATAAACGTGAGTGAACTACATCACACTGTGACTGACAGAACTTGTTCAGTAAACGTGACTGAACTACATCACACTGTGACTGACAGAACTTGTTCAGTAAACGTGACTGAACTACATCACACTGTGACTGACATAACTTGTTCAGTAAACGTGAGTGAACTACATCACACTGTGACTGACAGAACTTGTTCAGTAAACGTGACTGAACTACATCACACTGTGACTGACAGAACTTGTTCAGTAAACGTGACTGAACTACATCACACTGTGACTGACAGAACTTGTTCAATAAACATGACTGAACTACATCACACTGTGACTGACATAACTTGTTCAGTAAACGTGACTGAACTACATCACACTGTGGCTGACATAACTTGTTCAGTAAACGTGACTGAACTACATCACACTGTGACTGACAGAACTTGTTCAGTAAACGTGACTGAACTACATCACACTGTGACTGACAGAACTTGTTCAGTAAACGTGAGTGAACTACGTCACGCTGTGAGTGGGGGTTAAATTCCACACCAATATCACTGATTGGTCGCGCGACCAATCAGTGACGCAGGATTTCCGTCACAGAGAGAATTAGACGATTATATAATAGATGTATAATGTAATAATTATTATATATGTAAAGTTCATGTTTCACCATTTTTGCATAATAATAACACATCTCAAGGAAAATAAATAGGTATTTATATTGCCACATTCTAAGAGCTATAACTGTTTTTCATTTTTCTGTCGATGTAGTGATATCAGAGTTTACTTTAAGAATTGATTTTTGAGTAGTTAGCAAATTTTGATATTAAAACCACATTAGTTAAAAACACTCAATATTGCATTTGCATTTCTACTGTTACTTTTGTATCATAATTAGGAATTCATTTAACAAAAAATGGTTATTAGTAATTCTACTTATGAGCTGGCAAAGTACTTTATAATTAGCTGTTTTGAATGGTGTCCTTTTGTTTAGTATTACAATAAAATGTGTTGCAATGAGTTTAATTGTTTGCCAAGATAACATAAAAGAATACGATTTAAAGCATGAAGACAAAGTGTTCTACATTGAAGCAAATGGCAGCAACGGATTGCTATACTTTCCTTATGTGGTTTTACAGAGGAGAACACAATATGATTAGCTTGTACATTTTCCAATATTGTAGTTGTTTGTAATTTCCCCATTGCTCTTTTTCTTACACTGTGTGACTTATATAATTATATTGTATTCTGTATCATATATTCTGTAAAATATAAACATTATATTATATTTCTGTACACAATGGCTATCATAAAATATTATTGTAAGATACAACCCAAGGCTGTGACTAGAAACTAGGTAATTACTACAATTTTCCACAAACAGAAGACCCTTTTTGTTTGCTAACAAAGGTCATTCTCTACCTTTTTTGTACAGAATCAAAGAGCAACCATGCATGTAAGGGGACGGCTAGGCAAGATATTTATATAAAGTGCATTGAGGCAACTCCCCCAAAAGATGACAATGTAAAGAGAAGAGTATTGTTGAATTTTGACCCTTAAACGTGACCAAATATTTTTTTTCTTTCCAAAGCGGAAATATAATAAGCAAAATTTTGTAATAGGGTTATTTCCCATATCTTCCCAACTTCCACCAGAAAACAGTTGCTGAACTGTGCAACGAAAACTGCTCATCCACCATATTCTCTTTACAAATCTAGCATCTTTGGGTAAGAGGTTCAGCACAATGTGAACGCTCTGTTTCCTGGCCATAGTTAGAGAAATGGAGGAGCCGTGTCTGCTTATATGCATTGTTATTATAGTAAGGTTCTAGGAGCCACAAAGCTGAAAACTTGAAGATGGGTCCAGATACTCGATTGGTAATTTCATCATTTTTACTGCATCTACCTAACTGCAAAAATGCTCTCTGAAATGAGCACCCCTCATACCATTGACTGATCCTATAAATCTTATGAATCATACCTGAGAAGTACACACAGAAAATATAAGTAGTCATGGCCGAAAGTGTTGGCATCTTTGAAGTTGGCATGAAAATGAAGTATTTTTCCCAGAAAATTATTGCAGTTGCACATATTTTTATACACATGTTTATTTCCTTTGTGTTTATTGGAAAAACACAAAAAACATAGAAAATAAAGCAAATTGTACATCATTTTACACAAAAAAAACACAAAAAACAGAGAAAGAAAAGCAAGTTGTCATCTTTTTACACAAAATCCTCAAAATGGGCCTGACAAAATTATTGGCACCCTCAACTTAATATTTAGTTTCACAACCTTTGGAATGACTGCAATCAATCGCTTCCTATAACCATCAACAAGCTTCTCATAACCCTCAACTGAATTTGGTGACCACTCTACTTCTGCAAACTGCTACACTTCTCTCATATTTGCAGGGTGCCTTCTCCCAACAGCAATTTTAAAATCTAACCAAAGGTGTACAATGGGATTTAGATCCATAATCATAGCTGACCACTTTATAACTCTCCAGCGCTTTGTTTCTATCCATTTCTGGGTGCTTCGTGAAGTATTTTTGGGGTCACTGTGCTGCTGGAAGACCCATGACCTAGGACACAAACCCAGCTTTCTGACACTGGGTACACAATTGTGACCCAAATACCATCAGTAATCTTCAAATGTCATGATGCCATGCACATAGTCAAAGCACCCAGTGCTGGAGGCAGCAAAAGTACCCCCAAATATCTTTGAACATTCACCATATTTGACCCTTGGCATTGTGTTCTCTTTGTAGTCCTTATTCAATTTCCGGTAAACAGTATAATCAGGTGCATTAACAAAAAGCTCTATCCTGTTCTCATCTTGTAAACAAAACAGTTTCCCAGTAGGAGTTTGGCTTACTCAAGTACATTTTGCCTAACTGCATTCTAGCTTTTTATGTCTCTTTGTAAGCATAAAACCTTTTGAGTGTCAGATCTTTTGGAACTCTTAAAGTGAACCCGCAGAACCATGACAACGAACCTCCCAAGGGTGAGCTGGCCTGGTGGACCACCCCCAATACAGGGAGTGTTAGGGGCAGGCCCAAGGGAAACTATTACTGCAGAAGCTGATACCCGGGGACAGGAAGTGGGAGCGGAAAAAGCACAGAACTGGGGTGAACAAAGATACAGGACAGACTGGCAATGACTGAGACTAAGAATAGGCAGGATATGGCAGATGCCCAGGACAGACTGGATATGGCGGTAACACAGGACAGGCAGGGTATGGCGGAAACACAGGACAGGCTGGTTATGGCGCATGCCCAGGACAGACTGGATAGGTAGACGCCCAGGACGGACTGGATATGGCGGAAACACAGTAAAGGCAGGGTATGGCAGAAACACAGGACAGGCAGGGTATGGTGGAAACACAGGACAGACGGGGTATGGTGGAAACAGGACAGGCAGGGTATGATGGATGCAAAGGACAGAGCAAGGTATGGCGGACGCACAGGACAGAGCAAGGTATGGTGGACACACAGGACAGAGCAAGGTACAGAGGGACCTGGGTCAAATGAGGTCAAATGACAATCAGGCATGGAGGAGAGGAAGGAGTTACTGTACCTTAAATAGATCGAGTGCTGCAGAACTTCCGGGTCAAGATCCTCCAGAATCATAGAGTGCAGGAACGGAGCATCTGCAGACCAGAGAGAGGAAGTGCGCGTGCGCAGGGAGAGGCGCGCACACGCACCCGATGAGATCCAGGGACCGGCGGCAAGTCAGGAGAAGAGACCGGAAGGCGCGCGCAGACTGCTGGAGTGCACCGGGATGGGTAAGTATGTCGGCGTGCAATGTGAGTGGCAGGCGCGACGGCAGGAGTGGCGGCAGGTGGCAGTACTCCTCCCCTTACACCCCTCCTTCTAAGACCGGAAAGAAATTTGGCCAAAATCTCAGGAGCTTGTATGTTTTCATGGGGTTCCCA
The DNA here is from genome assembly GCF_032444005.1 of Ranitomeya imitator. Lineage (NCBI taxonomy): Eukaryota > Metazoa > Chordata > Amphibia > Anura > Dendrobatidae > Ranitomeya > Ranitomeya imitator. Next base: position 74,555,194 of record NC_091285.1, read on the forward strand.
AGACCTCTCCTCAGGACCAAAACCCTTCCAATCGACCAAAAAGAAAGTCTTAGCTCTAGACTTTTTCATGGCCAGAATATTTTTAACTTCAAAGACATCTTCAGCGGAAACTGGCAGATGTGAATGACCAGGAGAAGCATGGATTTGATTGAAAATGACAGGTTTCAAAAGGGAGGCATGAAAAGAATTGGGAATGCGAAGTGAAGGAGGTAGTTTCAGTTTGTAGACAACATCGTTGAAACGAGCCAAAACCTAAAATGGACCAATGTACCATGGAGCTAATTTATACGAAGGAATCTTAAGATGAATGAACCTGGATGACAACCACACTTTATCTCCAGGCTGGTATAACGGAGGGTCCAGGCGCCTTTTGTTGGCATGTCTCTTTATCCTGCTCTGTGCCTGTTCTAATGCAACTTTGGTCTCCTGCCAAACCCTGGAGAACTCCTTGACAGAAGATCAGTCACCGGCACACCTGAGGCAGGGAGTACCGGCAGAGGGACACCAGGATGTTGCCCATAAACGATGAAGAAGGGTGATTTGGTGGAAGAGTCGTTAATGTGGTTATTGTATGCAAACTCGGCCCAAGGAAGCAAATCAGACCAATCGTTGTGATGGACATTAGAAAAATGACGGAGATAGGTCATTAGAATCTGGTTTGTGCACTTCGCTTGTCCATTTGTTTGAGGATGGTAGGCTGAGGAGAAATCCAAAGTTACATTCTTCAGTTTGCAAAGAGCTCACCAGAACTAAGAGGTAAATTTAACTCCTCCATCAGAAACTATGTGAAGAAGAAAGCTGTGAATCCGAAAAATATGAGCAATGAAGATTCTTGCCAATTCAGGAGCGGAAGGTAATCCAGGCAAAGAGACAAAATAAGCCTTCTTGGAGAATCGATCCACTACTACAAAAATGACCATATGACCCGAAGACCGAGGCAGATCAGTAATAAAATCCATAGCAATGTGGTGCCAGGGGACCGAGGGAGCAGGCAGCGAATGCAGAAGACCAGAGTGCAGATGTCTAGGAACCTTGTTCTTTGCACAGGAAGGACAGGATACCATAAAACTTCGGACATCTTGTAGAAGGGACAGCCACCAATAGCAGCGCGAGATAAGAGAGAGTGTTTTCTTGAATCCCACATGGCCTGCCAGCTTAGAGGCGTGACCCCAATGTAACACTCAACTCCTCTTGTTCTCCTGTACAAAGGTTTTACCCGGAGGTAAAGAAGTCATGCTGATAGGAGCTACAGGAATGATCTTGCTGGGATCCACGATGTGTGAAGGTTCCTCCACAATGTCAGTTATGAGAAAGGATCTGGGCAAGGCATCAGTTTTGCCGTTCTTATTACCAGGATGAAAATGTAGCTGAAAGTCAAAATGGGCAAAGAATAAAGACCACCTGGCTTGGTGAGGATTAAGTCTTTGCGTGGAGCGGATATATATCAGATTTTTGTGGTCAGTGTAGATTTTGATAGGATGAACGGCTCAATCCAACAAATACCACCACTCCTCTAGCACCAAGTTAATAGCCAATAGTTCCTTGTCGCCAATGGCATAATTCTTCTCCGAGACGGAAAACATCTTGGAAAAGAAACCGCAATCAGCAATTGTCCGGAAGAAGATCTCTGGGAAAGAACTGCACCAGCGCCTATAGCAGACGCATCTACCTCAAGAACGAAACGCTTGTTGATCTCTGGACGATGAAGCACGGGAGCCAAGGCAAAGGCTTGTTTCAAGGACAGAAAAGCGTCTTCAGCTTCAGAGGACCAGACATAAGGGTTGGACCCTTTGCGAGTCAAGGCGGAAATAGAAGCAGCCAGCGTGGAGAAATGTGGGATAAACTGCCGGTAGTAGTTAGCTAAGCCAAGGAAGCGTTGAATTGCCTTAATCCCCTGGGGACATGGCCAATCAAGCACAGCAGACACTTTATCTGGATCCATTCACAAGCCTGAGTCAGAAATAATATAACCAAGAAATGGTAACGAAGATTGCTCAAAGATGCACTTCTCGAGTTTGGCATAAAGATGGTTCTCCCTAAGACGAGACAAGACTTGGCAGACGTCTCTTCTGTGGGAAGCAAGATCCAAGGAAAACACAAGAATGTCGTCCAAGTATACCACCACACAGGAGTAGAGTAGATCCCGGAAAACATATTTCACAAGCTCCTGGAACACTGCAGGAGGGTTACACAAACCGAAGGGCATGACTAAATACTCATAATGGCCATCTCTGGTGTTAAAGGCAGTCTTCCACTCGTCTCCTGAATGAATACGGATTAGGTTGTACGCTCCACAAAGATCCAATTTTGTGAAGAAACGAGCACCCCTAAGGTGGTCAAAATACTCCGGAATAAGCGGTAGTGGATACTTGTTCTTAATCGTGAGATTGTTAAGACCTCAGTAGTCAATACATGGATGGAGGGAGCCATCCTTCTTCTTGACGAAGAAAAGAACCTAAACCTGCTGGAGAGGAGGACTTGCGAATAATTCCTTTAGCTAAATTCTCCTGGAAATATTCGGACATAACTTGCGTCTTGGTGGGAGAAAACGGGTAAATTCAGCCTCTGGGTGGAGTAGAACCAGGAACAAGAACGATTGGGCAGTCATAAGGACGATGCCGTGGTAAGATCTCTGCTTCTTTTTTATTGAAGACATCCTGGAAGGACCAATAGCTGGAAGGTAGATTGGAGGACTCCAGATTTGGATGAGAAGAATTCCTCTGCAGAACTGGCCGCAGACAGTTGCTCTGGCAAAACAGTCCCCAATGCAGAATATCACCAGACCGCTAGTTAAGATAAGCTTCGTGAGTACTCAACCAAGGAAGTCCTAGCAGAATTGTGTGGGACAACGAAGGCAGCACATAAAAGACTATCTTCTCCCGATGGAAAATTCCTATTTGAAGTTTCAGTTCTTTGGTCACCAAAGTAACGGACTCCCGCAAGGGTTGACCGTCGACTGTCACAATCTGCCGAGGAGTCTCCAGGGATCTGACCGGAATCCGTAGTCTCCTAACCGCCTCGAGTTGGATGAAATTCCTGGCCGCCCCAAAATCTATATAAGCTAAATCAGAAAAATGTTCAGAACCCAGATGCAAAAGAACAGAAAGAGTCAGAGGTGGAGAGGATTCAGGAACACCTAGGGAGACCTCTCTTACCTGTCCTAGGTGGAGGTGTTTCCCGGCCTCAAAGGACAGGAATCCAGAAGATGAGCAGCACTGCCACAATAGAAACAGAGACCTTGAGCCAGTCTCTCCTTCTGGCGCTGTTCTGCCGGTTTGAGACGATCCACCTGCATGAGCTTTGGGGCAGAAACAGCAGAAGTCGTCACAGGACGTGGACGGGAAGGACTCAGAGTTGCTGAAGGAAGCCGAGGAACTCTCCTCTCCCTAACGGATTCTCGGGTACGCTCTTGGAAACGTAAGTCTATGCAGGTTGCCAGGGATATAAGATCTTCCAAGGAAATCGGAGTATGCCGACCCGCCAATTTGTCCTTAATTCGAGACGTGAGCCCTCGCCAAAAGGCTCCCACCAATGCCACATTGTTCCATCCTAATTCAGATGAAAATGTGCAAAACCAAATGGCATATTGACCCACAGAAAGAAACCCCTGATGAAGGTTAAAAAGAGACTCGGTGGTAGAGGCCAAATGACCCGGTTCGTTGAATACTTTACAGAAAGTATCTAAAAAAATGGATAGTTGTGAGACAAGAGGGTCATCTCACTCCCAGAGGGGGTTTACCGGAGCTAAAGCCTCTCCCTCTAAGTGGGAAATCACATAGGCCACCTTTGCTCGGTCAGTGGGGTACTGCATAGGGAGCAACTCAAAATGGAGTTGTCACTGGTTCAGAAACCCTCTACATAATTTAGGATCCCCACTGTAATGAGGTCGTTTAGCCAGGTGAGGCGGTGAGTGAGAGGTCGAGGACTCAGAGGAAACAGGAGCAGGAGACTGGAGGGCACGAAGATGATCATCCATGGATGCCATGAAATTAAGGATGTGGGCTTGAGTGTCATGCTGCTGAGCAAGCTCCTGTTGGAGACCTGGCAGCTGCGGAGCACTCCCAGGGTCGGAGGCCTGCAGAGATGAGAGACGAGACTTCATGGATTTCAAGAAGGACATGATCTTAGACTGGCTCTCCCGGAGGAACAGTAGTTCCTTTTGGGTAGGAGTCGGGGTACCAGCGGGGACCATGGCCTGATTGTACTGTCAGATCTTTTAGAACTCCTAAAGTGAACCCGCAGAATAATGACAACGAACCTCCCAAGGGTGAGCTGGCCTGGTGGACCACCCCCAATACAGGGAGTGTTAGGGGCTGGTACGAGGGAGACTATTGCTGCAGAAGCTGATACCCGGGGACAGGATGTAGGAGCGGAAAAGGCACAGAACTGGCTATAACGGAGACACAGGACAGACTGGCAATGACTGAGACTAAGAATAGGCAGGATATGGTGGACGCCCAGGACGGACTGGATATGGCAGAAACACAGGACAGGCAGGGTATGGCAGAAACACAGGACAGGCAGGTTATAGCGAATGCCCAGGACAGACTGGATATGGCGGACTCCCAGGACAGACTGGATATGGCGGAAACACAGGACAGGCAGGGTATGGCGGAAACACAGGAGAGGCAGGGTATGGCGGAAACATAGGACAGGCGGGGTATGGTGGAAACATAGGACAGGCAGGTTATGACGGATGCACAGGACAGAGCAAGGTATGGCAGATGCACAGGACAGAGAAAGATGTGGCGGACGCACAGGACAGAGCAAGATATGGCGGACGCACAGGACAGAGCAAGATATGGCGGATGCATAGGACAGACCAAGGTATGGCAGACGCACAGTACAGAGCAAGGAACAGAGGGACCTGGGTCAAATGAGAACAAATGACAATCAGGCATGGTGCAGAGGAAGGAGTTACCTTAAATAGACCGAGTGCTGCAGAACTTCTGGGTCAAGATCCTCCAGAATCATAGAGTGGAGGAACGGAGCGTCTGCAGACCAGAGAGAGGAAGTGCGCGTGCGCAGAGAGAGGCACGCATGTGTACTCCAATGAGAGCCAGGGACATTGGGTCTTTTGTCACAGTGTTACATTTCTTTCAAATGTCAATGGATAGTTCGCGCTGGACACTGATGCACCGTAAGACTGCAGGACAGCTTGAATTTCTTTTGAACTGAATTGGGGCTGCTTTTCCACCATCTGGACTATCCTGTGTTACAACCTTCCATCAGTTTTTCTGCTGCTCACTTGCATGGAGATTAGCTACAGTGCAATGGGTTTTAAATTTTTCATTATGCTGTGCACCGTGGACAAAGGAACATCATTGTCTCTTGAGATGGACTTGTAACCTTGTGATTGCTAATATTTTTTAACAGTTTTTGTTCTCAAGTCCTCAGACAGTTCTCTTCTCCTCTTTCAGTTCTCCATGCTTAGAGTGGCACACTCAGACACAGAATGTAAAGATTGAGTAAACTTCTCCCTTTTTTCTGGTTTCAGATGTGATTTTCCTATTGTCCACATCTGTTCTGTGCCACAGGTGAGTTTTAATATGAATCACATGCTTGAAACAAAGTTGTTAAATCAAAATTTTGGAAAGGTCTCAACAATTTTGTTAGCTCATTTTTGGGGGTTTTGTGTGAAATGATGTCCAATTTGCCTTTTTTCACTGTTTATTTGATTTTTTCCAATACACTGTAAGGAAATAAACATGTGTACAATGAAACGTGTAATTGCAATAATTTCTTGGAAAAATACTTCATTTTCTGGAACAATTTCAAGGGAGCCAACACTTTCAGCCATGACTGTATTAAAAAATGTAGACATGATTAATCTTTTTGTTTTGGTTTTTCAAATGACACTTCACTATAATTTTAGAACCTCTCTTGTATCGTTCAGATATTACATGTATAGAAACTCTACAGCCTACAAGATGTGGGCGATAGAAAACAAATTATTTACTACAAGATGTGGGCGATAGAAAACAAATTATTTACTACCTTGAATCTAGTGCACTCCTTTCTCCATTCCTTACAACTTGTAAACTAAACTGCTTAGGTGTTTTCACCTGTTAGTAGCTATGTTTTGTTCTTGATTACATCTGTTTCATGGTCTTGTCATTTAAATGCTTAGTTCCTTCTTCTGTAAGTCATTGCAGCCATACTTCATCAGCTAAGTTGAGAAAGTTGAGAGAAAACATGCAGCAGTTAAATACTGATGTTTTCCCTCTCTGCTAGGCAATACCCTGGTAAAACATTGTAAAGTACATATACAGTATACGAACAGCTCACATTTTCTGATAAAGAGATGGCAAAAAAGATATGATTTTGTTAATATCAATTAAAAAGTTTGTAATGTTCAATTTATAGGAGCTAATAAATTTAAGATGGAAACAGCATTGTTCTACCTATTAGGCAAAATACGAGTTTAATATTACTGTTGTAACTTTAATACGCTGTACCACTCTGATAGTGATGTCAAATCTGGTAATAGCACTACCTGGTGACATTTAATTGCATTCTAAGTTGTTTTTCTGTAAAGCTGGCAACTGCATTGTGGGAGACTCCAATGCATTTTGGATAAAAAGGTCCTAGTAAAGCAATCATTCTGTAAAAAGCAGTCTAGCAGAAAAGTTGTGTAAAACCTTCTCCTGCATTATGTTACTAAAACTCCATTATCCTGGATAAGGTATATTTGGTAAGAGAACTATCTCTGCTCTGTGATGTAGGGTATTCAGAACTCTCATTAAATCAGACGATGATTGTTACGAGGTCATGTGTTCACGTGTACAAGCTCCATCTTGCTGTGTGCTTTCACTGTTGATTGTAAATGTCATAGTTATGTGATATGCTAATCTCAATACTTTTACCTGTTATTTGTATTCTTGCAATTTTACCATCCACAAGCATCAATCTGTTGATCATTAAACAAGTTAGACTAAAAAGAGGTCTGATATTTTAGAAGACAGAGTAGGTTTATGCTGTGTGTCAGATTGCACTCTGTGATAATGTGTAAGAAGGCAGAACAAGTATAAAACAATGTCTGCCATTTAGTATCCTTCAAAGTGTGAGGAAATAATTCATAAGTATATTAAGACTTGTTGACACCTAGTCTGAGATGAGCATAATTTAGAGTCAGAGGCCTTGTTACCAGAGAGTTGTCACTCACTGTTGTAGTTTTGATAAATTAACTGTTTCATCAGAAGAACATTATCACTACAGAATTAGCAAACTATCACCCATTTAGTCTTTAGCTATGAATAACGTTGCCCCACCACTGATTGTCAGCTTTCTTCCTATCCAATGAGTACACAGAAAGCTATCTGCCAATCAGTGGTGTGGGGCCGAGTGAGGTTGTACACAACTCAGTTTTCAGAGAACTGGTAAATCTGCAGCAGATTGTTAGCACCACACTGGATCCCTGCTCTGACAGGCAGGGTTTCCGGTATGTCACTTCCCTCACCAGCTGTGGTTGTTTCCTTCCTTTCCCATGCTCTGCATGCGTCCAGCATAGCTTCCAGCTGGGCTCTCAGGCATGTCCCTAAAGCACTCGCACGCAAGCTCCCGCCCTTTTGGAGAGCTACTTGCACTTGCTATTTCCTCCCCAGCCAATGGCTGTGGGGCATTATGTATATATTGCTTCCTCCTCACTGGGGAGGTGCCTGAGCAACTTCCCTGTTCTGCAGTCTAAGTTGTGTAAGGTTGCGTACCAGCTACTGCTGCACTCTAGTGCATAACTTACCTGCCGCACTCTTGTGCAGATCCTGCCAGCTGCACTCTGATGCAAACTCTGTCTGATGCACTCTGATACAAACTCTTCCTGCTGCACTATCCAGTCTGTCCCACAGGGTCCAGATGCTGCACGTCCATTGGTCTGTCCTGGAGTGGCACCTAGAGTTCATCGGGGGCTAAGCCTAACCTCACCATCAGAGGCTCGAGTGAACAGTTTGGTGCCTGCTTAGTCACACCCCTCCAGGCTCTCCGCGGTCCGTGGCATAGTGGTTCCACAAACCACGTCCGTGACACAGATAAAATAGTGATTTGCAAAAACCCAGTAAGTCACAAAATACTGGAATCAGGGCTCCTCATTCTCTCAGGTGAAGTAGAAAAAACCTTCTAACAGATTCCCTTGAAAAAATTGCATTCTGTGCTTCATTGCAGAAAACTGTGGAACTTGAGGCTAGAATCCACAGCATAAATTTACATGCTATTAATTACAATTTACACACTGATAGATGAATAAAACTATTAAAACTATGTTTTTACAAAATGTGATCCTTTACTTTATACTGCAAGCAATTATTACTCCATGTCACTTTGAAATATTGAGAGACATAAATAGTAAAATCTGAGACTGTAAATTTCAAACTCCATGCCTTCAATTTCATCTAACTAACTCCTTGTAAACTGAATCTTAATGTATATTGTCCAATATATTTCCAAGTCATTGCCATTCTGTGAAATGAATCAGCAGCATTGTGCTAAACAGTATATAAATAAAGCTCAGAGACAAACTGTTTCTTAGAACCTCGACCTTTGAGAATAAGAAGTTAGACAAGTACCATTGAGTCTGCATTTTAAGAAGTTAGACAAGTACCATTGAGTCTGCATGACTAAGTCTATTTTGAAGATGCTTAATAAAGCATTAAATAAGCCCCATTGTTGCCTATTATTTTTATAACTCACACAATATACACAGACCATAACATGGCTAGAATGTATTTTAGAGCTATGCATCAACAAAATTTGTGTTGCAGTCGGCAATAAATTGTTTTGGGGAGTGATTGTTAAATTTAATAGCCTAATTAGACTTGTAATGTTCATGTGTGCGGCGGTCTCAAATGAATTGTTTTGCTCATGTTTTCCTTTCAACTACAGTGATTATTTATTAAATGAGACAAATTATGTTTTTGTACTTACTGAAAGTATATTAGCCTGAAAGTGCTGTAACAGAATGGGAACAATGTGTTATGTAGGATGAATTTAAAAATAAAAAGTAAAGGTTATCTGTGTAAGGATCATGACCGTATTATTGGACCGATGGTCCAATCCAATCCAAACATCGGATTCCACCCTGACCAACGTTAGTCTATGAGGGTATGTACATGTCCAATGTTTTCCACGGACAGTGTCTGTCCAAAGAAAAAAAATTGCAGCGTGCCTGAGTTTGATCTGATATTCGGATCACACTCGGCCGTTCAAGTCAATGAGTGTGTGGGAAACATTGGATTGCACTAGGATTGCATGAGCTCAGTTGGATTTCTGTGGCGTTGCAGAATGTAGACAATGGAGACATTTTATTCTTCATCCTCTTCTCATTCACGAGAATCAGATCACACTATAAATCCACTCTGATCATACTCTGATCAGAGTGTAATTTGCATAATTGATCCAAATTTCCTGGATGGCAAAAAAATGATCTCATCTGCATTGAGTCATATGGGTAAAAACTGGGTATTTTAGGTCAGCATCATTACCACAGAATGACAATGGGAAAAAAAGCAAAAATATATATTCTAATGTTTAAAATTGTTCACCAATTGATAATCTTCACTGTCATTTTCTAAGTATATACGTGAATAAATGTACAGTTAAAGGGAGTCTATCAGCAGAAATTGACTGCTAAAACAAAGCAGCGGCACTCGATGCAACCTTGATATGGCCAAACGGTTGAGTGCACCTTCCCTCCTACTTGTTTCCCATTTATTGAAAATCGGGAAACGTCTGTTTGCTAATAATATTAATGTACTGCTCATTAGAATACATACTAATGCACATAATTCCCATGTTATAACATATTAGCATACTGCAAAGTTATGCCATCATTTATGATTCCGTAAGACTTCAAGAACTCACATTGATCCTGAGAACAAAAAGCATAAGTATGCAGCTCTGGTTTAGAACTACTTCTAAGCTTACCCCGTGACCTGGAGTGTAACTGTGCAGAAAATTGAAGCCTGCCCTCACGTTAAAAGGGCCCTGTCAAACTATACAGCTGGCGGTTCTTTGCATCTTATTCTTTCCAGTTATCCGTAGTAGTGCGAAAAAACTCAATGGTTTCTGTAAATGTTATGAAAATTCCTTGATCACCAAAAAATCAATCTAGAATAAGACATTAAAGCAAGATAGTGAGGACAGGAAGGTTGATCTCCACATCAGGGATTCTTTTGTTTTGCCTGACTTCAAAGGGCTTAAATACTGTTCTTGCACAGGAGGCCTCTTCAGACAATGTCCTCCCTGTTGCTGTGAATGGAATGGAGAGAAGTAGAAGAAGCATCATGTTCAGTTTCTCCCTTTCAGCTTGTTTGTAAGAATGAGTGAAAAAAAGGGAGCATTACTACAAGGGTACATTTGAAAAGTAAATATTTAGGGTCCGGAATTTTGGCTTATAAGCTTTGAAAATAAAAAAAAAATGTATGCGCAAGTTGAAGTTGCATCTATATTTTGTGACTTTTATAGGCATTTTCACATCGGTTTCTACCAGCTTCATCAAAATGGGTGGACTTAGAGTGGGATGAGGGCACAAAGGGGGAGAAGATGCCACTGCTCATCTAAATCATGAAGAGCTTTGGCGTGCCTGACTGGAGGGAGATTTCTGGTGTGGCGCACAGAGGCGCATGTCGCTAGTCAGATGCTCCAGATTCATGAAGTGTCGTGCACCTCTTCATGAATCATGAGTGTCTCCAACATGCCCACTTATCAAGGCCGGTCTAAACTTTCCCAGTTGCATACATTTCTGACTGCACTACATATAAAACACATTCTACATCGGCTTCTGAGCTTAGAGATTTGCTGCCCTGGAGATCTGCCCTGAAGTTACTGCAGCTTTAGAAAGGTAATGTTGGCCCAGGGTAGGGTGACAAGTACCTGATTTTAATATTTTAACCTAGCACTGGCCATTAGAGGCCAGAAACCTATAACTGTAGAACAGTTTCAAAGGTATCTCTTATAGATATTTGCTACTTGATGAGCAAAACGAGGAGTGCAGCCGTCATCATAAATCCTACATGTTGAAAAAGCAGCATGGCTAAGAGGGCAACTAAGCTTATTATTTTGGCTTGCTGAATACCTTTGTGTGCAACTTTGGCTTGTCCAGGGTATTTCCATACAGGGCTTGGGGTGCAAAAGTAACTTTTGAGCCAGATCAAATAAAATTTTAGCTACAATATGAAGATAACATTGAGGCAATCAAGTACACCCTTCATAGAGGTAAGAAGAAAATTCTAACAACCTATTATGTGGGCATGTTCTATTTAATTTGGGTGTAGCTTTTCTTTGTCTAATGTAACCTCTTCATGCTCTATAGCAGATATATTTATCATGGAGAGTCTCAGGGACTTTAGAGAGGATTCAGAAGAAGAGCCTGCTTCACGGAGGGCAGATATTATATAGCCGGCATTTGCCTATAACACCAGTGATTGGTGCGCCAGCTGATCACTGCTGTTAACCTCCTAAATGCTACTGCCAAACACTTACAGAGATATTTAAGCACCTTGATCTGCCCCAGATGTTATTTCAGGTGCACATCAGCCTCTTTCTGCAATGCAATCGCAGGAAGCTGATGGGTCGCTATGTCACCTGGGCATCAAAGGAAACTGTAGTAATACTGTATGTAGTAGAATCAATCAATATATCAGTTTTAAGTCCCCTATGTGAACTAACAATATAAAAATGTAAAAAAAAGTTTTAAAAAATATAAATATTTCAATCATTCCCAGTTCTCCAGTTAAAAATATAATTAAAAAAAACATATTAAGTCTCACTGCATCCAGAAAAGTACAATCTATCAATATATAGTTAGATAAGCTGATCGACAAATGTTGTAAAGAGAAGAAAAATCACAGCACCACAATTGTGTTTATTCAGTCACATAAAGATGCAAAGAAATTCAGTAAGAAGTGATCAAAACGTTATCATTTGAATTTGCCTGTTTGTGCAGATTTTCCTGGGAAATAAATCATGGAGAAGATATTTTGGGCAAATTTAATATTAATTAATATGATCTGGGGTCTATATACCCTAGAGCATAACAAATGTAATAAGCAAAAATTTGCAAAAAACTATTCTTCTCACTTAACTGCTCAATTCTATGGCCCCTTTGATCCTCACCATCACACGCCCGATTCTGAAAGGTCATGATGTCATGACAAGCGGCCTCATCAAAGTCAGAAGTCCCAGCTCAGATTGAGAGGCCATTCATCACCAGTGGTGGGGATAAGGTGTTTTGACAAGAACCAAATGTGTGACAGGGCCGGAGAGGTGGCCGGTTAAGTGAATATAAGGATTTTCTGCAATATCTTTAACCTTTTGATGGCCCTTTACGTTTCAGAAAAATGGCGACCAGCAACACCATTACACTGCATATGGAATTTTAATATGAATTTTCCTTATTTTACTTGGTAAAAGAATCGTGCCTTTTAAAACTATAATTCCTCCCACAAAAAGCAAGCCCTGATGTTTGTGTGTTATTTCTATTTGAAAAAAGAAGAGGAAAAATGAAGACGCAAGAGTTAACTTCATATCCTATAACTGTTATACAAAACTAAATCCCTTGTTTTTCATTTTCTTTCTCTTTGCTGGATTTTTTTCTTAACTGCATTTCACTTGCTTATTTATCCAAGAAGTATTGTGTCTCCTTGCGGAGAGCAACATGTTAAGCATGCCAAGAAGAGGAGACTTAAAGCCACAATGCTCCTCTGGGAAATATGCAAAATGTCTCTCCAGAGAGGAAGAGGCCTAGAATTCTAGTGCCACCTATTGGAAGTCGCAATGGCTACTGGCACTAGAGTTCTAGTTCTCTTCCTCTCTGAAGAAATAATTTGCCCACTTGCTTACTTACAAATGAATGAAAATCTGAGCTCTGCAGTGACCATTCAATCAATGAGTTGGACAATCTAATAATATGTTAAGCTCCCTTGTGAACCAAAAGATTTAGTGCCACTCTGATGCATAGCATTAAGGCATTGTATTATCCCTCACTCTCACTACTAATGAGTACAGATCTGTTCATATTCTCTCAGAAGAGAGGAAAGGTTATTATACTAGTATATAACATTGTACTGCATATATCATTCATCTCTCTAAAATATCCTGTTGCATCGCATGACCCTACAAATTAGTTCAGTATCAATACTTGTCTTTACTCTTGATGAGCAATATATATATATATATATATATATATATATATATATATACGTATATAGGTATTTATACAGTGGTGAAAATAAGTATTTGATACAGATTTTGCAATTTTTCCCATCTAAAAGATATGTCGAGGTCTGTAATATTTATTGTAGTTACTAGGGTTGAGCGACCTTTACTTTTATAGGATCGGGTCGGGTTTCACGAAACCCGACTTTTGAAATAGTCGGGTCGAGTGAAATCGGCCGATCCTATAAAAAAGTCGGGGTCGGGGTCGGACGAAACCCGAAACCCAATGCAGTGCATTGGGTTTCCATGGTTCCCAGGGTCTGAAGGAGCGGAAACTCTCCTTCAGGCCCTGCGATCCATATTTTAGTGTAAAATAAAGAATTAAAATAAAAAATATCGCAATACTTACCCTCTGACGCGCCCTGGTACTAACCGGGAACCTTCCTTCCTTAGAATCAGCCTTCCAGGACCCTGCGAAAGAAGCAGGGCGCGTCCGAGGGTGAGTATATTCCTATTAGGTATATACTCACCCTCGGACACGCCCTGCTTCTTTCCGGCAGCCTTCCTTTCTAAGAATCAGCCCTTCCAGGACCTTCGGTGACGTCGCGGGTGACGTTGCGGCTTGTGATTGGCCGCGCGAGCGGTCACATGGGCGGCCGCGCGGCCAATCACAAGCCGCGATGTCACCGCGACGTCACCGCAGGGTCCTGGAAGGCTGATTCTAAGGAAGGAAGGTTCCCTGTTAGTACCAGGGCGCGTCAGAGGGTAAGTATTGCGATATTTTTTATTTTAATCCTTTATTTCACACTTAAATCTGAATTCCGATACCAAACAGAATAACAAATCTGCAGGTGGTTGGGCATTTAGGAAATAGCGACCACAATATTGTGCAGTTTCACCTGTCTTTCACTAGGGGGACTTGTCAGGGAGTCACAAAAACATTGAACTTTAGGAAGGCAAAGTTTGAACAGCTTAGAGATGCCCTTAATCTGGTAGACTGGGACAATATCCTCAGAAATGAGAATACAGATAATAAATGGGAAATGTTTAAGAACATCCTAAATAGGCAGTGTAAGCGGTTTATACCTTGTGGGAATAAAAGGACTAGAAATAGGAAAAACCCAATGTGGCTAAACAAAGAAGTAAGACAGGCAATTAACAGTAAAAAGAAAGCATTTGCACTACTAAAGCAGGATGGCACCATTGAAGCTCTAAAAAACTATAGGGAGAAAAATACTTTATCTAAAAAACTAATTAAAGCTGCCAAAAAGGAAACAGAGAAGCACATTGCTAAGGAGAGTAAAACTAATCCCAAACTGTTCTTCAACTATATCAATAGTAAAAGAATAAAAACTGAAAATGTAGGCCCCTTAAAAAATAGTGAGGAAAGAATGGTTGTAGATGACGAGGAAAAAGCTAACATATTAAACACCTTCTTCTCCACGGTATTCACGGTGGAAAATGAAATGCTAGGTGAAATCCCAAGAAACAATGAAAACCCTATATTAAGGGTCACCAATCTAACCCAAGAAGAGGTGCGAAACCGGCTAAATAAGATTAAAATAGATAAATCTCCGGGTCCGGATGGCATACACCCACGAGTACTAAGAGAACTAAGTAATGTAATAGATAAACCATTATTTCTTATTTTTAGTGACTCTATAGCGACGGGGTCTGTTCCGCAGGACTGGCGCATAGCAAATGTGGTGCCAATATTCAAAAAGGGCTCTAAAAGTGAACCTGGAAATTATAGGCCAGTAAGTCTAACCTCTATTGTTGGTAAAATATTTGAAGGGTTTCTGAGGGATGTTATTCTGGATTATCTCAATGAGAATAACTGTTTAACTCCATATCAGCATGGGTTTATGAGAAATCGCTCCTGTCAAACCAATCTAATCAGTTTTTATGAAGAGGTAAGCTATAGACTGGACCACGGTGAGTCATTGGACGTGGTATATCTCGATTTTTCCAAAGCGTTTGATACCGTGCCGCACAAGAGGTTGGTACACAAAATGAGAATGCTTGGTCTGGGGGAAAATGTGTGTAAATGGGTTAGTAACTGGCTTAGTGATAGAAAGCAGAGGGTGGTTATAAATGGTATAGTCTCTAACTGGGTCGCTGTGACCAGTGGGGTACCGCAGGGGTCAGTATTGGGACCTGTTCTCTTCAACATATTCATTAATGATCTGGTAGAAGGTTTACACAGTAAAATATCGATATTTGCAGATGATACAAAACTATGTAAAGCAGTTAATACAAGAGAAGATAGTATTCTGCTACAGATGGATCTGGATAAGTTGGAAACTTGGGCTGAAAGGTGGCAGATGAGGTTTAACAATGATAAATGTAAGGTTATACACATGGGAAGAGGGAATCAATATCACCATTACACACTGAACGGGAAACCACTGGGTAAATCTGACAGGGAGAAGGACTTGGGGATCCTAGTTAATGATAAACTTACCTGGAGCAGCCAGTGCCAGGCAGCAGCTGCCAAGGCAAACAGGATCATGGGGTGCATTAAAAGAAGTCTGGATACACATGATGAGAGCATTATACTGCCTCTGTACAAATCCCTAGTTAGACCGCACATGGAGTACTGTGTCCAGTTTTGGGCACCGGTGCTCAGGAAGGATATAATGGAACTAGAGAGAGTACAAAGGAGGGCAACAAAATTAATAAAGGGGATGGGAGAACTACAATACCCAGATAGATTAGCGAAATTAGGATTATTTAGTCTAGAAAAAAGACGACTGAGGGGCGATCTAATAACCATGTATAAGTATATAAGGGGACAATACAAATATCTCGCTGAGGATCTGTTTATACCAAGGAAGGTGACGGGCACAAGGGGGCATTCTTTGCGTCTGGAGGAGAGAAGGTTTTTCCACCAACATAGAAGAGGATTCTTTACTGTTAGGGCAGTGAGAATCTGGAATTGCTTGCCTGAGGAGGTGGTGATGGCGAACTCAGTCGAGGGGTTCAAGAGAGGCCTGGATGTCTTCCTGGAGCAGAACAATATTGTATCATACAATTATTAGGTTCTGTAGAAGGACGTAGATCTGGGTATTTATTATGATGGAATATAGGCTGAACTGGATGGACAAATGTCTTTTTTCGGCCTTACTAACTATGTTACTATGTTACTATGTTACTAATTCCCGATATCTTAAACATATCGGGAATCGGTATCGGAATTCCGATTCTAGATTCAAAAGATCGCCGACTTCATGGCCGACCCCACACTGGGGTCGGGTCGGGTTTCATGAAACCCGACCTTGCCAAAAGTCGGCGACTTTTGAAAAATTTCGACCTGTTTCGGTCAACCCTAGTAGTTACACATCAGTCATGGAGGGAAAAATGGTAACAAAATTCTCATTGGGGTCTGTTACAAACCCCCAAATATAACAGAAACCATGGAAAGTCTACTTCTAAAGCAGATAGATGAAGCTGCAACCCATAATGAGGTCCTGGTTATGGGGGACTTTAACTACCCGGATATTAACTGGGAAACAGAAACCTGTGAAACCCATAAAGGCAACAGGTTTCTGCTAATAACCAAGAAAAATTATCTTTCACAATTGGTGCAGAATCCAACCAGAGGAGCAGCACTTTTAGACCTAATACTATCTAATAGACCTGACAAAATAACAAATCTGCAGGTGGTTGGGCATCTAGGAAATAGCGACCACAATATTGTGCAGTTTCACCTGTCTTTCACTAGGGGGACTTGTCAGGGAGTCACAAAAACACTGAACTTTAGGAAGGCAAAGTTTGACCAGCTTAGAGATGCCCTTAATCTGGTAGACTGGGACAATATCCTCAGAAATAAGAATACAGATAATAAATGGGAAATGTTTAAGAACATCCTAAATAGGCAGTGTAAGCGGTTTATACCTTGTGGGAATAAAAGGACTAGAAATAGGAAAAATCCAATGTGGCTAAACAAAGAAGTAAGACAGACAATTAACAGTAAAAAGAAAGCATTTGCACTACTAAAGCAGGATGGCACCATTGAAGCTCTAAAAAACTATAGGGAGAAAAATACTTTATCTAAAAAACTAATTAAAGCTGCCAAAAAGGAAACAGAGAAGCACATTGCTAAGGAGAGTAAAACTAATCCCAAACTGTTCTTCAACTATATCAATAGTAAAAGAATAAAAACTGAAAATGTAGGCCCCTTAAAAAATAGTGAGGAAAGAATGGTTGTAGATGACGAGGAAAAAGCTAACTTATTAAACACCTTCTTCTCCACGGTATTCACGGTGGAAAATGAAATGCTAGGTGAAATCCCAAGAAACAATGAAAACCCTATATTAAGGGTCACCAATCTAACCCAAGAAGAGGTGCGAAACCAGCTAAATAAGATTACAATAGATAAATCTCCGGGTCCGGATGGCATACACCCACGAGTACTAAGAGAACTAAGTAATGTAATAGATAAACCATTATTTCTTATTTTTAGGGACTCTATAGCGACAGGGTCTGTTCCGCAGGACTGGCGCATAGCAAATGTGGTGCCAATATTCAAAAAGGGCTCTAAAAGTGAACCTGGAGATTATAGGCCAGTAAGTCTAACCTCTATTGTTGGTAAAATATTTGAAGGGTTTCTGAGGGATGTTATTCTGGATTATCTCAATGAGAATAACTGTTTAACTCCATATCAGCATGGGTTTATGAGAAATCGCTCCTGTCAAACCAATCTAATCAGTTTTTATGAAGAGGTAAGCTATAGGCTGGACCACGGTGAGTCATTGGACGTGGTATATCTCGATTTTTCCAAAGCGTTTGATACCGTGCCGCACAAGAGGTTGGTACACAAAATGAGAATGCTTGGTCTGGGGGAAAATGTGTGTAAATGGGTTAGTAACTGGCTTAGTGATAGAAAGCAGAGGGTGGTTATAAATGGTATAGTCTCTAACTGGGTCGCTGTGACCAGTGGGGTACCGCAGGGGTCAGTATTGGGACCTGTTCTCTTCAACATATTCATTAATGATCTGGTAGAAGGTTTACACAGTAAAATATCGATATTTGCAGATGATACAAAACTATGTAAAGCAGTTAATTCAAGAGAAGATAGTATTCTGCTACAGATGGATCTGGATAAGTTGGAAACTTGGGCTGAAAGGTGGCAGATGAGGTTTAACAATGATAAATGTAAGGTTATACACATGGGAAGAAGGAATCAATGTCACCATTACACACTGAATGGGAAACCACTGGGTAAATCTGACAGGGAGAAGGACTTAGGGATCCTAGTTAATGATAAACTTACCTGGAGCAGCCAGTGCCAGGCAGCAACTGCCAAGGCAAACAGGATCATGGGGTGCATTAAAAGAGGTCTGGATACACATGATGAGAGCATTATACTGCCTCTGTACAAATCCCTAGTTAGACCGCACATGGAGTACTGTGTCCAGTTTTGGGCACCGGTGCTCAGGAAGGATATAATGGAACTAGAGAGAGTACAAAGGAGGGCAACAAAATTAATAAAGGGGATGGGAGAACTACAATACCAAGATAGATTAGCGAAATTAGGATTATTTAGTCTAGAAAAAATACGACTGAGGGGCGATCTAATAACCATGTATAAGTATATAAGGGGACAATACAAATATCTCGCTGAGGATCTGTTTATACCAAGGAAGGTGACGGGCACAAGTGGGCATTCTTTGCGTCTGGAGGAGAGAAGGTTTTTCCACCAACATAGAAGAGGATTCTTTACTGTTAGGGCAGTGAGAATCTGGAATTGCTTGCCTGAGGAGGTGGTGATGGCGAACTCAGTCGAGGGGTTCAAGAGAGGCCTGGATGTCTTCCTAGAGCAGAGCAATATTGTATCATACAATTATTAGGTTCTGTAGAAGGACGTAGATCTGGGGATTTATTATGATGAAATATAGGCTGAACTGGATGGACAAATGTCTTTTTTCGGCCTTACTAACTATGTTACTATGTTACTATGTTACATCAACTGTGAGAAACAGTATTTTTTAAAACATTCCAGAAAATCACATTGTATGATTTCTACATAATTAATTTGCATTTTATTGTATGAAATAAGTATCTGAAACAATATTAAAACAAAACTTTATATTTGGTACAGAAACCTTTGTTTGCAGTTACAAAGGTCGGATGTTTTCTGTAGGTCTTGACCAAGTTTGAACACACTGGTTTCCAGGGTGTTGCTGAGCAACATTAACTGTCAGCTCCCTCTAAAGATTTTTTATTGGGTTAGATCTGGAGAATGGCTAGGCCACAACAGAACCTTAAAATGCTTATTACAGAGCCACTTCCTATTTCCCTTGGATGTGTGTTTCGGGTCATTTTTTCATGCTGGAAGACCCAGCAATGACCTATCTTCAATGCTCTTACCGATGTAAGGGGGCTGTTGCCTCAAATCCCGTAATACATAACCCCAAACATCTTCCCTTCAATACAATGCAGTCATCATGTTACATTTGCAGAAAGGCACCCCCAATGTATGATGCTTCCCTCACCATACTACATGGTTAGGACAATGCTCTTGGATTTGTACTCATCCTTCTTTTTCCCCCAAGCACGATGAGTGAAGTTGATACCAAAATGTTCTATTTTGATGTCATGTGAGCACATGACTTTCTCCCATGCTTCCTCTGGATCATCATTGGTGAACTTCAGATGGGCCAAGGCATGAACAGTTGGACCTTGCATGCCCTGCAGGATTTCAATCCATGGCGGGGCAGTGATTTACCAGCAGAAATGTTTGAGACTGTGGTCCCAGCTCTCTTCAGGTCATTGACCAGGTCCTCCCATATAGATCTGGGCTGTTTGCTGACCTTTCTCAGAATCATCCTTACCTCTCAAGGTGAAATCCTACATGGAGCTCCAGACCGAGAAAGGTTGACAGTCATCATGCGTTTCTTCCATTTTCTAATAATTATGCCAGCAGTTGTTGCATTCTCAACTAGCTGCTTTACTATCGTGCTGTAGCCCATCCCAGCCCTGTGCAAGCCTATAATTTTGTCCCTGGTGTCCTTAGAGAGCTCTTTTGTCTTGACCATGGTGGAGAGGTTGAAGTGTGATTGATTGAGTGTTTGGACAGGTGTCTTTTAAACAGATAATGAGTTCAAACAGGTGCAATTAATACAGGTAATGAGTGCCGAGTAGGTGTTCTTCTTAAAGAAAAACTAAAAGCTCTGTGATACTGGGCAGCACGGTGGCGCAGTGGATAGCACTGCAGCCTTGCAGCGCTGGGGTCCTGGGTTCTAATCCCACCCAGGACAACATCTGCAAAGAGTTTGTATGTTCTCTCCGTGTTTGCGTGGGTTTCCTCCGGGCACTCCGGTTTCCTCCCACATTCCAAAGACATACTGATAGGGATTCTAGATTGTGAGCCCCATCGGGGACAGTGATGATAATGTGTGCAAACTGTAAAGCGCTGCGGAATATGTTAGCGCTATATAAAAATAAAGATTATTATTATTATTATTTAATTCTTGCTGGTTGGTAGGTGATCAAATCATATTTCTTGCAATAAAATGCAATTTAAAAGTGATATAATGTGATTTTCTGTTTTCTTATGTTAGATTCTGTCTCTCACAGTTGAAATGTACCTACGAAAGAATTGACAGACCGCTCCATTCTTTGTAGATGGGAAAACATGCAAAACTGGCAGTATAGCAAATACTTATTCCCCCCCCCCCAAATATATAGTGGTACAGTTCAAATGTTGTTCTGAGACCAAAGGACAATGACCTGATATATGACAAGGGGCACAACATCTCAAACAGACAATAATACGAGATGTACCCCTTGAACACAGTTCTTACCTGTCCTAGGTCCTTGGGCACCTCTCAGATGTAGTCCTGGCCCCTTTTTTTGCATATCCCATAAAAATGACCTCAGGCTTCCTTTGTTGCTTAGGGAGTTTCCCAGAGCCAAGTATCTTTCCACAAGACTCAGAAGGTCATTTGCATTTTGTGGATCTTCTTAAGTATGGTAGCTTTGCACAGATTTAGGTAATGAGTGGATAAATCGGTCCACTATCACTCTTTCCTCTATCTGTGCTGGAGAGCAGGTGTCAGGCTGCAGCCATTTTTGCATTTGGTGTAAAAGGTTGAACAAATGGAACTGAGAAGGTTAGTCCTTTTGGTAGCAGCAGATTTGCACTAGTTCCAATCGAATTGCATATGCCAGAGTCATTTTCGTAAGACCTCACATGGATACCGGCATTTTGGCTAGGGGAAAGTGGTGTCTCCTTGGTTCAGACAGTTTTTGCCAATATAGCAATCTGTGGCATTGAAAGGTTAGGAAGTTTTGTAATATACAATACCTCATTAACTTAGTTTACTTCCTCCTTTCTCAAACACAGTGCATCAGTGCTGCTTCAACACCCAGTTCATCCTCACTCTCTGAGGTATCCTGGGAAAAATGGCGAGCTAGGGTGCCCCCTAGTGCTAGGGCCAGGAAAGGTGGCCCTGTTCCAAGCTTACTCACCAGTCCTTTAGTGACAGTAGGTTAATATATCACATGTTTGCTGCAGATTTTCTTGAGTAACGTTTTGAAATTATCAAATTATTCTGACACTACCCCATACAAAAAATTGTAAGTTTCAGTAATATATGCAACAAAATGTTCAGCATGGGAATATATCCTTATAAAACACTTAGATTAGTCTAGCTATTATATGCATTTATCCTATAATAAGTCTCAGTCTCTATACAGCTGCACTCATCAGCCCAGAAGCTGGGCATGGGATGTACTTGTACGTTCCAACATGACAATGATCCAAAACGCGAGGCCAAGTTGGCCTGTCATTGGCTACAGCAGAACAAAGTGAAGATTATGGAGCAGCCATCTCACTCTCCTGACCTCAATATCATTGAGCCACTCTAGGGAGATCTCATGCGTGCTGTTCATGCTAGACAGCCCAGGAATTTACAGGAACTGGAGTCTTTTTGCCAAGAAGAGTGGGCAGCTTTACCATCTGAGAAAATAAAGAACCTCATCCACAACTACCACAAAAGACTTCAAGCTGTCATTGATATTAGATCGGGCAATACACAGTATTAAGAAATGGGTTATGTGAACTTTTGATCAGAGTCATTTGGATGTTTTTGGCTGTCATTATGATTTAAAAAGAGAAATCACAGTAGTTTGACAATAAATTGCTTCACCCAACCACTAACCATAAGTGGAGAAAAAGTTTTGGTTTTATCATTCATATCCTCTGAAAAAAGGCCAAGAAAGCAAAGACTCTGCCAGAGTATGTAAACTTTTGAGCACAACTGTATAACAAAAGGTATAAATGAAATTGCCAAACCGTCCCACAAAAAAATTTCCCTAGCATGCTTCATTCAACGAAAAAATAAAACATTTACAGCTCTCAGTATACATCAATGTCAAAACAAATTCATTTTTGTAAAATATTGTTTTTAGTCTGTAAGAAGAGCAAAGCATAAATAAATATAAATTTGGTATCGCTGTAATCGTACTGACCTGTTGAAAAAAAATTGGTCTTATCACTTTTACAGCTAGCTGAATGGCACAAATAATAAAAACAATAACTGAATTCTTGTTATTTGTTTATTCTGTGTCTGCAAAATCTAAATGAAAAGCGATCAAAGATATTATATACCCCAAATTGGTACCAAAAATATCTGCAACTCGACCCACAAAAAATAAGTCCCCATACAGCTCTGTTCTGCAAAAAATAAAAAAAGTTACAGCTCTCAGAATATGGCGACTAAAAATTCTACTTAAAAAAACAAACATTTTTACTATGTGACAGATAGGGTTGAGCGAAACGGGTCGGCCATTTTCAGAAGTCGCCGACTTTTGGCAAAGTCGGGTTTCATGAAACCCGACCCGACCCCTGTGTGGGGTCGGCCATGAGGTCGGCGATCTTCTGAATCTGGTATCGGAATTCCGATACCGAGTTCCGATATGTTTGCAATATCGGAAATCGGTATCGGAATCCATATTTAAGTGTAAAATAAAGAATTAAAATAAAAAATATTGCTATACTTACCCTCTGACGCGCCCTGGTACTAACCGGCAGCCTTCCTTCCTTAGAATCAGCGCGTGAAGGACCTTTAGATGACGTCGCGGCTTGTAATTGGTCGCGCGACCGCCCATGTGACCGCTCACGTGACCATTCACAAGCCACGACGTCACCGAAGGTCCTTCAAGCGCTGATTCTTAGGAAGGAAGGCTGCCGGAAAGAAGCAGGGAGCGTCCGAGGGTGAGTATATTTCCTCTCCTTCAGACCCTGGGAACCATAGTATCCCATTGCACTGCATTGGGTTTCGTGTTTCGGCCGACCCCGACTTTTCCAGAGGATCGGCCGATTTCACTCGACCCGACTTTTGAGAAAGACGGGTTTTGTGCAACCCGACCCGATCCTATAAAAGTAAAAGTCTCTCAACCCTAGTGATAGTAGCAAAAATTAAAAAAAACTATATAAATCTGATATCGCTGTAATCGCACTGATGAGAACAATAAATCCACTTTATAACTTATAATGCATGGTGAACCATGCAAAAATAACAAAATTAGAACTCTTCTTGTACTGCTGTCTATTTGTCCCAAAAATCGGAATAAGGCTCGGCTCACATTTATCCTGCTCTCTCCATTTATAATAAGTTATCTTTTTAATGGTTTCAAACACTCTAATTAATTAATACTAATTATTGTGATATTGATATGGTTTCAATCAGTTTATTATATAATATTCAGTATATGCTTACTGTATGGAGTTCGCAGAAGGTCATTGAAACTTGTTCAACCACATAGTCAATTGCCCAGTGAGAGCATATAACCATTTTGTTTTGTTACACCCACCTAACAAAGGAATGTAAATGACCAGCAATTTGTTTATCTACCAACAAAGGATTGCTGGCATTCAAAGATAAGAGTCAACTGATTAGATCTTTCCCAAGAGAAGGTATCCTATAATTGTTAATTATATGTTAGATAGTTTGCTAAAGGTACCATCACACTTAGGGTACCGTCACACAGTGCAATTTTCATCGCTACGACGGTACGATCCGTGACGCTCCAGCGTCGTAACAATATCGCTCCAGCGTCGTAGACTGCTGTCACACTTTGCAATCTACGACGCTGGAGCGATAATTTCATGACGTATGTGCGATGTAGAAGCCGTTGGTTACTATGCGCACATCGTATACGATATATGTTACACCATGCGATCATGCCGCCACAGCGGGACACTAGACGACGAAAGAAAGTTTCAAACGATCTGCTACGACGTACGATTCTCAGCGGGGTCCCTGATCGCAGGAGCGTGTCAGACACTGCGATATCGCAACTATATCGCTCGAACGTCACAAATCGTGCCGTCGTAGCGATCAAAATTGCACTGTGTGACGGTACCCTTAGCGACGCTGCAGCGATACCGACAACGATCCGGATCGCTGCAGCATCGCTGTTTGGTCGCTGGAGAGCTGTCACACAGACCGCTCTCCAGCGACCAACGATGCCGGTAACCAGGGTAAACATCGGGTAACTAAGCGCAGGGCCGCGCTTAGTAACCCGATGTTTACCCTGGTTACCATCCTAAAAGTAAAAAAAACAAACACTACATACTTACCTACAGCCGTCTGTCCTCCAGCGCTGTGCTCTGCACTCCTCCTGTACTGTCTGTGTGAGCACAGCGGCCGGAAAGCAGAGCGGTGACGTCACCGCTCTGCTTTCCGGCTGACCGACGCTCACAGCCAGTACAGGAGGAGAGCAGAGCACAGCGCTGGAGGACAGATGGCTGTAGGTAAGTATGTACTGTTTGTTTTTTTTACTTTTAGGATGGTAACCAGGGTAAACATCGGGTTACTAAGCGCGGCCCTGCGCTTAGTTACCCGATGTTTACCCTGGTTACCAGTGAAGACATCGCTGAATCGGTTTCACACACGCCGATTCAGCGATGTCTACGGGGAGTCCAGCGACCAAATAAAGTTCTGGACTTTCTTCCCCGACCAGCGACAGCACAGCAGGGGCCTGATCGCTGCTGCCTGTCACACTGGACGATATCGCTAGCGAGGACGCTGCAACGTCACGGATCGCTAGCGATATCGTCTAGTGTGACGGTACCTTTAGTCCCCAGGGATTGTTCATGTGGTGAAAGCTTATCTATATGGTTTAAGGGGCTTTTATACTGGCGGACCATGATAAAGATCAAAAGCCTTTACATTAGTTTGTATGGAGTAGTTTAACATATAAAAGAGAACTGAGTTTTAGTAAAGAGGACACACACATGGAAGAGAGATGGGAGATACAGAGACAAACCTGACTGAGTTCTAATTATGTAATATATGTATTGTTACTGTATTTTACTGCTTTTAGTGACTGTTTATTATCTTTTATTAAGTAAATTTATTTTTGTTTATTCAATTCTCGTGTGAGCATTTATTATTCATCACAATTCCTTGAATCCTTAACAAAACACTCCACTGAGCACTTGCACTGGGGTTTCATGTAAATTCCTCAAAAACTGTGATTCAGACAAAATTCAAAATGGAACAACTCACTTTTTAGGCATATATAGAGTCACTTTGCACTGGTATTTGTTCTGCAGGTGTCCCATCATTTTATGCATCTTTCTAGCACACACGTGTAGATGACCACAGATCTATGTACTCATGAGAAGATGGATACCCCCGGAGCAGATACCAAATGAAGCACAAAGTGTCTCCATCTGCCTCATGGTAAGTGGTTCCATCGGGGGGTTTTGCCTGAATTGCATTTTGGGGGGATTTACCCAGAGGTAAATGCTCATTGTGGGGCACAGCAATCTGATCTCAGCCTTAGGCTACCGTCACACTAGCAGTATTTGGTCAGTATTTTACATCAGTATTTGTAAGCCAAAACCAGGAGTGGGTGATAAATACAGAAGTGGTGCATATGTGTCTATTATACTTTTCCTCTAATTGTTCCACTCCTGGTTTTGGCTTACAAATACAGATGTAAAATACTGACCAAATACTGCTATAGTGACGGCAGCCTTATACTGTAAGCGATCAAAAAATTTTATGTGCTTCAAAATGTTACCAATAAAAATCTTAGTTTATCCCACACAAAACCAGCCCCACTCAGGTCTGTCATCTGTCACTGGAATTATAGGGAATTCTCATGTTACTGACAGAACAAAGATTCTGTAAAAGCGACATGGCTCCCACCACTCAAAAAAAATCCAATGAATTCTGAGCTCCCAAATCCAAATGCCCCCTCTTTCTGAGCCCCACCATGCATAAACCACAATAAGCCGCCTCAGAAATTTCTGATAACATATGGGGGAGCACCGCGTTTTGAAGAAATTGTGCAATCAATTTTGGACTCTAATATCACCGATTAACCTCTTTTCCCCCAAGGGTGGTTTGCATGTTAATGACCATGCCAATTTTTACAATTCTGATCACTGGTCCCTTTATGAGGTTATAACTCTGGAACGCTTCCATGGATCCTGGTAAATCTGACAATATTTTCTCATGACATATTGTACAGGAAAAATTGGACCCCAAAATTGTTGTGCAATTTGTCTTGAGTACGTTGATAGCTCATATGTTGGAGAAAACTTCTGTTTGGGCACACGTAGAGGCTCAGAAGGGAAGTGGTGAAGTTTTGGAATGCAGACTCTCGTGGAATGATCTGCAGGTGTCATGTTTCATTTGCAGAGACCCTGATTTGCCTAAACAGTAGAAACCCCCCACAACTGATGCCATTTTGGAAACTAGACCCCCAGGGAACATATCTAGATATGTTGTGAGAATTTTGAGCCCCCAAGTGTTTCACTAAAGTTTATAACGCATAGCTGTGAAAATAAAAAATCATTTTTCCCAAACAAAAATGAAATTTTAGCCACAAATTTTTATTTTCACAAGGGTAAAAGGAGAAATTGGACCACAAAACTTGGTGTGCAATTTGTCCTGAGCACGCTGATGTGTGTGTGATATGTGCGTGTAAACCACTGTTTGGACGCACAGCAGAACTCGGAAAGGAAGGAGCACCGTTTGACTTTTTGAATGCAGAATTGGCTGGAATTGAGATCGAACGCCATGTCGGGTTTGGAGAGCCCCTGATGTGCCTAAACAGTGGAAACCCCCCAATTCTAACTCCAACTCAAACCCCAACACAACCCTAACCTTAATCACAACCCTAATCACAACCCTAAACCCAACTCATGACATATTGTAATTCATGATAGTGGTAAAAATTCTTTGATATAACTTTAGTTTATTTGTGAAAAAAAATGGAAATTTGGAGAAACATTTGAAAATTTAGCAATTTTCCAACTTTGAATTTTCATGCCCTTAAATCACACAGATATGTCACAGAAAATACTTAATAAGTTACATTTCCCACACATCTACTTTCATCAGCACAATTTTGGAAACATTTTTCTAGAGAGTTATAAGGGTTAAAATTGACCTGCGATTTCTTATTTTTACACCTTTTTTTATTTTAGGGACCACATCACATTTGAAGTCACTTTGAGGGGTCTATATGATAGAAAATACCCAAAAGTGACACCATTCTAAAATCTACACCCCTCAAGGTGCTCAAAACCACATTCAGGTTTGTTAACCCTTCAGGTGCTTCACACGAATTTTTGGAATGTTTAAAAAAATGAACATTTAACTTTTTTTCACAAAAAAATTACTTCAGATCCAATTTTTTTCATTCTCAAAAGGGAGAATACCCCTATAAGTGACACCATTTTGGAAAGTAGACCCACTAAGGAACTTATCTAGATGTGTGGTGAGCACTTTCAACCTCCAAATACTTCACAGAAGTTTATAATGTAAACCCGTAAAATAAAAAATCATATTTTTTTCACAAGAATTATATTTTTGCCCCAGTTTTGTATTTTCCCAAGGGTAACAAGAGAAACTGGACTGCAACAGTTGTTGTTCAATTTGTCATGAGTACGCTGATATCTCATATGTGGGGATAAACCACTGTTTGGGCACATGGCAGAGCTCGGAAGGAAAGGAGCGCTGTTTGACTTTTCAATGCAAAATTAGAATTGAGATCGGATGCCATGTCGCGTTTGGAGAGCTCCTGATGTGCCTAAAGAGTGAAAATCCCCCACATCTGACAAAATTTTGATAATTAAACCCCCTAATTAACTTATCTAGATGTGTGGTTAGCATGTTGAACCCCCAAGTGCATCACAGAAGTATATAATGTAGAGCTGCAAAAATAAAAAATCATTTTTTTCACAAAAATGATCTTTATGTCCCCAATTTTTTTATTTTTCCAAGGGTAACATGAGAAATTGGACTGCAAAATGTATTATGCAATTTTTCATGAGTATGCTGATACCCAATTTGTGGGAGTAAACCACTGTTTTGGGGCATGGCAAAGTTCGGAAGGGACGGAGCACTGTTTGACTTTTTCAACGCAGAATTGGCTGGAGTTGAGATCAGACGTCATGTCGTGTTTGGAGAGCCCCTGATGTGTCTAAACAGTAGAAACCCCCCACAAGTGACCCCATTTTGGAAACTAGACCCCTTAAGGAACTTATCTAGATGGGTGGTGATGACTTTCAACCCCCAATTATTTCACTACAGTTTATAATGTAGAGCCGTAAAAATAAAAAAAAAACATTTTATTTCCCACAAAAATGATCTTTTAGCCCGTAATTTTTTATTTTCCCAAGGGTATTCGGAGAAATTGGACCCCAAAATTTGTTGTTCAATTCGTTCTGAGTATGCTGATACCCCATATAAGCGAGATCCACCGTTTGGGTGCGTGGCAGAGCTTGGAAGGAAAGAAGCGCCATTTTGAAATGCAGACTTTGATGGACTGGTGTGTGGGCGTCACATTGTGTTTGCAGAGCCACTGATATACCTAAACAGTATAATCTCCCCACAAGTGACCCCATATTGCAAACTAGACCCCCAAGGAACTAATTTAGGTGTGTTGTGAGAACTTTAAACCCCCAATTGTTTCACTAAAGATTATAACGCAGAGCTGTGAAAATAAAAAAAACTTTTTTTCCACAAAAATGAATTTTAGGCCCCAACTTTATATTTTCTCAAGTGTAACAGGAAAAATTGGACCCCAAAATTGTTGTGCAATTTGTCCTGAGTATGTTGATAGCTCATATGTTGGAGAAAACTTCTGTTTGGGCACACGTAGAGGCTCAGAAGGGAAGTGGTGAAGTTTTGGAATGCAGACTCTCGTGGAATGATCTGCAGGTGTCATGTTTCATTTGCAGAGACCCTGATTTGCCTAAACAGTAGAAACCCCCCACAACTGATGCCATTTTGGAAACTAGACCCCCAGGGAACATATCTAGATATGTTGTGAGAATTTTGAGCCCCCAAGTGTTTCACTAAAGTTTATAACGCATAGCTGTGAAAATAAAAAATCATTTTTCCCAAACAAAAATGAAATTTTATCCACAAATTTTTATTTTCACAAGGGTAAAAGGAGAAATTGGACCACAAAACTTGGTGTGCAATTTGTCCTGAGCACGCTGATGTGTGTGTGATATGTGCGTGTAAACCACTGTTTGGACGCACAGCAGAACTCGGAAAGGAAGGAGCACCGTTTGACTTTTTGAATGCAGAATTGGCTGGAATTGAGATCGAACGCCATGTCGGGTTTGGAGAGCCCCTGATGTGCCTAAACAGTGGAAACCCCCCAATTCTAACTCCAACTCAAACCCCAACACAACCCTAACCTTAATCACAACCCTAATCACAACCCTAAACCCAACAGACCGCTAACCCAACACACCCTTAACCGTAACCCCAATCCTAACCATAACCCTAGCCACATCCCTAAGTCTGACACACCTGTAACCCTAATACCAACCATAAACATTATCCCACCCTAACCCTAATCCAAACCCTAACTTTAGCCCCAATCCTAACTTTAGCCCCAACCCTAACCCTAACTTTAGCCCGAACCCCAACCCTATCCCTAATGGGAAAATGGAAATAAATACATTTTTTAGTTTTATTATTTTTCCCTAACTAAGTTACGATTCATAACGGGTTTTTATAGTGGGTTTTTATGTTTGGCAGCTGTCACATGCTAAAAGACGCTTTTTATTGGAAAAAATTGTTTTTGCATCACCACATTTCAAAAGCTATAATTTTTCCATATTTTGGCCCACACAATCATATGAGGTCTTGTTTTTTTGCGGGATGAGTTGATGTTTTTATTGGTACCATTTTTGGGCACATTATATTTTTGATCGCTTTTTATTCTGATTTTTGTGAGGCAGAATGAACAAAAATCAGCAATTCATGAATTTCTTTTGGGTGGGGCATTTATACTGTTCCGCGTGTGGTAAAATTGATAAGGCAGTTTTATTATTCAGGACATTATGATTACAATGATACCTAATTTATTTTTTTATGTTTTGGCACTTTTATGCAATAAAACTATTTTATATAAAAAATTATTATTATATTATTATATTTTTGGCTATAACTTTTTCATTTTTTGGCTGATGATGCTGTGTGATGGCTCATTTTTTGCGGAACAAGATGATGTTTTCAGTGGTACCATGTTCATTTATATCTGTCCTTTTGATTGCGTGTTATTCCACTTTTTATTCGGCAGTATGATGATAAATCATTGTTTTTTGCGATCTGACAGGCAGTGATGGAGGCTTCTCAGGTCCTGCTCTCAGCAGGCACTGACAAGCAACCTCCCTGCAGGACCCGGAAGGACCTCTCGGCCATCTTGGAGCTGGGGGTCTGCAGGCAATGCTTCTCTATGCCACCAGAATGCTGTAATCTTGTTTAATCATGTGTTCCGGGGGTTAAAGTGTCGGGAGCGGTCCGTGACCGCTAATGGCACTTAGTGCCGGGTAATAAACATCATCCTTTATGGGGTATACCAAGGAAGGACAAAAAGTGATGTGGAGAATTTCAATAAAATTGATATTTATTTATACAAATTTTAAATAATTAAATGTTCAATAATAAAACAGACAGTACAATGGGACCTCCAAATATAGGGGAAGGAAGTATGACCAGTAACATGTATAACAATAATTTATAATGGAAAAAACAGTCTAATATTATTGGTAGATTATTAAATAATTAATGTGCACTGTAAAATCCGCTCCAATATGGTGAAATGTCCTAAATTTCAAAACCTTAGAAAGCACATTCCTCTCCCGGAGGAAGCATTTTGTGAAACGGCGTTTGTCGGGTGAGGGGGAAGTATCGCCAGCAACCATCGCTCCATCCACAGTTCCAGAGCACTTGCCCCTATCTCCATTACGGTGCCTAACAGGTATCTCTATATATTTTCATTCAATCCTTCTGATCCTTGCTCTTTCTACCTTCCTTCTTTTAGCTATATTTGGCATGCATAGGAATTTTTTCCTCCTCAGCATAATGAGCCATATTTTGCACTAGCTGAGTTTGCCTTGCATGCTTTTATTAATTTACTTTCTGAGGTTTGGAAATTTAGGACATTTCACCATAATGGAGCAGATTTTACTGTGCACATTAATTATGTAATAGTCTACCAATAATATTAGACTGTTTTTTCCATCATAAATTATTGTTATATATGTGGCTGGTCATTCTTCCTTCCCCATTGTACTGTCTGTTTTATTATTGAACATTTAATTATTTTAAATTAGTATAAATAAATATTAATTTTACTGAAATTTTCCACATCATTTTTTGGCCATCCTTGGTATACCCCATAAACCACGATGTTTGTTATGCATTATTAAAGTTATTTTGGCTGTTATTGAATAGGATTATGGGAATAACTTAGTACCGGGTGTCAGCTGTGAGAATCAGCTGACACCTGGCCGCGATCATCCACGCTCTCCCTGGGAGCGCGGCTGATCGCATTGGACGTACTATTCTGTTCATGGGAATTAAGTCCCAGGTCACATGGATGGAATAGTATGTCCAATGCCAGAAAGGGGTTTACCCTAGCATACGTGACATCAGAAATCTCCATATTAACGTATTGGGGGCTTTTTAGGCCCTCATGCAAATCATATGGAAAAACACACTTATATAACTTTTACAAGTTTATTTTAAAACTGCTAAATAAAATATGATTAGTAAACAAAATTTGAATTATAATTTTTCACCGAAAACACCCCCCAATTTTTTTTTTCAAAATTTCACACAAGCATGTTGTGAATTCTGTGGCAGAGCTCCCTCCTGTGGTCACAAGTGGTACTTCGGCTGATTCTCTCTGGGACCTTCCGTTTGTGGAGGAAAGTGGTACTGCAGCTTCTGAGTTTCCTCCCTCAGGTGATCTGGTGAGCTCGTTAGCTTCTTCTCTACTTAACTCCACCTGATGCTTTGATCCATGCTTCCTGTCAATGTTTCAGTGTGGGACTTGTTTTTTCCCTGGATCATTCCTGTGGCCTGCTGCTCTGCAAAGCTAAGTTTGCTTATGTTATTTTGTTGCTATTTTTCTGTCCAGCTTGCATTATTGGTTTTTCTCGCCTGCTGGAAGCTCTGAGACGCAGAGGGACCACCTCCGTACCGTTAGTCGGTGCGGAGGGTCTTTTTGTCCCCTCTGCGTGGTTTTTTATAGGTTTTTGTGCTGACCGCAAAGTTATCTTCCCTATCCTCGTTCTATTCAGTTAGTCGGGCCTCACTTTGCTAAATCTGTTTCATCTCTATGTTTGTGTTTTCATCTTACTCACAGTCATTATATGTGGGGGGCTGCCTTTTCCTTTTCTGGAATTTCTCTGAGGCAAGGTAGGCTTATTTTTCTATCTTCAGGCCTAGCTAGTTTCTCAGGCTGTGACGAGGCGCCTAGGTTCTGGTCAGGAGCGCTCCACGGCTACCTTTAGTGTGGTTGGATAGGATCAGGGATTGCGGTCTGCAGAGTTCCCACGTCTCAGAGCTTGTTCTATTATTTTGGGTGTTTGTCAGACCACTGTATGTGTTCTGACCGCTATGTCCATTGTGGTACTGAATTGCCTTCATATCAGTTTTCATAACAGTACAGGAAGCCAACAGTGCTAATGATTCTCAATAGAGGGAAAAAAGAAGTTCTGAGACCATTTTTTTTTCTTTGCACTGTGTTTTGTCTTTTTTTTCCCCTAGACATTTGGGTGGTTCAGGACACAGGTGTAGCAATGGACATTAGAAGTCTGTCTTCATGTGTGGATCAGCTCTCGGCAAGAGTACAAAAGATTCAGGACACTATTGATCAGAAATCTATGTTAGAGCCGAGAATTCCTATTCCAGATTTGTTTTTTGGAGATAGAATTAAATTTCTGAGTTTCAAAAATAATTGTAAACTATTTCTGGCTTTGAAACCTCGTTCTTCTCGTGACCCAGTTCAACAGGTTAGGATCGTCATTTCTTTTTTGCGCGGCGATCCTCAGGACTGGGCGTTTTCTCTTGCGTCAGGAGATCCTGCATTGAGTAATATTGATGCGTTTTTCCTGGCGCTTGGGTTGCTGTACGATGAGCCTAATTCAGTGGATCAGGCAGAAAAGAATTTGCTGGCTCTTTGTCAGGCTCAGGATGAGATAGAGGTATATTGTCAGAAATTTAGAAAGTGGTCAGTGCTCACTCAATGGAATGAATCTGCGCTGGCAGCTATATTCAGAAAGGGTCTCTCTGAAGCCCTTAAGGATGTTATGGTGGGATTTCCTATGCCTGCTGGTTTGAATGAGTCTATGTCTTTGGCCATTCAGATCGGTCGACGCTTGCGTGAGCGTAAATCTGTGCACCATTTGGCGGTATTACCTGAGCTTAAACCTGAGCCTATGCAATGTGATAGGACCTTGACCAGAGTTGAACGGCAAGAGCACAGACGTCTGAATGGTCTGTGTTTCTACTGTGGTGATTCCACTCATGCTATCTCTGATTGTCCTAAGCGCACTAAGCGGTTCGCTAGGTCTGCCACCATTGGTACAGTACAGTCAAAATTTCTTCTGTCCGTTACCTTGATCTGCTCTTTGTCATCGTATTCTGTCATGGCATTTGTGGATTCAGGCGCTGCCCTGAATTTGATGGACTTGGAATATGCTAAGCGTTGTGGGTTTTTCTTGGAGCCCTTGCAGTGTCCTATTCCATTGAGAGGAATTGATGCTACGCCTTTGGCCAAGAATAAGCCTCAATACTGGACCCAGCTGACCATGTGCATGGCTCCTGCACATCAGGAGGTTATTCGCTTTCTGTTGTTGCATAATCTGCATGATGTGGTTGTGTTGGGGTTGCCATGGCTACAAGCCCATAATCCAGTATTGGATTGGAAATCCATGTCGGTGTCCAGCTGGGGTTGTCAGGGCGTGCATGGTGATGTTCCATTTCTGTCAATTTCGTCATCCATCCCTTCTGAGGTCCCAGAGTTCTTGTCTGATTACCGGGATGTATTTGATGAGCCCAAGTCTGATACCCTACCTCCGCATAGGGATTGTGATTGTGCTATCAATTTGATTCCTGGTAGTAAATTCCCAAAAGGTCGATTGTTTAATTTATCCGTACCTGAGCACACCGCTATGCGCAGTTATGTGAAGGAATCCCTGGAGAAGGGGCATATTCGCCCGTCATCGTCGCCATTAGGAGCTGGGTTCTTTTTTGTAGCCAAGAAGGATGGTTCGCTGAGACCTTGTATTGATTACCGCCTTCTTAATAAGATCACGGTTAAATTTCAGTACCCCTTGCCATTGTTATCTGATCTGTTTGCTCGGATTAAGGGGGCTAGTTGGTTCACAAAGATAGATCTTCGTGGTGCGTATAATCTGGTGCGAATTAAGCAAGGCGATGAATGGAAAACTGCATTTAATACGCCCGAGGGTCATTTTGAGTATCTTGTGATGCCGTTCGGA
Organism: Ranitomeya imitator; assembly: GCF_032444005.1. Taxonomy (NCBI): domain Eukaryota; kingdom Metazoa; phylum Chordata; class Amphibia; order Anura; family Dendrobatidae; genus Ranitomeya; species Ranitomeya imitator. The sequence goes on from NC_091285.1 coordinate 74,590,124, forward strand.
CTTGCCAATGCTCCATCAGTGTTTCAGTCCTTTATGCATGACATCTTCCGAGAGTACCTGGATAAATTCCTGATTGTGTACTTGGATGACATTTTGATCTTCTCGGATGATTGGGAGTCTCATGTGAAGCAGGTCAGAACGGTTTTTCAGGTCCTGCGTGCTAATTCTTTGTTTGTGAAGGGATCAAAATGTCTCTTTGGTGTGCAGAAGGTTTCATTTTTGGGGTTCATCTTTTCCCCTTCTACTATCGAGATGGATCCTGTTAAGGTCCAAGCCATCCATGATTGGACTCAGCCGACATCTCTGAAAAGTCTGCAAAAGTTCCTGGGCTTTGCTAATTTTTATCGTCGCTTCATCTGCAATTTTTCTAGTATTGCTAAACCATTGACCGATTTGACCAAGAAGGGTGCTAATGTGGTCAATTGGTCTTCTGCTGCTGTGGAAGCCTTTCAAGAGTTGAAGCGTCGTTTTTCTTCTGCCCCTGTGTTGTGTCAACCAGATGTTTCTCTTCCGTTCCAGGTCGAGGTTGATGTTTCTGAGATTGGAGCAGGAGCTGTTTTGTCGCAGAGAGGTTCTGATTGCTCAGTGATGAAACCATGCGCTTTCTTTTCCAGGAAGTTTTCGCCTGCTGAGCGAAATTATGATGTGGGCAACCGAGAGTTGCTGGCCATGAAGTGGGCATTCGAGGAGTGGCGTCATTGGCTTGAAGGAGCTAAGCATCGCGTGGTGGTATTGACTGATCATAAGAACTTGACTTATCTCGAGTCTGCCAAGCGGTTGAATCCTAGACAGGCTCGTTGGTCGCTGTTTTTTGCCTGGTTTGACTTTGTGATTTCGTACCTCCCGGGCTCTAAAAATGTGAAGGCGGATGCTCTGTCTAGGAGTTTTGTGCCCGACTCTCCGGGTTTGTCTGAGCCGGCGGGTATCCTCAAGGAAGGAGTAATTGTGTCTGCCATTTTCCCTGATTTGCGGCGAGTGCTGCAAAAATTTCAGGCTAATAAACCTGATCGTTGTCCAGCGGAGAGACTGTTTGTCCCTGATAGGTGGACGAATAAGGTTATCTCTGAGGTTCATTGTTCGGTGTTGGCTGGTCATCCTGGAATCTTTGGTACCAGAGAGTTAGTGGCTAGATCCTTTTGGTGGCCATCTCTGTCGCGGGATGTGCGTACTTTTGTGCAGTCCTGTGGGATTTGTGCTCGGGCTAAGCCCTGCTGTTCTCGTGCCAGTGGGTTGCTTTTGCCCTTGCCGGTCCCGAAGAGGCCTTGGACACATATCTCTATGGATTTTATTTCAGATCTTCCCATTTCTCAAAAGATGTCAGTCATTTGGGTGGTCTGTGATCGCTTTTCTAAGATGGTCCATCTGGTACCCTTGTCTAAGTTGCCTTCCTTCTCTGATTTGGTGCCATTGTTCTTCCAGCATGTGGTTCGTTTGCATGGCATTCCAGAGAATATCGTTTCTGACAGAGGTTCCCAGTTTGTTTCGAGGTTTTGGCGAGCCTTTTGTGGTAGGATGGACATTGATTTGTCTTTTTCTTCGGCTTTTCATCCTCAGACTAATGGCCAGACCGAACGAACCAATCAGACCTTGGAAACATATCTGAGATGTTTTGTTTCTGCTGATCAGGATGACTGGGTGTCCTTTTTGCCTTTAGCTGAGTTCGCTCTTAATAACCGGGCCAGCTCGGCTACCTTGGTTTCGCCATTTTTCTGCAACTCTGGGTTCCATCCTCGTTTCTCTTCAGGACAGGTTGAGTCTTCGGACTGTCCTGGTGTGGATACTGTGGTGGACAGGTTGCAGCAGATTTGGACTCATGTAGTGGACAATTTGACCTTGTCCCAGGAGAGGGCTCAACGTTTTGCTAATCGCAGACGCTGTGCGGGTCCCCGACTTCGTGTTGGGGATCTGGTTTGGTTATCTTCTCGTCATATTCCTATGAAGGTTTCCTCTCCTAAGTTTAAACCTCGTTTTATTGGTCCGTATAGGATTTCTGAGGTTCTTAATCCTGTGTCTTTTCGTCTGACCCTTCCAGATTCTTTTTCCATACATAACGTATTCCATAGGTCGTTGTTGCGGAGATACGTGGCACCTATGGTTCCATCTGTTGACCCTCCTGCCCCGGTTTTGGTGGAGGGGGAGTTGGAGTATATTGTGGAGAAGATTTTGGATTCTCGTGTTTCAAGACGGAAACTCCAGTATTTGGTTAAATGGAAGGGTTATGCTCAGGAAGATAATTCCTGGGTTTTTGCCTCTGATGTCCATGCTCCCGATCTTGTTCGTGCCTTTCATGTGGCTCATCCTGGTCGGCCTGGGGGCTCTGGTGGGGGTTCGGTGACCCCTCCTCAAGGGGGGTACTGTTGTGAATTCTGTGGCAGAGCTCCCTCCTGTGGTCACAAGTGGTACTTCGGCTGATTCTCTCTGGGATCTTCCGTTTGTGGAGGAAAGTGGTACTGCAGCTTCTGAGTTTCCTCCCTCAGGTGATCTGTTGAGCTCGTTAGCTTCTTCTCTACTTAACTCCACCTGATGCTTTGATCCATGCTTCCTGTCAATGTTTCAGTGTGGGACTTGTTTTTTCCCTGGATCATTCCTGTGGCCTGCTGCTCTGCAAAGCTAAGTTTGCTTATGTTATTTTGTTGCTATTTTTCTGTCCAGCTTGCTTTATTGGTTTTTCTCACCTGCTGGAAGCTCTGAGACGCAGAGGGACCACCTCCGTACCGTTAGTCGGTGCGGAGGGTCTTTTTGTCCCCTCTGCGTGGTTTTTTATAGGTTTTTGTGCTGACCGCAAAGTTATCTTCCCTATCCACGTTCTATTCAGTTAGTCGGGCCTCACTTTGCTAAATCTGTTTCATCTCTATGTTTGTGTTTTCATCTTACTCACAGTCATTATATGTGGGGGGCTGCCTTTTCCTTTGGGGAATTTCTCTGAGGCAAGGTAGGCTTATTTTTCTATCTTCAGGCCTAGCTAGTTTCTCAGGCTGTGACGAGGCGCCTAGGTTCTGGTCAGGAGCGCTCCACGGCTACCTTTAGTGTGGTTGGATAGGATCAGGGATTGCGGTCTGCAGAGTTCCCACGTCTCAGAGCTCGTTCTATTATTTTGGGTGTTTGTCAGACCACTGTATGTGTTCTGACCGCTATGTCCATTGTGGTACTGAATTGCCTTCATATCAATTTTCATAACACAAGCATATGAAAAAAACGCACACAAACGGATTGAAATCTATACCAAATTAGCTGCAGCTACATTTCTATTATGTTTCTTTTCTATTATATTAGTCTTCCAAACAATTTTGACAACTTATTTTTTCAGAAGAATGTTCTTTGCAGACATTTTCCTTACAAATTGAATAAAATCTCTCAGTTTTCCTTTCTATGTTTCTTGGACACATCAAACAGCACTTTCTTTTTCTTTCTCCTGGCCCTGGAATCATCTGAAACTGTACGCCACACTGTTTCATAGCTTCTTTAGTTTGCTTTAGCAAGCCTTTCACGTTGCATCGCTGTATCATGTGAGGCATTACAAGTTCATGACAAAGGTCCTTCACAAATAGGCGTCTCCTCCGTGCATGGAATTCTGGATGAGTTTCTGTATTAATGATGAATGAATTTAGGGCTGCTACATCAAGCATATTTGAAAAAAGTACTACAGGCCATCGCTTTGTTTGCCTCTCATGAATATTCTCCCACCATCTCATCCTTTTTGTCTACACCTCCTTTTGTTTTATTGTAATGCAGGATGCTTTCTGGTTTTAATTTTCTGTCATTGCTGTCAATACTACAATTGTGATGCATGGTACTGAGTAAAATCACTGATTTCTCCTTCGTTTTGTAAGATACCAAAGTTGCTTTGTTATTGAATCCAAAGACACTCTCAAAGTGCTCGCTGACGATTGTGTTTCAGTGCTTCTGGAATTTCTCGTTGGTTTGGCTTGATAGTACCAACAAGTGTAATAGCTTTTTGAAGCAGAAAATTGTCTAGTTCAACATTGGTGAAATAATTGTCCATGGTAATGTTTCTACCTGAATTGAATATTGGAACAGCAGGAGTTTTGACAATTTCAGACCCCAGACCCTTCTGTACTGGTGCACCAACCTCTTTGCCACAGTAGATTACACCATTTATGCCATAATAATTTGCAAAATCACACTTCCTCTCAACAGCTTATCTTATCTCAGGTCCTTCACAATTAGCTCACAGTGTATACAGTCCTCATTACACTCTACACAGCTCATTACTGTGTTCAGAAGGACCTGAAATGATGTCATGGCCTTATCTCTCCCTCCAAAAATCACATGACATCCTCATATGGCATTATCCACACCCTGGCCCCTCCACCAGCATTACTGAGTACAAATAAAGTAACTTTAGACACAAACACTACTGAAAACATGATAAAAAATACATGGAGGCCTGAAAGGCCCCCAATCCGTACACATGTGGTTTTCACCAAAAAATCATTGTTACACTGAAATTACTATGAAAAAAATTATATGAACAACTGGATATTACCAACAACGACATACTTGAGGCTTACCTGGAGTTTCAAAATTCTAACTTAAGTAATTTTGTAGATAATAGCAAAAAAGTAAGCATGGGGCTAATAAGGCCCTCAATACGCATGCTAGGGTCAACCCTTGTGTACCTGTCAAATTTGCAGCAAATACAAAAATTACATTTTTACCACTAAATTTCCACATCTCAATGTCATAAAATTCTTTGAGGCACCAATGGATTAAAAATACTCATTAGATCTCTATATGAATTCCTTGAGGGGTCTAGTTTCCAAAGTGGTGTCACTTGTGGGGTTATTCTCCTGTTTTCGCATGCTTGGTGCTCTTCAAATGTGACATAGCATTCACAATCTATAACAGACAAAAATGCTCTTTCATCTCCTAGCCCTGCCATGTGCCCAAACAGAAGTTTTTGACCATATTTGGGATATATTTACATTCGGGATAAATTGCTCAACATACTATAGGATCTGTTTTCTTCTATTATCAATTGTGAAAATTCCAAATTTGGGGCAAAAACAAAATTTTCGTGGAAAAAAATGAAAATTTTCAATATGACAACCTAATGTTATCAAGTTCTGTGTACTACCTGTGGGTTCAAACTGTTCACTATACCCATGGGTAAAGTCCCTGAGGAGTTTATTTTACAAAATGGGGTAATTTGTAGGTGTTTTCACTGTTTAATAACATCATGGACTCTCCAAACACAACATAATGTCTGAAGACGTTTCCATCAAAGTCTGCATTCCAAAACATCACTCCATCCTTTTCGAGCCCTTCTGTGTGCCCAAACAGTAGTTTTCCACCACTTATGCGGTATCAGCATACTCAGAAGAAATTGTACAACAAATTTTGAGCTCCATTTTCTCCTGTTACCCTTTTGAAAATAAAAAAATGGGGCTATAATACATTTTTGTGGGTAAAATGTGATTTTTTTAATTTTCACAACTCTATTTTACAAACTTATGTGAAGCACCTGGTGGTTCAAGATGCTCATAACACATTTATATACATTCTTTGAGGGGGTTTTGTTTACAAAATGTGATAATTTGTGAGGGTTTTCCACTCTTTAGGCACATCAGGGGCTCTCGAAATGCGATATGGTGTTTACTTTCGATTCCAGTCATTTTTGTTGTCAAAAAGACAAACTGTGCTCCTTCCCTTCCAAGACCTGCTGTGAGCCCAAATATTAGTATTCCTCCACATATGGGGTATCACCGTACTCAGGAGAAATTGAATAACAATTTGTGGGGTCCAATTTTTCCTGTTACCCTTGTGAAATTAAAAAAATGGGGCTAAAAATACATTTTTGAGGGTAAACTATGATTTTTTTTATTTTCACAGCTCTACATTATAAACTTCTACAATGCATCTAGATACATGCCTTAAGAGGTCTAGTTTCCAAAATGGGTTCTTTTTGGGGGGTTTCTACTGTTCAGGCACATCAGGGGCTCTCCAAATGCAACATGGTGCCTGCTTTCGATTCCAGCTATTTTTCTGATCAAAAAGTTAAACAGTGCAACTTTCTTTACAAGAGCTGCTGTGCGCCCAATTTGTAGATTTTTCTCACATATGGGGTATTGGCATACTCAGTAGTAAATGCACAACACATTTTAGGTTCCATTCTCTCCTGTTACCTTTGTGAAATGTAACAAATTTGGAGCTAAAGTAAAGTTTTTGTTAAATTTAAAGTTAAATGTTCAATTTTTCTTCCACATTGCTTTAGTGCTTTAGTGAAGCACCGGAAGGGTTAAACAAAACTTCTTGAATGTGGTTTGAGTACTTTGAGGGGTGTGGTTATTAGAATGCTGTATTTTCTGTCATATAGGCCTCCCAAAGTAACTTCAAATGTGATGTGGTCCCTAAAAAAAATGGTTTTGTACATTTTGTTGAAAGAATTACAAATTGCTGATTAACTTTTAACCCTTCCAACATACTAACAAAAAAAATTCAAAAAATGATGCAGATATAAAGTAGACATGTGAGAAATACTATTTATCTAATATTTTGTAATTTTCTGATTTAAGGGCATAAGAGTTTGAAAATAGTGAAGTTTTTGAAATGTTCACTAAATTTCCATTATTATTACAAATAAATGCAAGTCATATCCAATAAATGTTAACAAATGTTAACACTATTATGAAGTAGTATATATCACAAGAAAACAGTCTCAGAGTGAGTGGACTCCACTGAAGTGTTCAAGAGTTATTACCGTTATTAAAGTGACAGATTTAAAAAATTTGGCCTGGGCATTAAGGTCAAAATTGACTCTGTCGCTAAGGGTTTAAAGGCATGATTGTCCAAAGCCCACCATAATATATTCATTCTGTGACCCTACAAATGTGTTCCCCAGGTAATTTTTAATTTATAAAATCCTGACTAAGGGAAAATATGACAAGGCAACTTCAGAGTGTGGATGTTCGCACGTCATCAAAGCCTTAGGTTTTTTGTATAGCATACAATGAATTGACTCTAACTAAAGCCTTTTTCAAGTCATCACCATTAGAGATGAGATTTCAATATTCGGTTTGGCTCACGATCGCTGAATTTGCAATATTTGCCGATTTAATCATAGATTTCATTGCCGAATATAGCAGAGCTTCGGATCAGCAGTGAAATAATCTCCACTGGCCAGAGAGCCGCTGTTCCCATGCTGTCAAAAGACAGCATGAGTGATCAGCTGTGATCGGAGGTATAAAATTTACCTCCGATCACTGTTGTCAGCTGATGGGACTTCAGCTTCCATCATCCGACACCTGCTGCCAATAATAACAGTGAAAGCAGAAGTGGCAGATGGGAGTATTCATCAGCCGCTCCTGTGCTGTAAATTAATAATAATTAAAAATACCTGTGTAGGTTCCCCTGAATTTTTGATGACCAGCCAGGCAAAACTCACAGATGGGGCTGCAACCCTCAGCTGTCAGCTTCAGCAAGGTTGTTATCAAGAATAGAGGGGTCCCAAAGTGTATTTTTTATTCGTTTAAATAAATCATTAAAAAAATGATGTGGGTTTTCTCCATCTATGACAACCATCCTTGCTGAAGAAGACAGCTTGGGGCTGCTATTCTCAGACTGGTAAGGGGCCATGGATATCAACAATATATTAAAATAGCAGCCCGCAACCACCCAGAAAAGGCACATCTATTAGATGCGCCAATTATGGTGCTTTGCCTGGCTCTTTAGACTTGCCCTGTTGTGGTGGCAAGTGGGGTTCATATTTGTGGGGTTGATGTCACCTTTGTATTGTCAGGTGACATCAAGCTCACGGATTACCAATGGAGAGGTGTCTATAAGTATTCTATGGTAGTGTGACGATGACCTTACTCCAATCATCTGACACCTGCTGCTGCTAATAACAGTGAAAGTAGGAGCGGCTGATGGGGGGTATACATCAGTCGCCGCCTGCGCTATAAATAAATAAATTAAAAAATGGCGTGGGTTCCCCTGTATTTTTGATAACCAGCCAGGCAAAACTCACAGCTGTGGGCTGTAATTCTCAGCTGTCAGCTTTAGCAAGGTTGGACAATAAATTTGTTCCATGCCGGGTTCAGCTCTGCTACATCTAGATGGTAGGCTGCATGATGCAACCATGCAGCCTGCACAGAAGAACAGCGCTCCACCGGGTGTAGTAATACAAAAACAATCTTTATTCAGCCATATAGCATCAGCGACGTTTCGACCATATGCTGGTCTTTTTCTGTGCAGACATTGGCGTATTACCCAGGAGGGTTCCCTGGATATGGAACGGGCGCCCGAATGAGTGAGTGCTGTTGGTCACTTGTTTATTTCATTGGCAACCATGCAGCCTGTCATCCTGTCAAACTTTCCCATGGTGCTTGCGCGATGTCACATAGTGAAGTGAGTTCATTGGCCGTGAGCTCACAGGACCTGTCAGATGGCACCATGGGCAGGAGAACTTTCTCACACTCATGGTGCTCTCAGACAAGAAATAGCAATTCACAGAGAGACACTGAGCACACGGTGCTCAGTGTGTCTGCTGGATGACAGGCTGCGTATTTGCATCATGCAGCCTGCCATCTAGATATAGCAGAGCTGGACCCATCATATGACAAATGTATTAAAATCATCTCTGTGGAAAGGTGACAAACATTGTTGTTTGTTTTTGATGACAAGAGCATCGGGGAATGGACGAGATCGTAAGTATGGTTTAATTAAGATTATTAAAGAAGTCTGTGTCTTTCTTTCAGTTAAAGGACTTTTTCTGGGTTTCTGTGTTTTCTTACAATGTGACTATGGGGTTAGTAATGGAGTGTCTTATTGATGCCTCTCCATTACTAACCTTGGGACTTGATGTCACCTGACAATATAAAGGTGACATTAACCCCCCAACTATCACCCCACTTGCAACTGCTACAGGGCAAGTGAGAAGAGCGAGGTTAAGTGCCAGAATTGGTGCATCTTAGAGATTCACCTTTTCTGGGTGTGGCTACGAGCTGATAAATTTTGCCTGGGGGGTACCAGTATCCATGGCACCTTCCTAGGCTATTAATATCAGCCCCAGCTGTCTTCATAGCCTTTGCTGGTCATTAATTATAGGGGGACCCACATCTTTTTTGGGGGGTGGTCTCCTGTTTTAATAGCCAGTAAAGGCTAATTATGCAGCTGTGAGCTGATATTAATAGCCTGGGAAGCTCCATGGGTATTACCCCCTTCCCAGGCTATAAACATCTGCCCCCAGTCATCGGCTTTCCCTCTGCTGGTTATGAAAATTGCACGGGAGCCCATGCCATTTTTTTCCAAAAATGAATCTTTCATTAATTAAATGCATGTACAGTAATTTGCACACATACTGCACTAATTGTATTTGTCACTAACATCTATATACCTCCCTATTCTATTTGTATTTACTGTATGCAATCCATGCCTATCCTGTCGGCTCCTGCTGTGATTTTTCAGTACACGGCAGATGAATAGCCAGCTTTTAATCAATCTATCTATCTATCCAATATAAAAACATATATATATATATATATATATATATATATATATATGTGTGTGTGTCACTGACATATATATATATATATATATATATATATGTATATATATATATATATATATATATGTGTATTCTATGTGTCCATATCTATTCTATCCATTCTATTCTAACCTGTCAATTTGTGACTTTACTGATCGCAGCACATGAATTGCCTTGCCGGCTTGTATTCTATCTTTTACCGAATGTTACCAACTTTTTCCGATTTTAAGGAAAATGCTTGTGGTACCGATCATGCATCCGCATGTACCATATTCCTGCCAAATTTATGTTTGGCGATCATTTTCCGAACATATTCTCTCATCTCTAATCACCATATGTGTAATTTTTGCTTGATTTTCCACTTTTCTTTTGTCAGCATTTGGTATGATTTAGAGAGAGGTAATGTGAAACTGTAAGCTTTTCAATACTGTTCTTGGGGAACTTAACCCTGGCAGCCAACTTATCTCATATTATGGAGGTTTTACCTGTAAATTTTCTCACAGGTTTGCTGTAAATGTCACATAGTTTGTTGCATACGTTAAAATAGATAGTACGAATCTATAGTAAACAACTGACATTCAATAATACTAAAATCCACATCAAAAGTCAATTTTTTATGTTGATTAAAAGATGATTCAGTATACCCTGGGTAAAATCCTGAAAATGTATTGATAATCCTCAAGTTAAAATAGACACAAGTTCTAAATAATAGCGCTCCAAATGAAGCTAGCAATATTATCAGTGAATATCCTTGATTTCGCTTGGATGATTCTTTATCATTTTTTACGTGGTTGCCTAAGTCAAGCTGATGTAAAGATCATGCTCCCGCTTTTTTATCATATGACACTTCTTTTCAAGATTTTTATTGTTTTTTAACACAACAACATTGCAGACAAAAAACAAAACCTTTGTGAATCATAGTAGAATGCAAGAAGTATGTAAAACAATCAAGAGAAGAAGTTTCCTTTGGTCATCAATAGTGTTGAGCGATACCTTCCGATATTTGAAAGTATCGGTATCGGATGGGATCGGCAGATATACAAAAAATATCGGATATCACCGATACCGATACCCGATACCAATGCAAGTCAATGGGACAAAAATATTGGGAGTGATCCTGGATGGTTACCAGGGTCTGAAGGAGAGGAAACTCTCCTTCAGGCCCTGGGATCCATATTCATGTCAAAAATAAAGAATAAAAATAAAAAATATGGATATACTCACCCCTCCGACGAACCCTGGCTGTCACCGCTGCAAGCATCTGCCTCCGTTCCTAAGAATGCAGAGAGTGAAGGACCTTCGATGACGTCACGGTCAGGTGACCGCGACATCATCGAAGGTCCTTCACTCTCTGCATTTTTAGGAACAGAGGCAGACGCTTGCAGCGGTGACAGCCAGGGTTCGTCGGAGGGGTGAGTATATCCATATTTTTTATTTTTATTCTTTATTTTTTACATGAATATGGATCCCAGGGCCTGAAGGAGAGTCTCCTCTCCTCCAGACCCTGGGAACCATATGCACCGCACACGCCGAAGATGACTGGGAACTTATAGGAACTTCCGATTCCGATATCGCAAAAATATCGGAACTTGGTATCGGAATTCTGATACAGCAAATATCAGCCGATACCCGATATTTGCAGTATTGGAATACTCAACACTAATCATCAAACATGAAATAATAAGAAATGAATGAGTAGAAGTGCAGGCAACGGAAGCAAATAAGCCAAACTAATTGTTTGGTCGCTAAAGGTTGAAGCCTTTGAATTATTTAAAAGTAATATTTTACTTTGTCAACTCAAGAACTAATAACCAAAATTTCCATTAACACAAGAATTGCCTACTTTTGTAAAGAACAACTGTCATTTTAAATTTTATATCATAAACCAATAGTAAACATGAAAAAAAGAAAAATTGTAATCATAGACTGATATTTTTAACCCCTTTCCCGCTTTGCGATTTTCAATTTTGCGCTTTCTTGTTTTTTTGCTCCCTTTTTTCCCAAAGCCATTTTACATTTTTTGTCAATATGGCCATGTGAGGGCTTATGTTTTGCGGGATGTGTTGTACTTTTTAAATGAACCATTGATTTTACCATATAGTGTACTGGAAAATGGAAAAAAATTCCAAGTGCTGTGGAACTGCAAAGAAGAGCAATTCCACAATAGTTTTTTTTATTTTTTATTTATTTACCTTGTTTACAAATGCTAAAACTGACCCGGCATTATAATTCTCCAGGTCATTATGAGTTTGCAAATACCAAACATCTATATTTTTTTAGTCATTTTTTCAATATCTGCAGCGTTTCCAATTTTCTTGATCTGGGGCTGGGTTGAGGGCTTATTTATTTCATACAGATCTGACGTTTTTACTGATAAAATGTTTTGGTCGCCCTTTCTTACATTGTATTGCAATGTTGCAGCAACCAAAGAAATTTAATTCTGACATTTTGATTTTTTCCTCGTTACGCCGTTTACCAATTGGTTTAATTTAGTTTACTGCTTGGTAGATCGGACATCTCTGAATGCAGCAATACCAAATATGTGTATTTTCATTGTTTTATTTTGGATGGGGCAAAAATGGGGATGATTTGAACTTTTATGTTTTTAATTTTTATTTTATTCTTTAACCCCTTCACGACATGCGCCGTAAATGTACTGCTCAGGTCATGTTTCCCCATATGATGTGGGCTCCGGCGGTGATAAATTATTTAATAAAGCTATTATTTTTTCACTATATAATGGACTGTATGATCGTCTCTTTGGTTTCCCCCTTCATCTATATATAGCCGACGATCATTCCTGACCTAGTCCTGCTTGTATGGTACAGGAGACATGATTTACTATATATTATTGCCCATTGCGGTAACATACACTGTAAGCTTTGGTGCTCTCTCCCTCTAGCATACCAATGCCTTTCATAAGTTATTTGTATTACTATAGTAAAATACTGTAGATTTTCCACACTAAAGTCCGGAGTGAGGATTCATTTAGTTTTATATTGTAAGTGTGGAAAAATCTTAAAATTGTTTCCTGAACAGGATTATTCTAGAGATTTAAGAGTTATGATGCCACAAAACAAAGCGATGAATGCTGTCATTCGTCCTGTATTTGTATGGATTTCACCACTGTGCGACGCTCTAATTTCAAAGCTTATAGATTTGATTTATAATTCTACTCAAAAGTGATATTTTTTTCAGTTTTTTCCTATAAGAATAGTTTATTTCTGACATAAAATAATAATAGAGTTTTTTTCCAGCTCCTCACATACTAAGAAATCCTGTTTGCAACGATAGTTGCATTACGGCATCATTTGGATTTTTTGCATGCATTACAACCTTTACTACACATGTGTGTGTCATTCATAGAATAAATTTACTATAATACGGTTAATATCGTACTCCTTTGTTTCTTTCTGTACCATGAATAATACCTGCATATGTCGGCTCCAGATGGCACTTCACATTGAATCAGGGAGATGTTTCATTTTCCTGTTTATTTTCTCAGTTTCAACTACGGCATTAAACTCTCCGGAGAAATGAAACGTATGTATATCAGCACTTTTTTTATTGTAAAGTTTGAGATTATACTCTTAAAACAGTGGGAGAAAGTTGCTGTGTTAAAATAAAATTTTTACAAAATGGCTGAGATGAAAACATGAAGAAAATATTTAAAAATCTATTTAAAGAGGAAAATTGAAGATATATAGGATTTGTATAATTGTTCGAGTAAACTGACAGAGTCCTTACAAAAGTGTTTTTGACTGAAAATCAGTTCAATTTATGTAAACGGGGTTGATTCGGTAGCAAAAAAATGTATTAGCGGCCAGCAGTATTGCTGTTATATGCACATAATTTTGCACTTTTGCACCATCATTTCACTGATCTTCAGAGGGTACAGAAAGTATTCAGACCCATTTAAATTTTTCACTCTTTGTTTCATTGCAGCCATTTGATAAATTCAAAAAAGTTCATTTTTTCTCAATAATGTACACTCTGCACCCCATCTTGACTGAAAAAAACCAGAAATGTAGGAATTTTTGAAAATTTATTAAAAAAGAAAAACTGAAATATCACATGGTCATAAGTATTCAGACCCTTTGCTCAGTACTGAGTAGAAGCACCTTTTGAGCTAGTACAGCCATGAGTCTTCTTGGGAATGATGCAACAAGTTTTTCACACCTGGATTTGGGGATCCTCTGCCATTCTTCCTTGCAGATCCTCTCCAGTTCCGTCAGGTTGGATGGTGAATGTTGGTGGACAGCCATTTTCAGATTTCTCCAGAGATGTTCAATTGGGTTTAGGTCAGGGCTCTGGCTGGGCCAGTCAAGAATGGTCACAGAGTTGTTCTGAAGCCACTCCTTTTTATTTTATCTGTGTGCTTAGGGTCATTGTCTTGTTGGAAGGTGAACCTTAAGCCAAGTCTGAGGTCCAGAGCACTCTGGAAGAGGTTTTCATCCAGGATATCTCTGTACTTGGCTGTATTCATGTTTCCTTTAATGACAACCAGTTGTCCTATCCCTGCAGCTGAAAAACACCCCCATAGCATGATGCTCCCACCACCATGTTTCACTGTTGGGATTGTATTGGGCAGATAATGAACAGTGCCTGGTTTTCTCCACACATACCGCTTAGAATTATCACCAAAAATGTCTATCTTCATCTCATTAGACCAGAGAATCTTAATTCTCATAGTCTGGGAGTCCATCATGTGTTTTTAAGCAAACTCAGTGCGGGCTTTCATATGTCTTGCACTGAGGAGAGGATTTTGTCAGGCTACTCTGCCATAAAAGCCTGACTGGTGGAGGGCTGCAGTGATAGTTGACTTTGTGGAACTTTCTCCTATCTCCCTACTGCATCTCTGAAGCTCAGCCATAGTGATTTGGGGGTTCTTCTTTACCTCTCTCAACAAGGTTCTTCTCCCATGATTGCTCAGTTTGTCTAGTTTGCCAGGTCTAGGAAGACTTCTGGTGGTCCCAAACTTCTTCCAGTTATGGATTGTGGAGGCCACTGTGCTCTTAGGAACCTTGAGTACTGCAGAAATTCTTTTGTGGTCTTTTGACAGCACGATTCTCATTTGGTCTGACATGCACTGTGAGCTGTGAGGTTCTTATATAGATAGGTGTGTGCCTTATCAAATCAAGTCCTTTCAGTTTAATTAAACACAGCTGGCACCAATGAAGGAGTAGAACCATCTCAAGGAGGATCACAAGGAAATGGACACCATGTGACTTAAATATGAGTGTCTGAGCAAAAGGTCTGAATTCTTATGATCATGTGATATTTTTAGTTTTTCTTTTTTGTTAAATTTGCAAAAAATTCTACATTTCAGTTTTTTTTCAGTCAAGATGGGGTGCAAAGTGTACATTAATGAGAAAAAATGATTTTTTTTTTTAATTTACCACATGGCTTCAATGAAACAAAAAGTGAAAAATGTAAAGGGGTCTGAATTCTTTCCGTACCCACTGTATCTTCAGTTCTGCTTAGCACCTGAAAACTCAAGACACTATGGTAATGAAATGCATTGGGATATTTGTAAGGACAGTCAGTCACAATTGAGGTAGTCACTGAGTATTTTTCATATTCATTTACTCTACCAGTTCTTCCTCTCCTTGTTTGCGATCTATTTATAAGGAGAGTAATGGAATCCTGAAGGCAGTCATCATTAGCTAGTTCGTATTGGACTACAGAGGAAGACATATAGCATATCTTCTACATTTACTTTACACACCATTTCCTGCTACTGTCCCATTTCTCAATTTCATACCGTAAATTTAAATTACATTTTTAATTTAATTTTCGAAGGAATTTAGTACATTACTGTATATAGAGAATTCTGACTAACAAATAAGGGGTAGCAAATTTACAGAGAACAAGGATATGCATCACTCTGTATCAATTGGTGCTCTGACAGTGTGCCACTCCATATATCAATATACTCTAGTCAAGAATCCGGCACTCTCACATGTGCAGTGAAAAAAAGAGTACTTTATTCAGAATGCAATCCAAGAATTGTTACATTTCAGTCTAATACAGACAGCTTCATCAGACAAATTGGTAATTAGACAAGGAACCGAGAGAGAATACTGTAAAGATAGCGGGTAGCAGACCACAGGATATCCGCATATTGTTTCAGCTGCCACCCATTAGGTTATAGTGCTTTTTCACAGTTCCTTGTCTAGTTAGCAATTAGACTGATAAAGGTCTGAGTATTAGACTGAAATGTTACAATACTGGGTTTGCATTCCTAATAAAGTACTCTTTTTTCTCTGCACACCTGAGAGTGCCAGATTTTTGACTACTGGAAAATAAATTTACATCACTATGAGAAGTGAAGTCATTGCTGAAATTTCTTCACAAAATCTGCTTTGCGTAAAGTCAACCTACAACTATCTTCTCACTGTGTAAAATAGGCATCTTTTGCTCTGAATTTTTAGTGCAGAAAATCTGCTATTTTGGACAGTTCAAGCAAAGTGGGTGTAATTTTATGTAAGTTTTTTTGTAAGTTAACGTTGCACTGTGTGCATTTTGGTCTGCTTTTTTTCTATAGGCCTATAAGTATTTTCCTCTTTAAAAAAGTAGACCCCCAATCAATTATGTAGTAGTAAAAAATGCAAGTAGAAATAGTACTACTCATCATTACTTTGTCTGTGCTTTGGATGAAGCAATGACGTTATTACCGCAGCATGCATAAACCACTGCAGCCAATCACAGAGCTCGGTGCATTTTGATATCGACAACAGAAGAGGCGCTGACACAACAGAAGAGGCGCTGACAGCAGTGATTGGCTACAGATGTGATGTGCACTATAGTTGTGATGTCTCTGCAGCAGCCAAAACAGGACCTAGCATTTTTCCGGTTTGCTTTTTAACTAGTGTTTGATCGGTTGGGGTCTACTTTTCTAAAAGGGAAAAATTACTTTAATGGAGAGCCTGGTTAAAATGGAAGCATAGTGGCTCATTGGTTAGCACTGTTGCTTTGCAGCACTGGGGTCCTTGGTGCAAACTCACAAAGGACAAGATCTGCAAGAAGTTTGTATGTTCTTCCTGTGTTTGCATACGTTTTCTATGTATACTCTGGTTCCTCCCGCACTGCAAAGACATTCTGATAGGGAATCTAGATTGTGAGCCCCAATAGGGACAGTGATGATAATGTCTGTAAAGTGCTGTGGAATTTATGGTGTTATAAAAGTGGGTTAAAAAATAATAAATACCATTTTTTAAATGCAGAATCCAAGCATTTCTGCATTGAAACGTGCATAAAAATTCCTGTGTCATATCAGATAAAAAACATAGCATCAAATAAGGTGATCATGCATCTAGAAATGAAGCAAAAATGGAATAATCAGATAAGATTGCTATAACATATTAAGTAGCTGACACCTGGAGGAAAAAACCTACAAGAAACAAAAGCAGCATTTTGCATGTGGGACGACCTACAGCTTATATCACACAAGTCTTTTCTTTGCTGTTGTTTTATTTTACAGTTGCATGAATTAAATGTGATTTTCACAAAACGTTTTGGATGATTTTTTTTTGTATTAACACTTTTTTACATTAATACTAAATATCCATAAAGGAGTCATTTGCCCAATAAACACTCTCATAGAAGTCAACAACAATATCCATCTAGGTACAATTGCCCATGGATAATAAGTGGTGTAGGCAGAAAAAATTAAAAGGTATATATTTTATGACAATAATTATTAAAACCTAATCAATAAACAGGGCTAAAAAAACCTCCATAGGGAGGGACAATTTACACAGACACAATGAAAATATGTACCGTATTTTTCGGACTAAAAGACGCACTTTTTCCCCCCCAAAAAAGGGGGGAAAATGGGGGGTGCGTCTAATAGTCGCAATGCAGGCTTACCTAGGTGGCAGAGGTGCGGTGGCAGAGGTCCGGTGGCAGAGGTGCGGTTGTGGGGGTGTGGCGGCAGAGGAGGCGCAGTAAGCGGGGTCCCTTTCCCCGGTATGGTGATGCAGCAGGCCCGGTATGCAGCAGAGCCGGGTGAATCCTCTTGTTATCGGTGGTGGCGGCCATTTTCCGGAGGCCGCGCGTGCGCAGATGGAGCGCTCTGCTTCCCGGGGCTTCAGGAAAATGGCCGCCGCGATCTCCATCTGCGCACGCGCGGCCTCCCGCGGCCATTTTCCTGAAGCCCCGGGAGCAGAGCGCTTCATCTGCACACGCGCGGCCTCAGGAAGATGGCCGCGCCCACCGATAACAAGAGGATTCACCCGGCTCTGCTGCATACCGGGCCTGCTGCATCACCATACCGGGGAAAGGGACCCCGCTTCCTGCGCCTCCTCTGCTGCCACACCCCCGCCACCGCACCTCTGCCACCGGACCTCTGCCACCGCACCTCTGCCACCTAGGTAAGCCTGCATGGTACGCCAGGGACCCCTCTCACGCCATACCTCTCACTGCACCTCCTGATCCCAGCACCTCCTGAACCCAGCACCTCCTGATCCCAGCACCTTCTCATCCCAGCACCTCCTGATCCTAGCACCTCCTGATCCCAGCACCTCCTGATCCCAGCACCTTCTCATCCCAGCACCTCCTGATCCCAGCACCTCCTGATCCCAGCACCTCCTGATCCCAGCACCTCCTGATCCCAGCACCTCCTCATCCCAGCACCTTCTCATCCCAGCACCTTCTCATCCCAGCACCTTCTCATCCCAGCACCTCCTCATCCCAGCATCACCCCACCTTGCCTCCTGTGACCCTGCTCTGCCACCGCCATAAGATACTGTAAATTCGGACAATAAGACGGACCCCCATGTTATAAAAAATCTTTTTTTCTGCAATTTTCACCCCAAATTTGGGGTGCGTCTTATGGTCCGGTGCGTCTTATAGTCCGAAAAATACGGTATATAAATTGGCAGCCAGTAGTTACTCTTGCTATACATATCTTTATAGACCCAGAGATAGCATGTAACAAATAATTGGTGAACCATGAAGAGAACAGGCAGATATATTTATCAGTATATATATATATATATTAGTATAATGAAGATCTGTCCCCCAAGCCCTCTTCTATGTAAGGGGCCAATATCCTATCCCCATATGGATATATAAATATGCGGTTTGATAATAAAAGACCGTCATTATCACATATAAAAAGTTAATGTGCAAATACCGCAATGTAATAAATACTGATGCCGATAATGACAGTCCCATATGGTCAAAGAGCTTGCCGCAGGATAATATTAATAGCAAGCGCTAGTGCTGATAGATAGACCTAATATCGTAAGGAAGCTTACCGCCAAATAGTGTCCTGTGTCTAGTGTCCTTCCCTCCAGCCCAACCGGCGCCGTTTTGTTGCTCGCTTCTTCTGGGGGCCCCGAGCAGCAAAACGGCGCCGGTTGGGCTGGAGGGAAGGACACTAGACAAAGGACACTATTTGGCAGTAAGCTTCCTTGCGATATCAGGTCTATCTATCAGCACTAGCACTTGCTATTAATATTATCGTGCGGCAAGCTCTTTGACCATATGGGACTGTCATTATCGGCATCAGTATTTATTACATTGCGGTATTTGCACATTAACTTTTTATATGTGATAATGACGGTCTTTTGTTATCAAACCGCATATTTATATATCCATATGGGGATAGGATATTGGCCCCTTACATAGAGAGTGCTTGGGGGACAGATCTTCATTATACTAATATCTAATATATAATTGCCTAGAATACTACTTCCTGCAATTTGTGCCAACTTCCGTGGCTTTGTCCGGAGCTAATGTCCGGAGCTAATGTCCGGAGCTAATGTCCGGAGATTAATTGCCTAGAATACTACTTCCTGCAATTTGTGCCAACTTCCGTGGCTTTGTCCGGAGCTAATGTCCGGAGCTAATGTCCGGAGCTAATGTCCGGAGCTAATGTCCGGAGATTAATTGCCTAGAATACTACTTCCTGCAATTTGTGCCAACTTCCGTGGCTTTGTCCGGAGCTAATGTCCGGAGCTAATGTCCGGAGCTAATGTGCGGAGATAATGTCCGGAGCTAATGTCCGGAGCTAATGTCCGGAGATAAGTGACGTCAACAGTGTCCAGTGTCTGATTGGTTGCCGCCTGCTGCGAGCGACCAATCAGAAACGTGCCGTACTGTGACACACTCCGCCCGCCATTTTGGTGTGATTTTTGAATTTTTACCTCACAGCAAGTTTCTACTGCGTGGAGGCGGGCCCAGTGACGTTGCTCTTCAAGCTCCTGCCGAATTTCGTCAAAAAAATGATAATACCATTTACCAAAATTATATATATTTAGTTGTGAAGTGGTTCAGTGACATTTTCACACCAATTTTGAACTTTTGTTTGGTGTTTTCTCCATATACTGCCTATTATTTTTTTTCTTTCTTACTATTATTTATTAATTGTATTATTCTTACATTTGAATAAATAAAGTATATATGGATTCTAGACTCCCGATTCTTTAGAATCGGGCTGCCATCTAGTATATATATATTGATAAATATATCTGCCTGTTCTCTTCATGGTTCACCAATTATTTGTTACATGCTATCTCTGGATTTATAAAGATATACTGTATATAGCAAGAGTAACTACTGGCTGCCAATTTATATACATATTTTCATTGTGTCTGTGTAAATTGTCCCTCCCTATGGAGGTTTTTTTTAGCCCTGTTTATTGATTAGGTTTAAATTATTATTGTAATAAAATATATACCTTTTACATTTTTCTGCCTACACCACTTATTATCCATGGGCAATTGTACCTAGATGGATATTGTTGTTGACACTTTTTTACATGCATTTTTTTTCCAGAGTATTTTCTTACAGAGAAGCCAAGAGAAAAAATGTAGGGAATTTGCCGAACCTACAGCATTCCAGTTTAAAAAAAAGTATGTTATAGCTGCAAAAATGCATGAAAACTGAGAAAAATTCCTCAAAAATGTATATTTTCTACTGCATTTTATGTCTGAGTTTTTGATTTACAGCTACATCTGTTGACAGCGTTTTTTTTTTAATGAAAAAAAAAATGCTGTTTTTCAGCCAAAACGACAAGAGGAAAAGAAATGCGAAACATAAAGAAGAATGTAAGCCTCTCTTTATTGATGGATCCTTTTGTGTCTTTGGTGCAAAAAAAAAACTGCATCAAAAATGCTGTGTGTGAAACCACCTTTAGGCTTCCATGGATTTTCAAAAAAGTGAATGAAAGGTTTTCACCTGGGATAGACGATCCAATGGATTTTAATTATTTTACACCATAATTACAGTATACTCTACAGCAGGGGTGTCAAAGTGCATTCCTCGAGGGCTGCAAACAGGTCATGTTTTCAGGATTTCCTTGTACTGCACAGGTGATAATTTAATCACCAACTCATTATTTGTGTAGGTGATTAAAATATCACCTGTGCAGTACAAGGAAATCCTGAAAACATGACCTGTTTGCAGCCCTCGAGGAATGCAGTTTGACATCCCTGATCTACAGTACTTGTACACTTACCTTATAGACAAAGTAGTTTATGGCAGGTAAATATTTCTACTATTTATCTGCTTCATAGGTAAGAAAAAGAGTTGAATGTGCGCATACTTTGTGACTATCATTTCATCCAACTGATTAATTATGAAGTCTGATTTTGCCAGTCTCGCTATCTTTTTTTTATCTCAGTCTTTCATAAGATGTTGCCAGAGTGATTTTAGTGGGGACAATCTGTTTCTGGCCCGCAGTATTTTAGGAATTCTTATTCCCATGCACATAAAACCTGTCAAATGAAGTAAGATTTCTGATTACTGATACATTTTATCTGAGAAAAGAACAGAGTGAAATTACTAAAAGCATTTCAAGCAGCACCATGCACCTCTCTTCTTTCTGTGGCCTACTTGTAACAATCACAAAATGCTAATGTGAAGAGAAAAGATGGCTCTAGACTGGATTAGCATTGGTGACTTCATATGAGGCACATACATGTGCAACTGCCCCATTTATCTGAGAGGGGATCAAATAAAACATTACTGTAAAACCTCACTTGGGTGTATTGAATTGATTTTGAATCACTGATCTTGTAGCTACCAGAATTACCAGTCTGCAGGGGTACATATGGCAGGAAAAATTGCCCTCACAGTGACCCTCCCATGGGAGAGGTGGGTAGCACTAAGGTTAGAGTCACACCACCATCTTTTCTATCTTTTGAGAAAATCAAGCTGATTATGTTAATGACAGTTTGATCATAGTGTGATCCGATTTTCTCAGATGTGGAGAAGATGTAAATAAAATCTCTCCATCATCTCCACTCTGTCTGTCCATAAAAATCAGACCGCACTTGTCATCTCTTGACAAACAGTACTTGTCGCTCGAAACGCCTCAAAAGATGCCTGTATTCTCTTTTTTTGTGAACACACAAATTTAATATTTGCTTCGTGTACCTTGGAAAATAAAATGCACTTTATTGGATTTCATCTGTGAGCTGGATTTTTCTGCCTTCTCTATTGGATCTCACACCCTGCCTAGGTGCTATCCGTGCTCCAAAAGTGTGGAATTGCAAGTGTTGAGCTGTATTTTCCTTTGTGGTCATTCATGTCTGATATTTTTGATGGACTCATTGACTCTCGTAGAATTCTGAATTCTAAGCAAGCGGGCTAGCCAGCAGTATTGTATAGACTCTATGCTTTATGTTGCACTTTGAGCCTGACAAGGACTGCATTTGAGTTTCCTGTGATGTGGTTTATGAGTAGAGTTGAGCGACCTTGACCTTTTTAGAGTCGAGCCGGGTTTTGCGAAACCCGACTATGTCCAAAGTCGGGTCGAGTGAAATCGGCCGATTATGACGTAAAGTCGGGATCGACCGAAACACGAAACCCAATGCAAGTCAATGGGGCAGCATAGTCGGCAGTGAGTGGGGGCCAGGAAAACACCTAGAGTGGCCATTTTAATGTCAAAACCATCCATTCTTCTTAATGAAGCTTGTCAAGCGTAATTTACCTTATAATAATTGGAAGGCATTTGAAATTGGGGGTCATTTGGCTAAAGTTGTGGGGGGTAGGGCTGGTTCAAGTAATTAGTGGGCCCAGGAAATCTGGACCACGTCACGGCAGTGGAGCAGGGAGAGGTAAGTATTTCAACTTTGCAAGTGCTGTGAACCTGAGCAAGCAGGGGGGGCCCACTCGTTGGCATTGGCACTGGCACAGGGCCCCTCAAAGTACAGCGGTGTGTTTGCACGGCGGGGGCGCCTCCCACCGGCAGCAACACTTTTGCGTACTATGAGAGGCCCTGTGCCAGTGACGTCGCCAACTAGTATTCCTCCCCCCACCTGATGAAGGAACCTGCACTTTCATCTGCACCTTCCTCTTTGTCCCCGTGTAAGGTGGTATGGTATGCGGGAAGAGCAACCTGACTTTCAGCAGGGTCACAATGTTGTTGTGTAGCGTGCACGGGGAATGTTGCGTTATGGGTCAATGTACCAGCAGACTCATCTATCACTGGCTGGGCAATGGGCACGATGAAGTGGAAACACAGATATAGGCCCAAAGAAGAAAGTGGGCTAAATGCAGTTCAAAATTGGTAACACAGGAATAACCAGGGGGCATTGCAGTGGAGGACAACTGGAATGAGAGGCTGACACAGAGAGTAGGGCCAAATCAGTAAGTAGTCGAAATGCAGTTCAAAATTGGCAACCGTAGTAAACAGGCGGCACAGCTTTGTTCAGTGGAGGAGAACAGCAAGGAGTGGCAGACACCGATAGTAGGCCCCAAACCAACTAGTACGCCAAATGCAGTTGTTCCATTTAACCACAATTTAATGAGAGCCTGAAGATAGAAGCTCAGGAAAGGCAACCTGGGGAACACCTTGGAGTGTAACACACCATCTCTCTCCACCCCATACCCATTTTGTATGGCCTAATGCAGTGTACTTTTCTACAACTACTAAACGAGAGTCGGAAGACCGAAGCAATGGCAAGGAAACCTGGGGAACACCTTAGAGTGTAACACACCCTCTCTCTACACCCCATACCCAATTTGAAGGCCTAATGCAGTGTAGTTTCCAAGAACTACTAAACGAGAGCCGGAAGATCGAAGCTCAGGAAAGGCAACCTGGGGAACACCTTGGAGTGTAACACACCCTCTCGCTACACCCCATACCCAATTTGAAGGCCTAATGCAGCGTAGTTTCCAACAACTACTAAACGAGAGCCGGAAGATCGAAGCTCAGGAAAGGCAACCTGGGGAACACCTTGGAGTGTAACAAACCCTCTCTCTACACCCCATACCCAATTTGTAGGCCTAATGCAGCGTAGTTTCCGACAACTACTAAACGAGAGCATGAAGATCGAAGCTCAGGAAAGGCAACCTGGGGAACACCTTGGAGTGTAACACACCCTCTCTCTACACCCCATACCCAATTTGTAGGCCTAATGCAGCGTAGTTTCCGACAACTACTAAACGAGAGCCGGAATATCGAAGCTCAGGAAAGGCAACCTGGGGAACACCTTGGAGTGTAACACACCCTCTCTCTACGCCCCATACCCAATTTGTAGGCCTAATGCAGCGTAGTTTCCGACAACTACTAAACGAGAGCCGGAATATCGAAGCTCAGGAAAGGCAACCTGGGGAACACCTTGGAGTGTAACACACCCTCTCTCTACACCCCATACCCAATTTGAAGGCCTAATGCAGTGTAGTTTCCAAGAACTACTAAACGAGAGCCGGAAGATCGAAGCTCAGGAAAGGCAACCTGGGGAACACCTTGGAGTGTAACACACCCTCTCGCTACACCCCATACCCAATTTGAAGGCCTAATGCAGCGTAGTTTCCAACAACTACTAAACGAGAGCCGGAAGATCGAAGCTCAGGAAAGGCAACCTGGGGAACACCTTGGAGTGGAACACACCATCTCTCTACACCCCATACCCAATTTGAAGGCCTAATGCAGAGTAGTTTCCAAGAACTACTAAACGAGAGCCGGAAGATCGAAGCTCAGGAAAGGCAACCTGGGGAACACCTTGGAGTGTAACACAACGTCTCTCTACACGACGGAAGGGCTGATTCTTAGGAAGGAAGGCTGTTGGAAATAAGCATTGCGCGTCCGAGGGTGATTATATTCTTATTAGGTATATACTCACCCTCGGACGCGCCCTGCTTCTTTATTTGGAATGAATGTTTATTTGCAATGTGGTGTTGACTTTCTCTATTATTTTGGTAATTAATGATTTTATTATTTTCATTATTTTGCATCTTCTCGGCAATAATATAAAGAAGACGCGACAGGACAACACTCGGTGGATGCCATATGTGTGTTTTCAATTTAAAAAAACTTTCAGTTAACTACTTGCAGGAGAAAGTAATTGTAGCTGGTGGCCATTTTTAGTACTGTACCAGATTAGAGTTGTGTGTTTGTTTTTAATGTTAAAATGTCTGCATTTGATATCTCACCAGTATTTTCTTTTTTATAAGCAAAATACTTATTTTTATATTTTCTGATGTTGGTTCCAGGGGTACACGGCCAGCAGTGCCCTGGTCAGTGTAGTAGTAGTTGAAAGAATGGACCGCAGACAGGCATCGAAGGCCTAAAATAATAACACATGGCTGTAGGCAATTTTAAATTGGTTCCAGGGGTACACGGACAGCAGTGGTGTGGTCAGTGGAGGCCTAGTGGAAGGAGTGACCGCAGACAGGCATCGAAGGCCTAAAATAATAACACATGGCTGTAGGCAATTTTAAATTGGTTCCAGGGGTACACGGGCAGCAGTGACCTGGTCAGTGTAGTAGTAGTTGAAAGAATGGACCGCAGACAGGCATCGAAGGCCTAAAATAAAAAAATTGGGCTGGCTGTAGGCAATTTTAAATTGGTTCCAGGGGTACACGGGCAGCAGTGGTGTGGTCAGTGGAGGCCTAGTGGAAGGAGTGACCGCAGACAGGCATCGAAGGCCTAAAATAATAACACATGGCTGTAGGCAATTTTAAATTGGTTCCAGGGGTACACGGGCAGCAGTGGTGTGGTCAGTGGAGGCCTAGTGGAAGGAGTGACCGCAGACAGGCATCGAAGGCCTAAAATAATAACACATGGCTGTAGGCAATTTTAAATTGGTTCCAGGGGTACACGGACAGCAGTGACCTGGTCAGTGTAGTAGTAGTTGAAAGAATGGACCGCAGACAGGCATCGAAGGCCTAAAATAAAAAAATTGGGCTGGCTGTAGGCAATTTTAAATTGGTTCCAGGGGTACACGGACAGCAGTGGTGTGGTCAGTGGAGGCCTAGTGGAAGGAGTGACCGCAGACAGGCATCGAAGGCCTAAAATAATAACACATGGCTGTAGGCAATTTTAAATTGGTTCCAGGGGTACACGGACAGCAGTGGTGTGGTCAGTGGAGGCCTAGTGGAAGGAGTGACCGCAGACAGGCATCGAAGGCCTAAAATAATAACACATGGCTGTAGGCAATTTTAAATTGGTTCCAGGGGTACACGGACAGCAGTGACCTGGTCAGTGTAGTAGTAGTTGAAAGAATGGACCGCAGACAGGCATCGAAGGCCTAAAATAAAAAAATTGGGCTGGCTGTAGGCAATTTTAAATTGGTTCCAGGGGTACACGGGCAGCAGTGGTGTGGTCAGTGGAGGCCTAGTGGAAGGAGTGACCGCAGACAGGCATCGAAGGCCTAAAATAATAACACATGGCTGTAGGCAATTTTAAATTGGTTCCAGGGGTACACGGACAGCAGTGGTGTGGTCAGTGGAGGCCTAGTGGAAGGAGTGACCGCAGACAGGCATCGAAGGCCTAAAATAATAACACATGGCTGTAGGCAATTTTAAATTGGTTCCAGGGGTACACGGGCAGCAGTGACCTGGTCAGTGTAGTAGTAGTTGAAAAAATGGACCGCAGACAGGCATCGAATGCCTAAAATAATAACACATGGCTGTAGGCAATTTTAAATTGGTTCCAGGGGTACACGGGCAGCAGTGACCTGGTCAGTGTAGTAGTAGTTGAAAGAATGGACCGCAGACAGGCATCGAAGGCCTAAAATAAAAAAATTGGGCTGGCTGTAGGCAATTTTAAATTGGTTCCAGGGGTACACGGACAGCAGTGGTGTGGTCAGTGGAGGCCTAGTGGAAGGAGTGACCGCAGACAGGCATCGAAGGCCTAAAATAATAACACATGGCTGTAGGCAATTTTAAATTGGTTCCAGGGGTACACGGACAGCAGTGACCTGGTCAGTGTAGTAGTAGTTGAAAGAATGGACCGCAGACAGGCATCGAAGGCCTAAAATAAAAAAATTGGGCTGGCTGTAGGCAATTTTAAATTGGTTCCAGGGGTACACGGGCAGCAGTGACCTGGTCAGTGTAGTAGTAGTTGAAAGAATGGACCGCAGACAGGCTTAGAAGGCCTAACATAACAAACTTGGGCTGGCTGTAGGCACTTTTAAATTGGTTCCAGGGGTACACGGGCAGCAGTGGTCTGGTCAGTGGAAGTCTAGTGGAAGGAGTGACCGCAGACAGGCTTCCAAGGCCTAACATAACAAACTTGGGCTGGCTGTAGGCACTTTTAAATTGGTTCCAGGGGTACACGGGCAGCAGTGGTCTGGTCAGTGGAAGTCTAGTGGAAGGAGTGACCGCAGACAGGCTTCCAAGGCCTAACATAACAAACTTGGGCTGGCTGTAGGCACTTTTAAATTGGTTCCAGGGGTACACGGGCAGCAGTGGTCTGGTCAGTGGAAGTCTAGTGGAAGGAGTGACCGCAGACAGGCTTCCAAGGCCTAACATAACAAACTTGGGCTGGCTGTAGGCACTTTTAAATTGGTTCCAGGGGTACACGGGCAGCAGTGGTCTGGTCAGTGGAAGTCTAGTGGAAGGAGTGACCGCAGACAGGCTTCCAAGGCCTAACATAACAAACTTGGGCTGGCTGTAGGCACTTTTAAATTGGTTCCAGGGGTACACGGGCAGCAGTGGTCTGGTCAGTGGAAGTCTAGTGGAAGGAGTGACCGCAGACAGGCTTCCAAGGCCTAACATAACAAACTTGGGCTGGCTGTAGGCACTTTTAAATTGGTTCCAGGGGTACACGGGCAGCAGTGGTCTGGTCAGTGGAAGTCTAGTGGAAGGAGTGACCGCAGACAGGCTTCGAAGGCCTAACATAACAAAATTGGGCTGGCTGTAGGCACTTTAAATTGGTTCCAGGGGTACATGGGCAGCAGTGTATGGTCAGTGGAAGTCTAGTGGAAGGAGTGACGGCAGACAGTCTTCGAAGGCCTAACATAACAAAATTGGGCTGACTGTAGGCACTTTTAAATTGGTTCCAGGGTAACACGGCCAGCAGTGGCCTGGTCAGTGTAGTAGTTGTAGAAAGAAGGGACCGCAGACAGGCTTCGAAGGCCTAACATAACAAAAATGTCAAAACAATGGTATTGTCAGTGCCAGGCATTGAAGGATGTCAGCGGCTAGACTACACATTGGTGAAGCTGTGAGAGATAATTTTGCTAGTGGTAGAGCACTGTTTGAGCTGGGGGGGGGAACTGTCTTGTGGCCGGCGGTACAGGCACAGGGCCCCTCATATTACAACGGTGTGTCTGACGTTGGGTGCGCACCACCACCGCCAGAGACACTTTATTGTACTATGAGGGACCCAGTGGCAGTGCCGTCGACCAAAAGCGGCCACACCCACCTCTTCAGACAAACAGCACTCTCAAGGGTCCAAGCGCAAAGTGGCGATAGCACGGCCCCGTGTGGGGAGTTTGGCCATTTCGTGAGGTGGAAACATGTCGTATGCTGGACAATCAGGTGAAGAAAATTACGAGATTGGAAAAGTCATTCAGAATAGTCCACAGGCAAGACCTTTTCATAGGAAAGCTAGGTGTCAGCCGGGCAGGGTGGGGCAAAAGATTTTGAAATCCAGTTGTGGTTCATTTTAATGAAGGTTAGATCATCTACATTTTGGGTAGCCAGACGAGTCCTTTTTTCTGTTAGTATTGAACCTGCAGCACTGAATACTCTTTCTGATAGGACACTAGCTGCCGGGCAAGCAAGCTCCTGCAATGCATATTCTGCCAATTCTGGCCAGGTGTCTAATTTGGATGCCCAGTAATCAAATGGGAATGACGGTTGAGGGAGAACGTCGATAAGGGATGAAAAATAGTTTGTAACCATACTGGACAAATGTTGTCTCCTGTCACTTTGAATTGATGCTGCAGTACCTGTCCTGTCTGCGGTCATAGAAAAATCACTCCACAACCTGGTCAGAAAACCCCTCTGTCCAACGCCACTTCTGATTTCTGCCCCTCTAACACCTCTGGTCTGCTGGCCCCTGGAGCTCGTGTGAGAACGATCACGGGCGCTGTGTGCAGGGAATGCCAGAAGCAAACGGTCAACAAGAGTTGATTGTTTTGTTGCTAATATTAGTTCCAAGTTCTCATGTGGCATAATATTTTGCAATTTGCCTTTATAGCGAGGATCAAGGAGGCAGGCTAACCAGTAATCGTCATCGTTCATCATTTTTGTAATGCGTGTGTCCCTTTTGAGGATACGCAAGGCATAATCCGCCATGTGGGCCAAAGTTCCCGTTGTCAAATCTGCGGTTGTGCTTGGTTGAGGGGCAGTTGCAGGCAAATCTACGTCACTTGTGTCCCTCAAAAAACCAGAACCCGGCCTTGCCACGCCACCAATTTCCCGTGCCCCCGGGAAAGCTTCCTCATTAAAAATATACTCATCCCCATCATCCTCCTCATCCTCCACCTCCTCTTCGCCCGGTACCTCGTCATGTACACTGCCCTGACCAGACAATCGCTGACTGTCATCAAGGCTTTCCTCTTCCTCTGGTGCAGACGCCTGATCCTTTATGTGCGTCAAACTTTGCATCAGCAGACGCATTAGGGGGATGCTCATGCTTATTATGGCGTTGTCTGCACTAACCAGCCGTGTGCATTCCTCAAAACACTGAAGGACTTGACACATGTCTTGAATCTTCGACCACTGCACACCTGACAACTCCATGTCTGCCATCCTACTGCCTGCCCGTGTATGTGTATCCTCCCACAAAAACATAACAGCCCGCCTCTGTTCGCACAGTCTCTGAAGCATGTGCAGTGTTGAGTTCCACCTTGTTGCAACGTCTATGATTAGGCGATGCTGGGGAAGGTTCAAAGAACGCTGATAGGTCTGCATACGGCTGGAGTGTACAGGCGAACGGCGGATATGTGCGCAAAGTCCACGCACTTTGAGGAGCAGGTCGGATAACCCCGGATAACTTTTCAGGAAGCACTGCACCACCAGGTTTAAGGTGTGAGCCAGGCAAGGAATGTGTTTCAGTTGGGAAAGGGAGATGGCAGCCATGAAATTCCTTCCGTTATCACTCACTACCTTGCCTGCCTCAAGATCTACAGTGCCCAGCCACGACTGCGTTTCTTGCTGCAAGAACTCGGACAGAACTTCCGCGGTGTGTCTATTGTCGCCCAAACACTTCATAGCCAATACAGCCTGCTGACGTATGCCAGTAGCTGCCCCATAATGGGAGACCTGGTGTGCAACAGTGGCAGGTGCGGATGGAGTGTTTGTGCGACTGCGGTCTGTGGACGAGCTCTTGCTTCTGCAGGAGGACGAGGAGGAGGAGGAGGAGGGGGTGCGAACGGCTACAGACAACTGTTTACTAGACCGTGGGCTAGGCAGAACTGTCCCAAACTTGCTGTCCCCTGTGGACCCTGAATCCACCACATTTACCCAGTGTGCCGTGATGGACACGTAACGTCCCTGGCCATGCCTACTGGTCCATGCATCTGTTGTCAGGTGCACCTTTGTGCTCACAGATTGCCTGAGTGCATGGACGATGCGCTCTTTAACATGCTGGTGGAGGGCTGGGATGGCTTTTCTGGAAAAAAAGTGTCGACTGGGTAGCTCGTAGCGTGGTACAGCGTAGTCCATCAGGTCTTTGAAAGCTTCGCTTTCAACTAACCGGTAGGGCATCATCTCTAACGAGATTAGTCTAGCTATGTGGGCGTTCAAACCCTGTGTACGCGGATGCGAGGCTAAGTATTTCCTTTTTCTAACCATAGTCTCATGTAGGGTGAGCTGGACTGGAGAGCTGGAGATCGTGGAACTAGCGGGGGTGCCGGTGGACATGGCAGACTGAGAGACGGTGGGAGATGGTATTGTTGCCGCCGGTGCCCTAGATGCAGTGTTTCCTACTACGAAACTGGTGATTCCCTGACCCTGACTGCTTTGGCCTGGCAAAGATACCTGCACAGATACAGCAGGTGGTGCGCTAAATGGTGGTCCTACACTGCCGGAAGGGATGTTGCGTTGATGACTAGCTTCATTGGCCGAGGGTGCAACAACCTTAAGGGACGTTTGGTAGTTAGTCCAAGCTTTCAAATGCATGGTGGTTAAATGTCTATGCATGCAACTAGTATTGAGACTTTTCAGATTCTGACCTCTGCTTAAGGAAGTAGAACATTTTTGACAGATGACTTTGCGCTGATCAATTGGATGTTGTTTAAAAAAATGCCAGACTGCACTCTTTCTAGCATCGGATACCTTTTCAGGCATTGCAGACTGAGCTTTAACCGGATGGCCACGCTGTCCTCCACCAGGTTTTGGCTTTGCCACGCGTTTTGGGCAAGATACGGGCCCGGCAGATGGAACCTGTGGCGATGTTGATGCCTGCTGCGACCCCTCCTCCTCCTCTGCTTCAGAACTGCTGCCGCCTGCACCCTGTTCCCCCAATGGCTGCCAATCGGGGTCAAGAACTGGGTCATCTAATAACTCTTCTTGTACCTCCTGCGCAACTTCGTCTGTGTCACCGTGTCGTTCGGTGGTATAGCGTTCGTGATGGGGCAACATAGTCTCATCAGGGTCTGATTCTTGATCAGCACCCTGCGAGGGCAATGTTGTGGTCTGAGTCAAAGGACCAGCATAGTAGTCTGGCTGTGGCTGTGCGTCAGTGCACTCCATGTCAGATTCAATTTGTAATGGGCATGGACTGTTAACTGCTTCACTTTCTAAGCCAGGGACGGTATGTGTAAAGAGCTCCATGGAGTAACCCGTTGTGTCGCCTGCTGCATTCTTCTCTGTTGTTGTTTTTGCTGAAGAGGACAAGGAAGTGACTTGTCCCTGACCGTGAACATCCACTAACGACGCGCTGCTTTTACTTTTACCAGTTTCACGAGATGAGGCAAAAGAGCTAGAGGCTGAGTCAGCAAGATAAGCCAAAACTTGCTCTTGCTGCTCCGGCTTTAAAAGCGGTTTTCCTAATCCCAGAAAAGGGAGCGTTCGAGGCCTTGTGTAGCCGGACGACGAACCTGGCTCCACAGCTCCAGACTTAGGTGCAATATTTTTTCCCCCACGACCACCTGATGCTCCACCACTACCACTACCCTCATTACCAGCTGACAATGAACGCCCCCGGCCACGACCTCTTCCACTAGACTTCCTCATTGTTTTAAAAACGTAACCAAACTAACGTTATTTGTTGCAGTCACACAACTTACACGGTGAGCTATAACTTCAGTATGATTTAGCTACCCCTTTACAGGTTGGTGAGACCACAGCGAAAATCAGGCCCAATGTTACACACTCTTTTTTTGGTGGCTGCAAATTAGAGAGATGCCCCACACGCAGGACTGTCACTGAAGCACAAATGTTAATATTAATGTCACACTATTATTTTTTTTTTATTTTTATTTTTTTCAGGAACACTTTAGAAACCCCCCAAAAAAAAATAAATAGATTTTTGCAGGGAGAATTTAGAAAACAAATGTAACAAACTATATGCTTTCTATGGGCCACTGAGTGAGAGATGACGCACACAGGAATCAGGAGTGGCACACAAGCCCAGAGGCCAATATTTTTCTACCAATGATTGATGGAGTTATTTTCTCTGGTAGATTTTGGAACCCAAATCAAGGAAAAAAAATGTAGGCTTTCTATGGACCACAATTGGAGAGAGAGAGAGAGAGAGATGGCACACCCAGGAGTCAAGACTGGCACACAAGCAGAAAGGCCAATATTAATCTCCCACTGTTTTTTTTTTGTTTTTTTTTTTCAGGGAGACTTTAGAAAAAAAAATAATAAAAAAAATATGATTTTATCAGGAAGAATTTAGAAACCAAATAAAATAAAATGATTTTTTCAGGGAGAATTTATAAAACAAATAAAAACAAAAATAGGCGTTCTATGGCCCACTGACTGAGAGATGACGCACACAGGAGTCAGGAGTGGCACACAAACCCAGAGGCCAATATTTTTCTACCAATGATTGATGTAGTTATTTTCTCTGGTAGATTTTAGAACCCAAATCAAGGAAAAAAAATATAGGCTTTCTATGGACCACAATTGGAGAGAGAGAGAGAGAGAGAGAGAGAGAGAGAGAGAGAGAGAGATGGCACACCCAGGAGTCAAGACTGGCACACAAGCAGAAAGGCCAATATTAATCTCCCACTGTTTTTTTTGGTTGTTTTTTTTTTTTTTTTTTTCAGGGAGACTTTAGAAAAAAAAATAATAAAAAAAATATGATTTTATCAGGAAGAATTTAGAAACCAAATAAAATAAAATGATTTTTTCAGGGAGAATTTATAAAACAAATAAAACCAAAAATAGGCGTTCTATGGCCCACTGACTGAGAGATGACGCACCCAGGAGTCAAGACTGGCACACAAGCAGAAAGGCCAATATTAATCTCCCACTGTTTTTTTTGGTTGTTTTTTTTTTTTTTTTTTCAGGGAGACTTTAGAAAAAAAAATAATAAAAAAAATATGATTTTATCAGGAAGAATTTAGAAACCAAATAAAATAAAATGATTTTTTCAGGGAGAATTTATAAAACAAATAAAACCAAAAATAGGCGTTCTATGGCCCACTGACTGAGAGATGACGCACCCAGGAGTCAAGACTGGCACACAAGCAGAAAGGCCAATATTAATCTCCCACTGTTTTTTTTTTTTTTTTTCAGGGAGACTTTAGAAAAAAAAATAATAAAAAAAATATGATTTTATCAGGAAGAATTTAGAAACCAAATAAAATAAAATGATTTTTTCAGGGAGAATTTAGAAAACAAATAAAACCAAAAATAGGCGTTCTATGGCCCACTGACTGAGAGATGACGCACACAGGAGTCAGGAGTGGCACACAAACCCAGAGGCCAATATTTTTCTACCAATGATTGATGTAGTTATTTTCTCTGGTAGATTTTAGAACCCAAATCAAGGAAAAAAAATATAGGCTTTCTATGGACCACAATTGGAGAGAGAGAGAGAGAGAGAGAGAGAGAGAGAGAGATGGCACACCCAGGAGTCAAGACTGGCACACAAGCAGAAAGGCCAATATTAATCTCCCACTGTTTTTTTGGTTGTTTTTTTTTTTTTTTTTTCAGGGAGACTTTAGAAATAAAAATAATAGAAAAAATATGATTTTATCAGGAAGAATTTAGAAACCAAATAAAATAAAATGATTTTTTCAGGGAGAATTTAGAAAACAAATAAAACCAAAAATATGCGTTCTATGGCCCACTGACTGAGAGAGAGAGAGAGATGGAACGCTTAGTACTGGCACACAAGCCCAAAGGGCAATATTAATCTCCCTTTTTTTTTCCAGGGAGAATTTCTGAAACCCAAAAAAAAAATAAAATAGGCTTTCTATGGCCCACTATTTGTGAGAGAGATGGGACGCTCAGGACTGGCACAGATGGCACGCTCAGGACTGGCACAGAAGCCCAGAGGCCAATATTAATCTCCCTTTTTTTCTGGGAGAATTTATAAAACCAAAAAAATATTTAAATAGGCTTTCTATGGCCCACTATTTGTGAGAGAGATGGCACGCTCAGGACTGGCACAGATGGCACGCTCACAACTGGCACACAAGCCCAGAGGCCAATATTAATCTCCCTTTTTTCAGGGAGAATTTCTAAAACCCAAAAAAAAAATAAAATAGGCTTTCTATGGCCCACTATTTGTGAGAGAGATGGGACGCTCAGGACTGGCACAGATGGCACGCTCAGGACTGGCACAGAAGCCCAGAGGCCAATATTAATCTCCCTTTTTTTCTGGGAGAATTTATAAAACCAAAAAAATATTTAAATAGGCTTTCTATGGCCCACTATTTGTGAGAGAGATGGCACGCTCAGGACTGGCACAGATGGCACGCTCACAACTGGCACACAAGCCCAGAGGCCAATATTAATCTCCCTTTTTTCAGGGAAAATTGATAAAACAAAAAAAAAAATTAAATAGGCTTTCTATGGCCCACTATTTGTGAGAGAGATGGCACGCTCAGGGCTGGCTGGCACAGATGGCACGCTCAGGACTGGCACACAAGCCCAGAGGCCAATATTAATCTCCCTTTTTTTCTGGGAGAATTTATAAAACCAAAAAAATATTTAAATAGGCTTTCTATGGCCCACTATTTGTGAGAGAGATGGCACGCTCAGGACTGGCACAGATGGCACGCTCACAACTGGCACACAAGCCCAGAGGCCAATATTAATCTCCCTTTTTTCAGGGAAAATTGATAAAACAAAAAAAAAAATTAAATAGGCTTTCTATGGCCCACTATTTGTGAGAGAGATGGCACGCTCAGGGCTGGCTGGCACAGATGGCACGCTCAGGACTGGCACACAAGCCCAGAGGCCAATATTAATCTCCCTTTTTTTCAGGGAGAATTTATAAAACCAAAAAAATATTTAAATAGGCTTTCTATGGCCCACTATTTGTGAGAGAGATGGCACGCTCAGGACTGGCACAGATGGCACGCTCACAACTGGCACACAAGCCCAGAGGCCAATATTAATCTCCCTTTTTTCAGGGAAAATTTATAAAACAAAAAAAAAAATTAAATAAGCTTTCTATGGCCCACTATTTGTGAGAGAGATGGCACGCTCAGGGCTGGCACAGATGGCACGCTCAGGACTGGCACACAAGCCCAGAGGCCAATATTAATCTCCCTTTTTTTCAGGGAGAATTTATAAAACCAAAAAAAAAAATAAATAGGCTTTCTATGGCCCACTATTTGTGAGAGAGATGGCACACTCAGGACTGGCACACAAGCCCAAAGGCCAATATTAATCTCCCACTGTATTTTTATCAGGGAGAATTTATACACCCCACAAAAAAAAATACAGAAAAATGAAAAGGCTTTCTATGGCCCACTATGTGAGAGAGATGGCACACACAGGGATGGCACTCTAGCAGAAATGCCAAATTGCCAATCTTAATCTCCCACCAAAAAAAAAAAAAAAAAAAAAACAGGGAATGTCCTACAATTACTATCTCCCTGCCTGCAGTAATCTCAGCCAGGTATGGCAGGCAGCTACTATCTCCCTGCCTGCAGTAATCTCAGCCAGGTATGGCAGGCAGCAATAAGGAGTGGACTGATGCACAAATGAAATAAAAAGTGTGGACAAACAAAAAAGATAGCTGTGCAGAAAGGAAGGAACAAGAGGATTTGTGCTTTGAAAAAAGCAGTTGGTTTGCACAGCGGCGTACACACAGCAATGCAGCTATCAGGGAGCCTTCTAGGGCAGCCCAATGAGCTACAGCGCTGAGGGGAAAAAAAAAAAAAAAAAAACTTCCACTGTCCCTGCACACCGAGGGTGGTGTTGGACAGTGCAAATCGCTGCAGCACAAGCGGTTTTGTGGTTAATGGACCCTGCCTAACGCTATCCCTGCTTCTGACAAAGCGGCAGCAACCTCTCCCTAAGCTCAGATCAGCAGCAGTAAGATGGCGGTCGGCGGGAACGCCTCTTTATAGCCCCTGTGACGTCGCAGACAGCAAGCCAATCACTGCAATGCCCTTCTCTAAGATGGTGGGGACCAGGACCTATGTCATCACGCTGCCCACACTCTGCGTTTACCTTCATTGGCTGAGAAATGGCGCTTTTCGCGTCATTGAAACGCGACTTTGGCGCGAAAGTCGCGTACCGCATGGCCGACCCCGCACAGGGGTCGGATCGGGTTTCATGAAACCCCGACTTAGCCAAAAGTCGGCGACTTTTGAAAATGTTCGACCCGTTTCGCTCAACCCTATTTATGAGGACTGCAATACATCAGCCGGACTTTAAATAGAAATTGTTCCTGTGATACCTCAGATCAATCCTAATTGAGTAGGATTGTTACATTACATAAGGTTGCACCTTCCGTGAGTGCTGGTACTTCTCTGGACTTGCACCACTGACTTGTATAGCTGAGTGCATTCCAATTTATGGATACAAATCGCACATGTTGTAATTTTGTCCTCGGACATAGTAACATAGTATCATAGTTATTAAGGTTGAAGGAAGACTATAAGTCCATCTAGTTCAACCCATATCCTAACCTAACATGTCCTAACATGTTGATCCAGAGGAAGGCAAAATAAAACATGTGACAAACAGTAAGCTCCACATTGGGGAAAAAAATTCCTTCCCGACTCTACATATGGCAATCAGACTAGATCAACACCCTATCAAGGAAACTAGTGTATATACCCTGTAACATTATACTTTTCCAGAAAGGTATCCAGTCCCCTCTTAAATTTAAGTAATGAATCACTCATTACAACATCATACGGCAGAGAGTTCCATAGTCTCACTGCTCTTACAGTAAAGAATCCGCGTCTGTTACTATGCTTAAACCTTTTTTCCTCCAGACGTAGAGGATGCCCCCTTGTCCCTGTTTCAGGTCTATGATTAAAAAGATCATCAGAAAGGTCTTTGTACTGTCCCCTCATATATTTATACATTAACATAAGATCACCACTTAGCCTTTGTTTTTCCAAACTAAATAGCCCCAAGTGTAATAACCTATCTTGGTATTGCAGACCCTCCAGTCCTCTAATAACCTTGGTCGCTCTTCTCTTGTCCGGGAAAAAAGCGGACATGTACACAGCCCCATATGGAGCAGCATGACATATGTACAGTTCCAAATGTCCATGCCATATGATCATACTACATGCTGGAGATTTTCCCAGTTCGTTCTTTGGAAAACAAAATTGCAAACACATTGTGAACAGAGGCTTATTTGTGATATTTAACCCCCTACTCTGCTTGGATCTTCTACGTCAGACTTGGTTACTGACTTCTATATTTCTGTGCCCAATTCCTGTCATTAGAATTGTAGTTTGGATATTTCTTCTAATAATTTCATTGCGCAGAAACTCCAATATCTTTTCAATTTCTTTACCAGATAATTATCAGACACTATGAGAAGTCAGTATCATTGTTCTGGAGTAATGGGACGCAAATTATCCCAGTCATAATGTTAATACCTAGATAATAAAAGCTAGCTTAAGTAATGCATTTAAAGTAATTGGCACAAATAAAGTAAATCCACTGATTAGGGAAAGACAGAAAAAAAAATCTTTCCCATGTGTGTACGGACAA
Organism: Ranitomeya imitator; assembly: GCF_032444005.1. Classification (NCBI taxonomy): domain Eukaryota; kingdom Metazoa; phylum Chordata; class Amphibia; order Anura; family Dendrobatidae; genus Ranitomeya; species Ranitomeya imitator. The sequence continues at coordinate 74,627,910 of NC_091285.1, forward strand.
ATACTTTTGAAAATGTACTGGTGTTAACCGTAAAAAACCTTTTTCTAGAGAAAACTATGGCACAACAGACACACTGGTCAGTGTCCCTGCTATTTCTACTCTGTACTTGTTGTACAGCCTTTTACTGTGACGTTTTATATCATATTAACCATTGAAGAAACTTATCTTGAAAAATGCCACCTACTTTTTTATTTCATTATTACAGGTAAAAATATGATCAAAATAGGAACAATAGTATCTGCAGTAAAAATTGTATAAAGAAATACTGACACTGAAATAGCGAAGATGAACTCTATGGTAACAGGTGCCAATTCATACCAATAATGTAAATCTATAAAGAATTGAGCTCAACTTCACTTGCTTTCAGGCTTCAGGTAGGGTAATGTTCACACAGACATGCAGGTTATTGTCCAAACAGGAAGTTTTATTAACTCCATAAACTTCTAGCAGAAAATTATACAAAGGATCCTTACAACGGTATGAGAAAACAAAGCGGTTCAACTGCTCAATATTTAAAGTCTGAGGCCATGTTCACACCTTCAGTATTTGGTCAGTATTTCACATCAGTATTTGTAAGTCAAAACCAGGAGTGGGTGAAAAATGCAGAAATGGTGCACTTGTTTCTATTATACTGTCAGTCTGACTGCCCCACTCCTGGTTTTGGCTTACAAATACTGACCAAATACTGAACGAGTGTATGTGGCCTAAGGCAGGGGTCACACTAGCAAGAAATACGGACGTATGAGAGGCACAAAAAAAGTAATTGCACACTAACCAATGTTTCTCTATGGGGCAGCTCCTATCTGGCGTATATTTCTCGGCCGTATTTTATGGGCTGAGAAAATCGTAGTTGGACCATCATTTATTTTTTAACAGGTCAAAGACCCCAAACACACCTCCAGGCTGTGTACGGGCTATTTGACCAAGAAGGGGAGTGATGGGGTGCTATGCCAGATGACCTGGCCTCCACAGTCACCAGACCTGAACCCAATCGAGATGGTTTGGGGTGAGCTGGACCGGAGAGCGAAGGCAAAAGGGCCAACAAGTGCTAAGCATCTCTGGGAACTCCTTCAAGATTGTTGGAAGACTCTTCCCGGTGACTACCTCTAGAAGCTCATCAAGAGAATGCCAAGAGTGTGCAAAGCAGTCATAACAGCAAAAGGTGGCTTCTTTGAAGAACCTAGAATATAACACATAATTTCACTTGTTTCGCACTTTTTTGTTAAGTATATAATTCCACATGTGTTAATTCATAGTTTTGATGCCTTCAGTGTCAATGTACAATTTTCATAGTCATGAAAATACAAAAAAATCTTTTAAATGAGAAGGTGTGTCCAAACTTTTTGTCTGTACTGTGTGTCTATATATATATATATATATATATATATATATATATATATATATATGTATATATATATATACAGTGGGGCAAAAAAGTATTTAGTCAGTCAGCAATAGTGCAAGTTCCACCACTTAAAAAGATGAGAGGCGTCTGTAATTTACATCATAGGTAGACCTCAACTATGGGAGACAAACTGAGAAAAAAAAATCCAGAAAATTACATTGTCTGTTTTTTTAACATTTTATTTGCATATTATGGTGGAAAATAAGTATTTGGTCAGAAACAAAATTTCATCTCAATACTTTGTAATATATCCTTTGTTGGCAATGACAGAGGTCAAACGTTTTCTGTAAGTCTTCACAAGGTTGCCACCCACTGTTGTTGGTATGTTGGCCCATTCCTCCATGCAGATCTCCTCTAGAGCAGTGATGTTTTTGGCTTTTCGCTTGGCAACACGGACTTTCAACTCCCTCCAAAGGTTTTCTATAGGGTTGAGATCTGGAGACTGGCTAGGCCACTCCAGGACCTTGAAATGCTTCTTACGAAGCCACTCCTTCGTTGCCCTGGCGGTGTGCTTTGGATCATTGTCATGTTGAAAGACCCAGCCACGTTTCATCTTCAATGCCCTTGCTGATGGAAGGAGGTTTGCACTCAAAATCTCACGATACATGGCCCCATTCATTCTTTCATGTACCCGGATCAGTCGTCCTGGCCCCTTTGCAGAGAAACAGCCCCAAAGCATGATGTTTCCACCACCATGCTTTACAGTAGGTATGGTGTTTGATGGATGCAACTCAGTATTCTTTTTCCTCCAAACACGACAAGTTGTGTTTCTACCAAACAGTTCCAGTTTGGTTTCATCAGACCATAGGACATTCTCCCAAAACTCCTCTGGATCATCCAAATGCTCTCTAGCAAACTTCAGACGGGCCCGGACATGTACTGGCTTAAGCAGTGGGACACGTCTGGCACTGCAGGATCTGAGTCCATGGTGGCGTAGTGTGTTACTTATGGTAGGCCTTGTTACATTGGTCCCAGCTCTCTGCAGTTCATTCACTAGGTCCCCCTGCGTGGTTCTGGGATTTTTGCTCACCGTTCTTGTGATCATTCTGACCCCACGGGGTGGGATTTTGCGTGGAGCCCCAGATCAAGGGAGATTATCAGTGGTCTTGTATGTCTTCCATTTTCTAATTATTGCTCCCACTGTTGATTTCTTCACTCCAAGCTGGTTGGCTATTGCAGATTCAGTCTTCCCAGCCTGGTACAGGGCTACAATTTTGTTTCTGGTGTCCTTTGACAGCTCTTTGGTCTTCACCATAGTGGAGTTTGGAGTCAGACTGTTTGAGGGTGTGCACAGGTGTCTTTTTATACTGATAACAAGTTTAAACAGGTGCCATTACTACAGGTAATGAGTGGAGGAAAGAGGAGACTCTTAAAGAAGAAGTTACAGGTCTGTGAGAGCCAGAAATCTTGATTGTTTGTTTCTGACCAAATACTTATTTTCCACCATAATATGCAAATAAAATGTTAAAAATACTGACAATGTGATTTTCTGGATTTTTTTTTTCTCAGTTTGTCTCCCATAGTTGAGGTCTACCTATGATGTAAATTACAGACGCCTCTCATCTTTTTAAGTGGTGGAACTTGCACTATTGCTGACTGACTAAATACTTTTTTGCCCCACTGTATATATATATATGTATATATATATCTACTATATAAAGCTGAATGTGTGTATGTGTGTGTGTGTATGTGTGTGTGTATGTCCGGGATTGGCATCTGCACCGTCGCAGCTACAGCCACAAAATTTTGCACAGTCACACGTCTGGACCCCGAGAGCGTCATAGGCTATGTTGTGAGGTGAAATTTTAACCCCGCGCGTTCCAATTCACCTAACAATTTTGCCCCTATCTACATAATGGGGAAAAAAGTGAAAGGAAAAGTGTTGGAGGCGTCGCAGCTACAGAAACAAAATTTTGCACAGTCACACGTCTGGACCCCGAGAGCGTCACAGGCTATATTGTGACGCGAAATCTTAACCCCGCACGTTCCAATTCACCAAACAATTTTGCCCATATCTACATAATGGGGAATAAAGTGAAAGGAAAAGTGTTGGAGGCGTCGCAGCTACAGAAACAAAATTTTGCACAGTCACACGTCTGGACCCTGAGAGCGTCATAGGCTATGTTGTGAGGGGAAATTTTAACCCCGCGCATTCCAATTCACCAAACAATTTTGCCCCTATCTACATAATGGGAAAAAAGTGAAAGGAAAAGTGTTGGAGGCGTCGCAGCTACAGAAACAAAATTTTGCACAGTCACACGTCTGGACCCCGAGAGCGTCATAGGCTATATTGTGAGGCGAAATTTTAACCCCGTGCGTTCCAATTCACCAAACAATTTTGCACCTATCTACATAATGGGGAAAAAAGTGAAAGGAAAAGTGTTGGAGGCGTCGCAGCTAGAGTTGAGCGACCTTGACCTTTTTAGAGTCGAGCCGGGTTTTGCGAAACCCGACTATGTCCAAAGTCGGGTCGAGTGAAATCGGCCGATTATGACGTAAAGTCGGGATCGACCGAAACACGAAACCCAATGCAAGTCAATGGGGCAGCATAGTCGGCAGTGAGTGGGGGCCAGGAAAACACCTAGAGTGGCCATTTTAATGTCAAAACCATCCATTCTTCTTAATGAAGCTTGTCAAGCGTAATTTACCTTATAATAATTGGAAGGCATTTGAAATTGGGGGTCATTTGGCTAAAGTTGTGGGGGGTAGGGCTGGTTCAAGTAATTAGTGGGCCCAGGAAATCTGGACCACGTCACGGCAGTGGAGCAGGGAGAGGTAAGTATTTCAACTTTGCAAGTGCTGTGAACCTGAGCAAGCAGGGGGGGCCCACTCGTTGGCATTGGCACTGGCACAGGGCCCCTCAAAGTACAGCGGTGTGTTTGCACGGCGGGGGCGCCTCCCACCGGCAGCAACACTTTTGCGTACTATGAGAGGCCCTGTGCCAGTGACGTCGCCAACTAGTATTCCTCCCCCCACCTGATGAAGGAACCTGCACTTTCATCTGCACCTTCCTCTTTGTCCCCGTGTAAGGTGGTATGGTATGCGGGAAGAGCAACCTGACTTTCAGCAGGGTCACAATGTTGTTGTGTAGCGTGCACGGGGAATGTTGCGTTATGGGTCAATGTACCAGCAGACTCATCTATCACTGGCTGGGCAATGGGCACGATGAAGTGGAAACACAGATATAGGCCCAAAGAAGAAAGTGGGCTAAATGCAGTTCAAAATTGGTAACACAGGAATAACCAGGGGGCATTGCAGTGGAGGACAACTGGAATGAGAGGCTGACACAGAGAGTAGGGCCAAATCAGTAAGTAGTCGAAATGCAGTTCAAAATTGGCAACCGTAGTAAACAGGCGGCACAGCTTTGTTCAGTGGAGGAGAACAGCAAGGAGTGGCAGACACCGATAGTAGGCCCCAAACCAACTAGTACGCCAAATGCAGTTGTTCCATTTAACCACAATTTAATGAGAGCCTGAAGATAGAAGCTCAGGAAAGGCAACCTGGGGAACACCTTGGAGTGTAACACACCCTCTCTCTACACCCCATACCCAATTTGAAGGCCTAATGCAGTGTAGTTTCCAAGAACTACTAAACGAGAGCCGGAAGATCGAAGCTCAGGAAAGGCAACCTGGGGAACACCTTGGAGTGTAACACACCCTCTCGCTACACCCCATACCCAATTTGAAGGCCTAATGCAGCGTAGTTTCCAACAACTACTAAACGAGAGCCGGAAGATCGAAGCTCAGGAAAGGCAACCTGGGGAACACCTTGGAGTGGAACACACCATCTCTCTACACCCCATACCCAATTTGAAGGCCTAATGCAGAGTAGTTTCCAAGAACTACTAAACGAGAGCCGGAAGATCGAAGCTCAGGAAAGGCAACCTGGGGAACACCTTGGAGTGTAACACAACGTCTCTCTACACGACGGAAGGGCTGATTCTTAGGAAGGAAGGCTGTTGGAAATAAGCATTGCGCGTCCGAGGGTGATTATATTCTTATTAGGTATATACTCACCCTCGGACGCGCCCTGCTTCTTTATTTGGAATGAATGTTTATTTGCAATGTGGTGTTGACTTTCTCTATTATTTTGGTAATTAATGATTTTATTATTTTCATTATTTTGCATCTTCTCGGCAATAATATAAAGAAGACGCGACAGGACAACACTCGGTGGATGCCATATGTGTGTTTTCAATTTAAAAAAACTTTCAGTTAACTACTTGCAGGAGAAAGTAATTGTAGCTGGTGGCCATTTTTAGTACTGTACCAGATTAGAGTTGTGTGTTTGTTTTTAATGTTAAAATGTCTGCATTTGATATCTCACCAGTATTTTCTTTTTTATAAGCAAAATACTTATTTTTATATTTTCTGATGTTGGTTCCAGGGGTACACGGCCAGCAGTGCCCTGGTCAGTGTAGTAGTAGTTGAAAGAATGGACCGCAGACAGGCATCGAAGGCCTAAAATAATAACACATGGCTGTAGGCAATTTTAAATTGGTTCCAGGGGTACACGGACAGCAGTGACCTGGTCAGTGTAGTAGTAGTTGAAAGAATGGACCGCAGACAGGCATCGAAGGCCTAAAATAAAAAAATTGGGCTGGCTGTAGGCAATTTTAAATTGGTTCCAGGGGTACACGGACAGCAGTGGTGTGGTCAGTGGAGGCCTAGTGGAAGGAGTGACCGCAGACAGGCATCGAAGGCCTAAAATAATAACACATGGCTGTAGGCAATTTTAAATTGGTTCCAGGGGTACACGGACAGCAGTGGTGTGGTCAGTGGAGGCCTAGTGGAAGGAGTGACCGCAGACAGGCATCGAAGGCCTAAAATAATAACACATGGCTGTAGGCAATTTTAAATTGGTTCCAGGGGTACACGGACAGCAGTGACCTGGTCAGTGTAGTAGTAGTTGAAAGAATGGACCGCAGACAGGCATCGAAGGCCTAAAATAAAAAAATTGGGCTGGCTGTAGGCAAGTTTAAATTGGTTCCAGGGGTACACGGGCAGCAGTGACCTGGTCAGTGTAGTAGTAGTTGAAAGAATGGACCGCAGACAGGCTTAGAAGGCCTAACATAACAAACTTGGGCTGGCTGTAGGCACTTTTAAATTGGTTCCAGGGGTACACGGGCAGCAGTGGTCTGGTCAGTGGAAGTCTAGTGGAAGGAGTGACCGCAGACAGGCTTCCAAGGCCTAACATAACAAACTTGGGCTGGCTGTAGGCACTTTTAAATTGGTTCCAGGGGTACACGGGCAGCAGTGGTCTGGTCAGTGGAAGTCTAGTGGAAGGAGTGACCGCAGACAGGCTTCCAAGGCCTAACATAACAAACTTGGGCTGGCTGTAGGCACTTTTAAATTGGTTCCAGGGGTACACGGGCAGCAGTGGTCTGGTCAGTGGAAGTCTAGTGGAAGGAGTGACCGCAGACAGGCTTCGAAGGCCTAACATAACAAAATTGGGCTGGCTGTAGGCACTTTAAATTGGTTCCAGGGGTACATGGGCAGCAGTGTATGGTCAGTGGAAGTCTAGTGGAAGGAGTGACGGCAGACAGTCTTCGAAGGCCTAACATAACAAAATTGGGCTGACTGTAGGCACTTTTAAATTGGTTCCAGGGTAACACGGCCAGCAGTGGCCTGGTCAGTGTAGTAGTTGTAGAAAGAAGGGACCGCAGACAGGCTTCGAAGGCCTAACATAACAAAAATGTCAAAACAATGGTATTGTCAGTGCCAGGCATTGAAGGATGTCAGCGGCTAGACTACACATTGGTGAAGCTGTGAGAGATAATTTTGCTAGTGGTAGAGCACTGTTTGAGCTGGGGGGGGGAACTGTCTTGTGGCCGGCGGTACAGGCACAGGGCCCCTCATATTACAACGGTGTGTCTGACGTTGGGTGCGCACCACCACCGCCAGAGACACTTTATTGTACTATGAGGGACCCAGTGGCAGTGCCGTCGACCAAAAGCGGCCACACCCACCTCTTCAGACAAACAGCACTCTCAAGGGTCCAAGCGCAAAGTGGCGATAGCACGGCCCCGTGTGGGGAGTTTGGCCATTTCGTGAGGTGGAAACATGTCGTATGCTGGACAATCAGGTGAAGAAAATTACGAGATTGGAAAAGTCATTCAGAATAGTCCACAGGCAAGACCTTTTCATAGGAAAGCTAGGTGTCAGCCGGGCAGGGTGGGGCAAAAGATTTTGAAATCCAGTTGTGGTTCATTTTAATGAAGGTTAGATCATCTACATTTTGGGTAGCCAGACGAGTCCTTTTTTCTGTTAGTATTGAACCTGCAGCACTGAATACTCTTTCTGATAGGACACTAGCTGCCGGGCAAGCAAGCTCCTGCAATGCATATTCTGCCAATTCTGGCCAGGTGTCTAATTTGGATGCCCAGTAATCAAATGGGAATGACGGTTGAGGGAGAACGTCGATAAGGGATGAAAAATAGTTTGTAACCATACTGGACAAATGTTGTCTCCTGTCACTTTGAATTGATGCTGCAGTACCTGTCCTGTCTGCGGTCATAGAAAAATCACTCCACAACCTGGTCAGAAAACCCCTCTGTCCAACGCCACTTCTGATTTCTGCCCCTCTAACACCTCTGGTCTGCTGGCCCCTGGAGCTCGTGTGAGAACGATCACGGGCGCTGTGTGCAGGGAATGCCAGAAGCAAACGGTCAACAAGAGTTGATTGTTTTGTTGCTAATATTAGTTCCAAGTTCTCATGTGGCATAATATTTTGCAATTTGCCTTTATAGCGAGGATCAAGGAGGCAGGCCAACCAGTAATCGTCATCGTTCATCATTTTTGTAATGCGTGTGTCCCTTTTGAGGATACGCAAGGCATAATCCGCCATGTGGGCCAAAGTTCCCGTTGTCAAATCTGCGGTTGTGCTTGGTTGAGGGGCAGTTGCAGGCAAATCTACGTCACTTGTGTCCCTCAAAAAACCAGAACCCGGCCTTGCCACGCCACCAATTTCCCGTGCCCCCGGGAAAGCTTCCTCATTAAAAATATACTCATCCCCATCATCCTCCTCATCCTCCACCTCCTCTTCGCCCGGTACCTCGTCATGTACACTGCCCTGACCAGACAATCGCTGACTGTCATCAAGGCTTTCCTCTTCCTCTGGTGCAGACGCCTGATCCTTTATGTGCGTCAAACTTTGCATCAGCAGACGCATTAGGGGGATGCTCATGCTTATTATGGCGTTGTCTGCACTAACCAGCCGTGTGCATTCCTCAAAACACTGAAGGACTTGACACATGTCTTGAATCTTCGACCACTGCACACCTGACAACTCCATGTCTGCCATCCTACTGCCTGCCCGTGTATGTGTATCCTCCCACAAAAACATAACAGCCCGCCTCTGTTCGCACAGTCTCTGAAGCATGTGCAGTGTTGAGTTCCACCTTGTTGCAACGTCTATGATTAGGCGATGCTGGGGAAGGTTCAAAGAACGCTGATAGGTCTGCATACGGCTGGAGTGTACAGGCGAACGGCGGATATGTGCGCAAAGTCCACGCACTTTGAGGAGCAGGTCGGATAACCCCGGATAACTTTTCAGGAAGCACTGCACCACCAGGTTTAAGGTGTGAGCCAGGCAAGGAATGTGTTTCAGTTGGGAAAGGGAGATGGCAGCCATGAAATTCCTTCCGTTATCACTCACTACCTTGCCTGCCTCAAGATCTACAGTGCCCAGCCACGACTGCGTTTCTTGCTGCAAGAACTCGGACAGAACTTCCGCGGTGTGTCTATTGTCGCCCAAACACTTCATAGCCAATACAGCCTGCTGACGTATGCCAGTAGCTGCCCCATAATGGGAGACCTGGTGTGCAACAGTGGCAGGTGCGGATGGAGTGTTTGTGCGACTGCGGTCTGTGGACGAGCTCTTGCTTCTGCAGGAGGACGAGGAGGAGGAGGAGGAGGGGGTGCGAACGGCTACAGACAACTGTTTACTAGACCGTGGGCTAGGCAGAACTGTCCCAAACTTGCTGTCCCCTGTGGACCCTGAATCCACCACATTTACCCAGTGTGCCGTGATGGACACGTAACGTCCCTGGCCATGCCTACTGGTCCATGCATCTGTTGTCAGGTGCACCTTTGTGCTCACAGATTGCCTGAGTGCATGGACGATGCGCTCTTTAACATGCTGGTGGAGGGCTGGGATGGCTTTTCTGGAAAAAAAGTGTCGACTGGGTAGCTCGTAGCGTGGTACAGCGTAGTCCATCAGGTCTTTGAAAGCTTCGCTTTCAACTAACCGGTAGGGCATCATCTCTAACGAGATTAGTCTAGCTATGTGGGCGTTCAAACCCTGTGTACGCGGATGCGAGGCTAAGTATTTCCTTTTTCTAACCATAGTCTCATGTAGGGTGAGCTGGACTGGAGAGCTGGAGATCGTGGAACTAGCGGGGGTGCCGGTGGACATGGCAGACTGAGAGACGGTGGGAGATGGTATTGTTGCCGCCGGTGCCCTAGATGCAGTGTTTCCTACTACGAAACTGGTGATTCCCTGACTGCTTTGGCCTGGCAAAGATACCTGCACAGATACAGCAGGTGGTGCGCTAAATGGTGGTCCTACACTGCCGGAAGGGATGTTGCGTTGATGACTAGCTTCATTGGCCGAGGGTGCAACAACCTTAAGGGACGTTTGGTAGTTAGTCCAAGCTTTCAAATGCATGGTGGTTAAATGTCTATGCATGCAACTAGTATTGAGACTTTTCAGATTCTGACCTCTGCTTAAGGAAGTAGAACATTTTTGACAGATGACTTTGCGCTGATCAATTGGATGTTGTTTAAAAAAATGCCAGACTGCACTCTTTCTAGCATCGGATACCTTTTCAGGCATTGCAGACTGAGCTTTAACCGGATGGCCACGCTGTCCTCCACCAGGTTTTGGCTTTGCCACGCGTTTTGGGCAAGATACGGGCCCGGCAGATGGAACCTGTGGCGATGTTGATGCCTGCTGCGACCCCTCCTCCTCCTCTGCTTCAGAACTGCTGCCGCCTGCACCCTGTTCCCCCAATGGCTGCCAATCGGGGTCAAGAACTGGGTCATCTAATAACTCTTCTTGTACCTCCTGCGCAACTTCGTCTGTGTCACCGTGTCGTTCGGTGGTATAGCGTTCGTGATGGGGCAACATAGTCTCATCAGGGTCTGATTCTTGATCAGCACCCTGCGAGGGCAATGTTGTGGTCTGAGTCAAAGGACCAGCATAGTAGTCTGGCTGTGGCTGTGCGTCAGTGCACTCCATGTCAGATTCAATTTGTAATGGGCATGGACTGTTAACTGCTTCACTTTCTAAGCCAGGGACGGTATGTGTAAAGAGCTCCATGGAGTAACCCGTTGTGTCGCCTGCTGCATTCTTCTCTGTTGTTGTTTTTGCTGAAGAGGACAAGGAAGTGACTTGTCCCTGACCGTGAACATCCACTAACGACGCGCTGCTTTTACTTTTACCAGTTTCACGAGATGAGGCAAAAGAGCTAGAGGCTGAGTCAGCAAGATAAGCCAAAACTTGCTCTTGCTGCTCCGGCTTTAAAAGCGGTTTTCCTAATCCCAGAAAAGGGAGCGTTCGAGGCCTTGTGTAGCCGGACGACGAACCTGGCTCCACAGCTCCAGACTTAGGTGCAATATTTTTTCCCCCACGACCACCTGATGCTCCACCACTACCACTACCCTCATTACCAGCTGACAATGAACGCCCCCGGCCACGACCTCTTCCACTAGACTTCCTCATTGTTTTAAAAACGTAACCAAACTAACGTTATTTGTTGCAGTCACACAACTTACACGGTGAGCTATAACTTCAGTATGATTTAGCTACCCCTTTACAGGTTGGTGAGACCACAGCGAAAATCAGGCCCAATGTTACACACTCTTTTTTTGGTGGCTGCAAATTAGAGAGATGCCCCACACGCAGGACTGTCACTGAAGCACAAATGTTAATATTAATGTCACACTATTATTTTTTTTTTATTTTTATTTTTTTCAGGAACACTTTAGAAACCCCCCAAAAAAAAAAAAATAGATTTTTGCAGGGAGAATTTAGAAAACAAATGTAACAAACTATATGCTTTCTATGGGCCACTGAGTGAGAGATGACGCACACAGGAATCAGGAGTGGCACACAAGCCCAGAGGCCAATATTTTTCTACCAATGATTGATGGAGTTATTTTCTCTGGTAGATTTTGGAACCCAAATCAAGGAAAAAAAATGTAGGCTTTCTATGGACCACAATTGGAGAGAGAGAGAGAGAGAGATGGCACACCCAGGAGTCAAGACTGGCACACAAGCAGAAAGGCCAATATTAATCTCCCACTGTTTTTTTTTTTTTTTTTTTTTTTTTTTTCAGGGAGACTTTAGAAAAAAAAATAATAAAAAAAATATGATTTTATCAGGAAGAATTTAGAAACCAAATAAAATAAAATGATTTTTTCAGGGAGAATTTATAAAACAAATAAAAACAAAAATAGGCGTTCTATGGCCCACTGACTGAGAGATGACGCACACAGGAGTCAGGAGTGGCACACAAACCCAGAGGCCAATATTTTTCTACCAATGATTGATGTAGTTATTTTCTCTGGTAGATTTTAGAACCCAAATCAAGGAAAAAAAATATAGGCTTTCTATGGACCACAATTGGAGAGAGAGAGAGAGAGAGAGAGAGAGAGAGAGAGAGAGAGAGAGAGAGAGATGGCACACCCAGGAGTCAAGACTGGCACACAAGCAGAAAGGCCAATATTAATCTCCCACTGTTTTTTTTGGTTGTTTTTTTTTTTTTTTTTTTCAGGGAGACTTTAGAAAAAAAAATAATAAAAAAAATATGATTTTATCAGGAAGAATTTAGAAACCAAATAAAATAAAATGATTTTTTCAGGGAGAATTTATAAAACAAATAAAACCAAAAATAGGCGTTCTATGGCCCACTGACTGAGAGATGACGCACCCAGGAGTCAAGACTGGCACACAAGCAGAAAGGCCAATATTAATCTCCCACTGTTTTTTTTTTTTTTTTTCAGGGAGACTTTAGAAAAAAAAATAATAAAAAAAATATGATTTTATCAGGAAGAATTTAGAAACCAAATAAAATAAAATGATTTTTTCAGGGAGAATTTAGAAAACAAATAAAACCAAAAATAGGCGTTCTATGGCCCACTGACTGAGAGATGACGCACACAGGAGTCAGGAGTGGCACACAAACCCAGAGGCCAATATTTTTCTACCAATGATTGATGTAGTTATTTTCTCTGGTAGATTTTAGAACCCAAATCAAGGAAAAAAAATATAGGCTTTCTATGGACCACAATTGGAGAGAGAGAGAGAGAGAGAGAGAGAGAGAGAGAGATGGCACACCCAGGAGTCAAGACTGGCACACAAGCAGAAAGGCCAATATTAATCTCCCACTGTTTTTTTGGTTGTTTTTTTTTTTTTTTTTCAGGGAGACTTTAGAAATAAAAATAATAAAAAAAATATGATTTTATCAGGAAGAATTTAGAAACCAAATAAAATAAAATGATTTTTTCAGGGAGAATTTAGAAAACAAATAAAACCAAAAATATGCGTTCTATGGCCCACTGACTGAGAGAGAGAGAGAGATGGAACGCTTAGTACTGGCACACAAGCCCAAAGGGCAATATTAATCTCCCTTTTTTTTTCCAGGGAGAATTTCTGAAACCCAAAAAAAAAATAAAATAGGCTTTCTATGGCCCACTATTTGTGAGAGAGATGGGACGCTCAGGACTGGCACAGATGGCACGCTCAGGACTGGCACAGAAGCCCAGAGGCCAATATTAATCTCCCTTTTTTTCTGGGAGAATTTATAAAACCAAAAAAATATTTAAATAGGCTTTCTATGGCCCACTATTTGTGAGAGAGATGGCACGCTCAGGACTGGCACAGATGGCACGCTCACAACTGGCACACAAGCCCAGAGGCCAATATTAATCTCCCTTTTTTCAGGGAGAATTTCTAAAACCCCAAAAAAAAATAAAATAGGCTTTCTATGGCCCACTATTTGTGAGAGAGATGGGACGCTCAGGACTGGCACAGATGGCACGCTCAGGACTGGCACAGAAGCCCAGAGGCCAATATTAATCTCCCTTTTTTTCTGGGAGAATTTATAAAACCAAAAAAATATTTAAATAGGCTTTCTATGGCCCACTATTTGTGAGAGAGATGGCACGCTCAGGACTGGCACAGATGGCACGCTCACAACTGGCACACAAGCCCAGAGGCCAATATTAATCTCCCTTTTTTCAGGGAAAATTGATAAAACAAAAAAAAAAATTAAATAGGCTTTCTATGGCCCACTATTTGTGAGAGAGATGGCACGCTCAGGGCTGGCTGGCACAGATGGCACGCTCAGGACTGGCACACAAGCCCAGAGGCCAATATTAATCTCCCTTTTTTTCTGGGAGAATTTATAAAACCAAAAAAATATTTAAATAGGCTTTCTATGGCCCACTATTTGTGAGAGAGATGGCACGCTCAGGACTGGCACAGATGGCACGCTCACAACTGGCACACAAGCCCAGAGGCCAATATTAATCTCCCTTTTTTCAGGGAAAATTTATAAAACAAAAAAAAAAATTAAATAGGCTTTCTATGGCCCACTATTTGTGAGAGAGATGGCACGCTCAGGGCTGGCACAGATGGCACGCTCAGGACTGGCACACAAGCCCAGAGGCCAATATTAATCTCCCTTTTTTTCAGGGAGAATTTATAAAACCAAAAAAAAAAATAAATAGGCTTTCTATGGCCCACTATTTGTGAGAGAGATGGCACACTCAGGACTGGCACACAAGCCCAAAGGCCAATATTAATCTCCCACTGTATTTTTATCAGGGAGAATTTATACACCCCACAAAAAAAAATACAGAAAAATGAAAAGGCTTTCTATGGCCCACTATGTGAGAGAGATGGCACACACAGGGATGGCACTCTAGCAGAAATGCCAAATTGCCAATCTTAATCTCCCACCAAAAAAAAAAAAAAAAAAAAAACAGGGAATGTCCTACAATTACTATCTCCCTGCCTGCAGTAATCTCAGCCAGGTATGGCAGGCAGCTACTATCTCCCTGCCTGCAGTAATCTCAGCCAGGTATGGCAGGCAGCAATAAGGAGTGGACTGATGCACAAATGAAATAAAAAGTGTGGACAAACAAAAAAGATAGCTGTGCAGAAAGGAAGGAACAAGAGGATTTGTGCTTTGAAAAAAGCAGTTGGTTTGCACAGCGGCGTACACACAGCAATGCAGCTATCAGGGAGCCTTCTAGGGCAGCCCAATGAGCTACAGCGCTGAGGGGAAAAAAAAAAAAAAAAAAACTTCCACTGTCCCTGCACACCGAGGGTGGTGTTGGACAGTGCAAATCGCTGCAGCACAAGCGGTTTTGTGGTTAATGGACCCTGCCTAACGCTATCCCTGCTTCTGACAAAGCGGCAGCAACCTCTCCCTAAGCTCAGATCAGCAGCAGTAAGATGGCGGTCGGCGGGAACGCCTCTTTATAGCCCCTGTGACGTCGCAGACAGCAAGCCAATCACTGCAATGCCCTTCTCTAAGATGGTGGGGACCAGGACCTATGTCATCACGCTGCCCACACTCTGCGTTTACCTTCATTGGCTGAGAAATGGCGCTTTTCGCGTCATTGAAACGCGACTTTGGCGCGAAAGTCGCGTACCGCATGGCCGACCCCGCACAGGGGTCGGATCGGGTTTCATGAAACCCCGACTTAGCCAAAAGTCGGCGACTTTTGAAAATGTTCGACCCGTTTCGCTCAACCCTAGTCGCAGCTACTGAAACAAAATTTTGCACAGTCACACGTCTGGACCCCAAGAGCGTCATAGGCTATATTGTGAGGTGAAATTTTAACCCCGCGCGTTCCAATTCACCTAACAATTTTGCCCCTATCTACATAATGGGGAAAAAAGTGAAAGGAAAAGTGTTGGAGGCGTCGCAGCTACAGAAACAAAATTTTGCACAGTCACACGTCTGGACCCCGAGAGCGTCACAGGCTATATTGTGACGCGAAATCTTAACCCCGCACGTTCCAATTCACCAAACAATTTTGCCCATATCTACATAATGGGGAATAAAGTGAAAGGAAAAGTGTTGGAGGCGTCGCAGCTACAGAAACAAAATTTTGCACAGTCACACGTCTGGACCCTGAGAGCGTCATAGGCTATGTTGTGAGGGGAAATTTTAACCCCGCGCATTCCAATTCACCAAACAATTTTGCCCCTATCTACATAATGGGAAAAAAGTGAAAGGAAAAGTGTTGGAGGCGTCGCAGCTACAGAAACAAAATTTTGCACAGTCACACGTCTGGACCCCGAGAGCGTCATAGGCTATATTGTGAGGCGAAATTTTAACCCCGTGCGTTCCAATTCACCAAACAATTTTGCACCTATCTACATAATGGGGAAAAAAGTGAAAGGAAAAGTGTTGGAGGCGTCGCAGCTACTGAAACAAAATTTTGCACAGTCACACGTCTGGACCCCAAGAGCGTCATAGGCTATATTGTGAGGTGAAATTTTAACCCCGCGCGTTCCAATTCACCAACCAATTTTGCCCCTATCTACATAATGGGGAAAAAGTGAAATAAAAAGTGTTGGAGGCAAATTGACAGCTGCCAGATGTGGACAAGGGGGACTTAAAGAGGGAGAGCGATGGCGCAAAAGAGTATATACCGATCAGTTGCTAAGGTGGGGCCCCGACATGAGATACTCACCACACATGGGGATATGAACACACACAAAATGCGCCACACACAACCACGTGCTTGAACACATATACCACCCTCAGCACACATTTCACCACACATACACCAACCTCGCCACATAAAAGTCGAAACACAAAAGTCGCCGCTCAAAACTCGCCACGCGCAAAACTCGCCACATGCAAAAAATAGGCTCTCGCACAACTCGCCACAAGTGCAAAACTCATCTCATGGAAAACTCGCCACACGCAAAACTTGCACATGCGGAAAAATTGCCATATGCACAAAATTTGCAACACATGCAAAAGTTGCCTCACACAAAACTTGCACATACTCAAAAGGCACCAGACATAAAACTCACCACGCGCAAAACTCGCCATGCGCAAAACTTGCTGCACACAACTTGCTACACTAACCTGTCACATGCAACTCGACACACAAAAAGTTGCTACACGCATGTTGCCACACAAAACTCATCTCACAAAAGTCGCTACATGCATGTCGCCACACACAACTCAACACACACAACTTGACAAACGAAACTCGCCCTAAAACAAACACAAGTCTGGTATTAGCCTTCAAAAATAAAATTCTGATTAATAAGCAGACAAACTACAAGAGCAACAAATGTACCATATAGGAAATACGGCAGCTGTCAGTCACATGACCTGTCTATTATGTGTATGTGTGAGCTAATATATACTGCCAGGGGGAGGGCTTCCTGTTGGCTAGGGATTTATCAGGCTGCCAATTTATCTTACAAATACTGAGGTAAATATTCTGAGCAAATAACGTGTTAACGAGGTCTAATACAGGAGATCACACAGGTAAATACTATATACAGGGGAGATGACACACAGATATATACTATATACAGGAGAGATGACACACAGGTATATACTATATAAAGGAGGAGATGACATACAGGTACATACTATATACAGGAGGAGATGACATACAGGTATATACTATATACAGGAGGAGATGACACACAGGTATATACTATATACAGGAGCAGATTACCTACAGGTATATACTATATACAGGAGAAAATGACATACAGGGATATGCTCTATATAGAAGATGACATACAGGTGTATACTATATACAGGAGGAGATGACACACAGATATATACTATATACAATGGAGATGACACACAGGTATATATATATATACAGGAGGAGATGACATACAGGTATATACTATATATAGAAGGAGATGACATACAGGTATATACTATATATAGGAGGAGATGACAAACAGGTATATACTATATATAGGAGGAGATGACATACAGGTATATACTATATATAGGAGGAGATGACATACAGGTATATACTATATACAGGGGAGATGACACACAGCAGGTATATACTATATACAGGGGAGATGACATACAGGTATATACTATATACAGGAGATGACATACAGGTGTATACTATATATAAGGGAGATGACAAACATGTGTATACTGAGGTGAAAATGAGAGGTGTGAGGTGAAAATGAAAAGGTGTGAGTGCAAAATGAGAGGAGTGAGGGAAAATAGTGTAGTGATCGGAAAATGACAGATGTGAGGTCGAAATGACAAGTGTTAGGCGGGAATGAGAGGAGTGAGGGAGAAAATGAGAGGTGTGAGGGAGAAAATGAGAGATGTGAGGGGGAAAATTAAAGATGTGATTGGGAAAATGAGAGGCGTAATGGGAAAATAAGAGAAGTGACGTGCTATAACTAACCACAGATATTTACTATGCCCAGGCAACGCCGGGCTCTTCAGCTAGTCTACTATATAAAGCTGAATGTGTGTGTGTGTGTGTATGTGTGTATGTCCGGGATTGGCATCTGCACCGTCGCAGCTACAGCCACAAAATTTTGCACAGTCACACGTCTGGACCCCGAGAGCGTCATAGGCTATATTGTGAGGCGAAATTTTAACCCCACGTGTTCCAATTCACCAAACAATTTTGCCCCTATCTACATAATGGGGAAAAATGTGAAAGGAAAAGTGTTGGAAGCGTCACAGCTACAGCAACAAAATTTTGCACAGTCACACGTCTGGACCCTGAGAGCATCATAGGCTACGTTGTGAGGTGAAATATTAACCCTGCGCTTTCCAATTCACCAAACAATTTTGCCTCTATCTACATAATGGGGAAAAAGTGAAAGGAAAAGTATTGGAGGAGTCGCAGCTACAGCCACAAAATTTTGCACAGTCAGATGTCTGGACCCCGAGAGCGTCATAGGCTATGTTGTGAGGTGAAATATTAACCCCGCGCGTTCCAATTCACCAAACAATTTTGCCCCTATCTAAATAATGGGGAAAAAGTGAAAGGAAAAGTGTTGGAAGCGTCGCAGCTACAGCAACAAAATTTTGCACAGTCACACGTCTGGACCCCAAGAGCGTCATAGGCTATGTTGTGAGGTGAAATTTTAACCCCATGCTTTCCAATTCACCAAACAATTTTGCCCCTATCTACATAATGGGAAAAAATGAAAGGAAAAGTGTAGGAGGCAAATTGACAGCTGCCAGATGTGAACAAGGGGGACTTAAAGAATGAGAGCGATGGCGCCAAAAAGTATATACCGTACAGTTGCTAAGGTGGGGCCCCGACATGGGATACTCACCACATACGGGGATATAAACACACACAAAATGCACCACACACTACCATGTGCTTGAACACATATTACTGTCAGCACACATTTCACCACAAATACACCAACCTCGCCACATAAAAATTGAAACACAAAAGTCGCCACTCAAAACTCGCCACGCGCAGAAATCACTACATGCAAAAACTAGGCTCTTGCAAAACTCGCCACAAGTGCAAAACTCACCTCATGGAAAACTCGCCACACGCAAACCTTGCACACACGGAAAAATTGCCACATGCACAAAAGTTGCAACACATGCAAAAGTTGCCTCACACAAAACTTGCACATACTCAAAAGGCACCACACATAAAACTCGCCACGCGCAAAACTCGCCATGCGCAAAACTTGCTGCACACAACTTGCTACACTAACCTGTCACATGCAACTCGACACACAAAAGGTTGCTACACGCATGTTGCCACTCAAAACTCATCTCACAAAAGTCGCTACATGCATGTCGCCACACGCAACTCAACACACACAAATTGACAAACGAAACTCGCCCTAAAACACACACAAGTCTGGTATTATCCTTCAAAAATAAAAATCTGATTAATAAGCAGACAAACTACAACAAATGTAACATATAGGAAATACGGCAGCTGTCAGTCACATGACCTGTCTATTATGTGTATGTGTGAGCTAATATATACTGCCAGGGGGAGGGATTCCTGTTGGCTGGGGATTTATCAGGCTGCCAATTTAGCTTACAAATACTGAGGTAAAAATACTGAGCAAATAACGTGTGAACGAGGTCTAATACAGGAGGAGATGACACACAGGTATATACTATATACAGGGGAGATGACACACAGATATATACTATATACAGGAGAGATGACACAGAGGTATATACTATATAGAGGAGGAGATGACATACAAGTACATATATATACAGGAGGAGATGACATACAGGTATATACTTTATACAGGAGGAGATGACATACAGGTATATGCTATATATAGAAGATGACATGCAGGTATATACTATATACAGGAGGAGATGACACACAGATATATACTATATACAGGGGAGATGACACACAGGTATATGCTATATACAGGAGGAGATGACATACAGGTATATGCTATATACACGTCTGGACCTTGAGAGCGTCATAGGCTATATTGTGAGGCGAAATTTTAACCCCGCGCGTTCCAATTCACCAAACAATTTTGCCCCTATCTACATAATGGGGAAAAAAGTGAAAGGAAAAGTGTTGGAAGCGTCGCAGCTACAGCAACAAAATTTTGCACAGTCACACGTCTGGACCCTGAGAGCGTCATAGGCTACGTTGTGAGGTGAAATATTAACCCCGCGCTTTCCAATTCACCAAACAATTTTGCCCCTATCTACATAATGGGGAAAAAAGTGAAAGGAAAAGTGTTGGAGGCGTCGCAGCTACAGAAACAAAATTTTGCACAGTCACATGTCTGGACCCCGAGAGCGTCATAGGCTACGTTGTGAGGTGAAATTTTAACCCTGCGCGTTCCAATTCACCAAACAATTTTGCCCCTATCTACATAATGGGGAAAAAGTGAAAGGAAAAGTTTTGGAGGCGTCACAGCTACAGAAACAAAATTTTGCACAGTCACACGTCTGGACCCTGAGAGCATCATAGGCTACGTTGTGAGGTGAAATTTTAACCCTGCGCGTTCCAATTCACCAAACAATTTTGCCCCTAGCTACATAATGGGGAAAAAGTGAAAGGAAAAGTGTTGGAGGCGTCGCAGCTAAAGCCACAAAATTTTGCACAGTCACATGTCTGGACCCCGAGAGTGTCATAGGCTATATTGTGAGGTGAAACTTTAACCCCGCGCGTTCCAATTCACCAAACAATTTTGCCCCTATCTACATAATGGGGAAAAAAGTGAAAGGAAAAGTGTTGGAAGCGTCGCAGCTACAGCAACAAAATTTTGCACAGTCACACGTCTGGACCCCGAGAGCGTTATAGGCTATGCTGTGAGGTGAAATTTTAACCCCGCGCTTTCCAATTCACCAAACAATTTTGCCCCTATCTACATAATGGGAAAAAATGAAAGGAAAAGTGTAGGAGGCAAATTGACAGCTGCCAGAAGTGAACAAGGGGAACTTAAAGAATGAGAGCGATGGCGCCAAAGCGTATTTACCATACAGTTGCTAAGGTGGGGCCTCGACATGGGATACTCACCACACACGGGGATATGAACACACACAAAATGCGCCACACACTACCACGTGCTTGAACACATATTACCCTCAGCACACATTTCACCACAAATTCACCAACCTCGCCACATAAAAGTCAAAACACAAAAGTCGCCACTCAAAACTCGCCACGCGCAAAACTCGCCACATGCAAAAACTAGGCTCTTGCAAAACTCGCCACATGTGCAAAATTCTCCTCATGAAAAACTCGCCACATGCAAAACTTGCACACGCGGAAAAATTGCCACATGCACAAAAGTTGCAACACATGCAAAAGTTGCCTCACACAAAACTTGCACATACTCAAAAGGCACCACACATAATACTCGCAACGCGCAAAACTCGCCATGCGCAAAACTTGCTGCACACAACTTGCTACACTAACCTGTCACATGCAACTCGACACACAAAAAGTTGCTACACGCATGTTGCTACACAAAACTCATCTCACAAAAGTCGCTACATGCATGTCGCCACACGCAACTCAACACACACAACTTGACAAACGAAACTCGCCCTAAAACACACACAAGTCTGGTATTATCCTTCAAAAATAAAAATCTGATTAATAAGCAGACAAACTACAACAATTGCACCATATAGGAAATACGGCAGCTGTCAGTCACATGACCTGTCTATTATGTGTATGTGTGATCTAATATATACTGCATGGGGAAGGGCTTCCTGTTGGCTGGGGATTTATCAGGCTGCCAATTTAGCTTACAAATACTGAGGTAAAAATACTGAGCAAATAACGTGTGAACGAGGTCTAATACAGGAGGAGATGACACACAGGTATATACTATACAGGGGAGATGACACACAGATATATACTATATACAGGAGAGATGACACACAGGTATATACTATATAGAGGAGGAGATGACATGTAGGTACATATATATACAGGAGGAGATGACATACAGGTATATACTATATACAGGAGGAGATGACATACAGGTATATGCTATATATAGAAGATGACATGCAGGTATATACTATATGCAGGAGGAGATGACACTCAGATATATACTATATACAGGGGAGATGACACACAGGTATATACTATATACAGGAGGAGATGACATACAGGTATATGCTATATATAGAAGATGACATGCAGGTATATACTATATGCAGGAGGAGATGACACTCAGATATATACTATATACAGGGGAGATGACACACAGGTATATACTATATACAGGAGGAGATGACATACAGGTATATACTATATATAGAAGGAGATGACATTCAGGTATATACTATATATAGGGGAGATGACACACAGCAGGCATATACTATATACAGGGGAGATGACATACAGGTATATACTATATACAGGAGATGACATACAGATGTATACTATATATAAGGGAGATGACAAACCTGTATATACTGAGGTAATGAGGTGAAAATGAGAGGTGTGAGGTGAAAATGAAAAGGTGTGAGTGCAAAATGAGAGGAGTGAGGAAAATAGTGGAGTGATCAGAAAATGACAGATGTGAGGTTGAAATGACAAGTGTTAGGGGGAATGAGAGGAGTGAGGGAGAAAATGAGAGATGTGACGGGGAAAATGAGAGGCGTCATGGGAAAATAAGAGAAGTGACGTGCTATAACTAACCACAGATATTTACTATGCCCAGGCAACGCCGGGCTCTTCAGCTAGTCATTAAATAAAGATCTTTACTGAATGTATCAAATTTGTGTCTGACTTCAAGAGTCCCCAAATATTCATCAATGTGATTACTGCTGCTTCTCTTTTATGGTCTGTATCTTTATTACTTCCATATTTACTTTCTGATAAAATCTACTATATAAAGCTGAATGTGTGTGTGTGTGTGTGTGTGTGTGTGTGTGTGTGTGTGTATGTGTGTGTGTATGTCCGGGATTGGCATCTGCACCGTCGCAGCTACAGCCACAAAATTTTGCACAGTCACACGTCTGGACCCCGAGAGCGTCATAGGCTATATTGTGAGGCGAAATTTTAACCCCGCGCATTCCAATTCACCAAAAAAATTTGCCCCTATCTACATAATGGGGAAAAAAGTGAAAGGAAAAGTGTTGGAAGCGTCGCAGCTACAGCAACAAAATTTTGCACAGTCACACGTCTGGACCCTGAGAGCGTCATAGGCTACGTTGTGAGGTGAAATATTAACCCCGCGCTTTCCAATTCACCAAACAATTTTGCCCCTATCTACATAATGGGGAAAAAAGTGAAAGGAAAAGTGTTGGAGGCGTCGCAGCTACAGAAACAAAATTTTGCACAGTCACACGTCTGGACCCTGAGAGCGTCATAGGCTACGTTGTGAGGTGAAATTTTAACCCCGCGCTTTCCAATTCACCAAACAATTTTGCCCCTATCTACATAATGGGGAAAAAGTGAAAGAAAAAGTGTTGGAGGCGTCGCAGCTACAGCCACAAAATTTTGCACAGTCACATGTCTGGACCCCGAGAGCGTCATAGGCTATATTGTGAGGTGAAATTTTAACCCCGCGCGTTCCAATTCACCAAACAATTTTGCCCCTATCTACATAATGGGAAAAAATGAAAGGAAAAGTGTAGGAGGCAAATTGACAGCTGCCAGATGTGAACAAGGTGGACTTAAAGAATGAGAGCGATGGCGCCAAAGAGTATATACCGTACAGTTGCTAAGGTGGGGCCTCGACATGGGATATTCACCACACACGGGGATATGAACACACACAAAATGCGCCACACACTACCACGTGCTTGAACACATATTACCCTCAGCACACATTTCACCACAAATACACCAACCTCGCACACATAAAAGTCAAAACACAAAAGTCGCCACTCAAAACTCGCCACGCGCAGAACTCGCCACATGCAAAAACTAGGCTCTTGCAAAACTCGCCACATGTGCAATATTCTCCTCATGAAAAACTCGCCACACGCAAAACTTGCACACGCGGAAAAATTGCCACATGCACAAAAGTTGCAACACATGCAAAAGTTGCCTCACACAAAACTTGCACATACTCAAAAGGCACCACACATAATACTCGCAACGTGCAAAACTCGCCATGCGCAAAACTTTCTGCACACAACTTGCTACACTAACCTGTCACATGCAACTCGACACACAAAAAGTTGCTACACGCATGTTGCTACACAAAACTCATCTCACAAAAGTCGCTACATGCATGTCGCCACACGCAACTCAACACACACAACTTGACAAACGAAACTCGCCCTAAAACACACACAAGTCTGGTATTATCCTTCAAAAATAAAAATCTGATTAATAAGCAGACAAACTACAACAATTGCACCATATAGGAAATACGGCAGCTGTCAGTCACATGACCTGTCTATTATGTGTATGTGTGAGCTAATATATACTGCCAGGGGGAGGGCTTCCTGTTGGCTGGGGATTTATCAGACTGTCAATTTAGCTTACAAATACTGAGGTAAAAATACTGAGTAAATAACGTGTGAACGAGGTCTAATACAGGAGGAGATGACACACAGGTATATACTATACAGGGGAGATGACACACAGATATATACTATATACAGGAGAGATGACACATAGGTATATACTATATACAGGAGGAGATGACATACAGGTATATGCTATATATAGAAGATGACATGCAGGTATATACTATATGCAGGAGGAGATGACACTCAGATATAGACTATATACAGGGGAGATGACACACAGGTATATACTATATACAGGAGGAGATGACATACAGGTATATGCTATATATAGAAGATGACATGCAGGTATATACTATATGCAGGAGGAGATGACACTCAGATATATACTATATACAGGGGAGATGACACACAGGTATATACTATATACAGGAGGAGATGACATACAGGTATATACTATATAGAAGGAGATGACATTCAGGTATATACTATATATAGGGGAGATGACACACAGCAGGTATATACTATATACAGGGGAGATGACATACAGGTATATACTATATACAGGAGATGACATACAGATGTATACTATATATAAGGGAGATGACAAAAATGTATATACTGAGGTGATGAGGTGAAAATGAGAGGTGTGAGGTGAAAATGAAAAGGTGTGAGTGCAAAATGAGAGGAGTGAGGAAAAATAGTGGAGTGATCAGAAAATGACAGATGTGAGGTTGAAATGACAAGTGTTAGGGGGGAATGAGAGGAGTGAGGGAGAAAATGAGAGGTGTGAGAGAGAAAATGAGAGATGTGAGGGGGAAAATGAAAGATGTGATTGGGAAAATGAGAGGCGTGATGGGAAAATAAGAGAAGTGAGGTGCTATAACTAACCACAGATATTTGTACAACAAAGAAATGGAGGGCACCATCCAATATAATAACACAAGGTTGGGGTTCAACCCAAAGCACGACCTATAGTAAGATCCATAAACACCAAGAAAAAGATGTCATGCTATGTAAAGGGGACCACCAAGAGGTAACAATAATATATAAATGAATACTTTATTATAGCGGCCAAAAACACAAAACAACACACTACAATTAAAAACATTTAAAACAGAAGTAACAACATAGATTCCTCTAGGGAACCTCCCCCTGGACACATAATGTATAATACAATAAGAATACAGAATAACAAAATAGTCATTAGATCACGGGTACCGCTGCTCTAAGTACATATTTGGACAAATGGTAAAGCTAAGCATAGCACGTCAATACAGTGTAAAGATGAAATAGAGGACATATACCTGGCCCAGCTCGCAGCACACAATGATAGGTTCTATTGAAAACCCCAAATACCACATAATATACCCATGTAAGCGAGTAGTAACTAATATAAAAATGTACAATTAGCAAATATAACCCTTATTAAGAGGTAGTGACCAAGGGTTAGGTATAATAGCTACATAATATCTATGACCAATAAGGTATAACAATTAAAGTCCCCTCACAGATATGTCGAGTAGATTGTCAATCAAGAGGTGATCAGCCTCTGATACAAAAACAAACTAAAGCTAAATTAGCATTTGTCCCATATACGAAAGGACCTTATAGGATATGATAGTAACCCTCAGCCTGAATGTATATATGTCAATCGAGCACACTGGTGCTGTTCCTGGGAAGTGTCCGGAATAAATATACAGCCCCAATACACAATGTGTGCAGCATATACCAAAAGAGGCCCACTAAATGGGGCAAGGTGCTGAAAGTATAGAGCAGCTATACCAATAGAGCATGACCAGAATACCCATCCCTATGGAAGTCCAGGGGGCAAGAGCCCAACGCGTGTCGCCACCGGAGTGGCTTCGTCAGGAGCAGGTGCCATACTGTGTGGCCGCCGACTATTTATACAGATCCACGCTTACCCTAATGAAAACATCCCCGTCAGCTGTGGATAGACGACAAGAGTGGGGTACTACCACAATGTTATGGTGTGATTTCTGGGCATCGTCACTCTCTTTTGCGTATTATATACCTGGACATACGTCCCTCTCCATTGCATGTGTGTGGGGGGGCGGAGTATCTTACTTGCGCGTGCGCATTTGCACCTTGTGTAGCCATGTTGGTGCTCTCCAGTGCTCTGC
Organism: Ranitomeya imitator; assembly: GCF_032444005.1. NCBI lineage: Eukaryota > Metazoa > Chordata > Amphibia > Anura > Dendrobatidae > Ranitomeya > Ranitomeya imitator. Next base: position 74,654,410 of record NC_091285.1, read on the forward strand.
TTTGGCCATTCTGGGATATGGGGCCCGGGCATGCGCACTTAGCGCCCTCGCGGCCATGTTGGCACTCCCGGATGTACGTATGTGCGGCGCCGCTTCCGGCGCTGTGTATGCGGATGCTCCCTGCCACACTGTGTAATCTCTTGTCGTCTATCCACAGCTGACGGGGATGTTTTCATTAGGGTAAGCGTGGATCTGTATAAATAGTCGGCGGCCACACAGTATGGCACCTGCTCCTGACGAAGCCACTCCGGTGGCGACACGCGTTGGGCTCTTGCCCCCTGGACTTCCATAGGGATGGGTATTCTGTTCATGCTCTATTGGTATAGCTGCTCTATACTTTCAGCACCTTGCCCCATTTAGTGGGCCTCTTTTGGTATATGCTGCACACATTGTGTATTGGGGCTGTATATTTATTCCGGACACTTCCCAGGAACAGCACCAGTGTGCTCGATTGACATATATACATTCAGGCTGAGGGTTACTATCATATCCTATAAGGTCCTTTCGTATATGGGACAAATGCTAATTTAGCTTTAGTTTGTTTTTGTATCAGAGGCTGATCACCTCTTGATTGACAATCTACTCGACATATCTGTGAGGGGACTTTAATTGTTATACCTTATTGGTCATAGATATTATGTAGCTATTATACCTAACCCTTGGTCACTACCTCTTAATAAGGGTTATATTTGCTAATTGTACATTTTTATATTAGTTACTACTCGCTTACATGGGTATATTATGTGGTATTTGGGGTTTTCAATAGAACCTATCATTGTGTGCTGCGAGCTGGGCCAGGTATATGTCCTCTATTTCATCTTTACACTGTATTGACGTGCTATGCTTAGCTTTACCATTTGTCCAAATATGTACTTAGAGCAGCGGTACCCGTGATCTAATGACTATTTTGTTATTCTGTATTCTTATTGTATTATACATTATGTGTCCAGGGGGAGGTTCCCTAGAGGAATCTATGTTGTTACTTCTGTTTTAAATGTTTTTAATTGTAGTGTGTTGTTTTGTGTTTTTGGCCGCTATAATAAAGTATTCATTTATATATTATTGTTACCTCTTGGTGGTCCCCTTTACATAGCATGACATCTTTTTCTTGGTGTTTATGGATCTTACTATAGGTCGTGCTTTGGGTTGAACCCCAACCTTGTGTTATTATATTGGATGGTGCCCTCCATTTCTTTGTTGTACAAATTGTCTCTGTAGGGGGCTCTTGTTCCTCCTTTTTCCGGAGTAGTGGCACATCACATTGAGCTAATTTTTGGTTTAATTGCGTATTATAGAAAGTTTACTTTTTCGCTACCCGATATGGATCTGTCTAGTAGGGAGACGGCATGGAGCAATAGGGCTCTGGGTCTGTTTGATAATGATTCAAATGCCATAGCTGGAGATGTTGGCAAGGATACGGATTTTCATAATCTGACTTCTAAAATTCTGGGCTTACATAAGTCTTTAACAAAAACATGGTGGAACATTAGGAGCCTTGAAGAATACAAAAAAGCCAACCTTATACCACGGGGATTACGGGTACAGATCTTCCCGGCTTGGGAGGCTGCCCCGGATTTTCGTAGCATTTGGGAGATTGGCTTGGCTAAATGTTCCACCATTTTGATAGACATGCTCATAGAACATGACCAAACTTTATTGAACAAAATCAAGAGCGAAATCAAGACCTGTGAAAACAGGCTCACTGACTTTGATAGGGATGCTCTAGTAAACCCCTTTCAATTGAAACTAAAAAATCTAATTGATACCTTTGAGAAGGAGATCATTACCCGTAAAAGGAATAAATTCCATAGGGATAAATCTGATTTCAACAATGGGAGAGCCTACAGGTGGTCTCACCGGGGGAATAAAAGACCCCTCCTAGATGATCTCAATAGGATACCTGAGAGTCAAGTGGGCCCAGAGATGTCTTCCAGCGATTTTTTATCTTCAGACCCCAGCGACGGAGAAGGCGCAGTCGGAGGGGTCGTAGAAAAACAAGGACTGAACAAAAGAAAAGGCAGAGGATACAGGAACTGGTCGCCAACATACAGGAGGGAGACGAGACTCAACAGGAGGAGATAACTGGTAATACACTGGATGTGGCCCAAGCAGGTAATCTACAAATTGTCAACCTGTCATCATATGTACTGTCGATACCTGAAACCAAGGTTCTCTCTAGAGGTCTTTCGTTCTCACCAATGAACACTCTAAATAAATTTGTATTGGTGAAGGACCTTTACCTCTTTTGTCGTCAACTCACTTTTAGGCTTCTTTACCATCAGCCTTCGTTATTGGATACTTTTTCTGACAATGAGAGACAGGTCTTTCAAGACCTTTTGGAACTTTTGCAAGAGAATGAAACCTCGCACCCTGGGGGTAGATTCACCAGACGTCTTCCATCGCAGGCGACTCCGTCTTTTTCTTTATTTCCTGCAGTTCAGATATTTTTTGACAAGATGTGTCGTGATATTGAGAACTTAAGATCTGATCCCCATAAGGCGAACAATCTCAGTAGAGAAGAGCTCAAGGCACTTCAGGATCTAAAGAAAAACAAAGAATTTGTGGTACGCGAAGCGGACAAAGGGGGAAATGTGGTCTTGTGGCCACATGAACAATACCTCAAGGAAATAATGAGACAGCTTAACAATGACAACTGTTATACTATTCTACCCTCAGATCCGACTGGCTTTTTTAAGAGTCAGCTTGACGGCATTATTAAAGGGGCTCTTCGGGATCATGTGGTGACCAAAAAGGAAGCGGATTTTCTCATAACACCGGTACCAACTATCCCCACCTTCTATGCCCTGCCGAAAATCCACAAGTCTCTTGTAGAACCTCCAGGTAGGCCTATAGTCTCTGGGATAGGCAGTATTTTTGAGCGTCCATGTATCTATGTTGACCATTTCTTGCAGCCAATGGTCACCTCCCTGAAATCTTTTACCAGAGACTCCACCCACCTGTTGCAGCGTCTGGAGGAATGTGAAATCCCCGCGAATACCTTGCTGATTAGTATGGACGTGGAATCCCTGTACACCAGCATCGCACACCAATCAGGTATGCAGGCGGTTTCTTTCTTTTTGGAAAAATCAACAGAGAGATCTGCAGAACATGATAGATTCATCCTCAGACTGTTATATTTTATCTTGGACAAAAATTATTTTGTCTTTGATAGGAGATTTTTCAGACAGGTGTCAGGCACTGCCATGGGGGCTCGCTGTGCCCCTGCCTACGCCAACCTATTTTTAGGTTGGTGGGAGGAGACAGTAGTCTATCAACATCATTTGTTCAAGTCCATGGTACATACCTGGCAAAGGTATATCGATGACATCCTGATGATATGGATTGGATCTGCTGATGAGTGTAACCAATTTATTGGGGATCTCAATGTAAATAGTTTAAATATCAAACTAACATCTGTGATTTCAGCAACCAGCATTGACTTCTTGGATTTGAGACTCTCGGTTATGGACTCGAGGATAGTAAGTGGACTGCATCGAAAAACTACAGCTACCAATAGTCTTCTTCATTTCACCAGTTTCCACCCGTTCCATCTTAGAAAAGGCATCCCTAAGGGCCAATTTCTTCGTGTTAGAAGAAATTGCAGCACCGATGAAGAATTCAGATATCAAGCGAAGGATTTATCTGCCCGCTTCAAGAAAAGAGGGTACCCTCAGAGACTCATTTCTGGGGCTTTCCAACATGCCCACCAACAGGATCGGAAACATCTATTTGAAAAAAAGGTACGTGGGTCTACACGCCCCCTAGCCCTCATTACCACCTTTAATAACCAGTGGGCAGATATACGAAACCTGTTAAATCGCAATTGGGGTATCCTTACGACTGATAAGCGAATTCCACCAGTGGTTTCCAACTCACCCTGTATGGTGGCAAGAAGGGCAAAGAATCTTAGGGATGACCTCTGTCATAGCCATTATCAGCGCCCAGTTGTGAGGCTTAATCGAGGGATTAGAACTTTTGGGTCTTATCCCTGTGGGGGATGTAACATCTGCCAATTTATGATTTCACAAGATGGCTTCTCTATCTCCACAGTCCCTTTTCGAATACAGCCGAAGGAATTCTTCAATTGTAGATCCAAGAATCTGGTGTATGCTATCTTCTGTGACTGTCCAAAGGTATACGTGGGGCAGACCACGCAGGAGCTAAGGAGGAGAATGCAACAGCACCTTTCAAGCATCTCCACGGCAGTAAGGGACCGGGCGAAAAATAAGACTCTATCCTCTGTGGCGGCGCATTTTTTGGACTATCACCAATGTAAAACCTCTAACTTCAAAGTTATGGGACTGGAAGGAATACATCTGAGTATAAGGGGTGGAGACATTGTCAAGCGGCTTTTGTGTTGTGAAACAAAATGGATCTACGATCTACAGAGCATGACACCGAGGGGACTCAATGAAGAGTTTCTCTTCACCGGCTTCTACAAACAACTATGAGCAGGATGTTTGCTGCCCATTTTCAACCATGTTCTATTTTTGAATATGTGGTGTGATTTGTATATGGGAGGATTGTTGATAATGTTTATCGGTTATGGGCATTTTTTGGTCTTGTACCTCTCTATCATGGCCTGGCACCAGCTCGCATGCCTGTATATATAACTCTTCACATCTAGGGGTATTATTTCTACTGGTTCCTTTGGTTTCCCCCAGGTATCCCTGTGGTCAATTGATTAGGACAACTTTGACCGGTATTGGCACCATCGGTGGGAGATATAGTTGTCACCACCGGGGGAGCCGGGTCCTCTCAAAGAATAATGGTACTTTATTTGGAAGTGGCTTTATGATCTGTGCGGACATTGATAATGGGTTCATCATTTGAGTGCCTTCCATTGTGTCTATTGTGGGCATTAAATACTATTTTTTCTATTTTGTTAACTGCCTTGTGGTTTTGCCCCTCCCCTCCCCCTTTTTTTGTTCTCCTCCTCACATTATGCCCCTATGGGACGCTTTTTTGGAGTGGAGGTGAACATCCGCTGTATGATCTATAGGTGGATATATGCGTTGGGTAGGATCCTTGTCCGGCTGTAAGGGAATGATAGGGTGAACCTCTTTCTTTCTGCCTTTTAGGCATATATCTTGTACCCCATTCTGGCTTATACTGGAAGGGGAGTGATATGAGAGACTTTGGCTCCTGTATCCCTATACGTTACTGTGATACATCCATCTGTACCTTTATAACCATGTATATATCTTCCTCATCATTATGTTCTTTCCATTATTGCCTTAGATATTTGGAAGTACTGCAAACATGGCAACATCCTTGTAGTATATCTACAACTATACATATATAAGCCTTTGCTTATTACCATGCATTTTTCAGTGTCAATTTTTGATATCAGGAACCATTGTCAATATTGCAGTATTCCTATGACCATCTGTATATACTGTTGCGCATTACTATGTATTTGTTATTTATTATTTTTTATTTATTTTTTCATTACTATTTTTTGGTATTAGGAAATATTGTTAAATTTGCAGTACCCTTGTCACCTTTAGTGGGGTACTACCACAATGTTATGGTGTGATTTCTGGGCATCGTCACTCTCTTTTGCGTATTATATACCTGGACATACGTCCCTCTCCATTGCATGTGTGTGGGGGGGCGGAGTATCTTACTTGCGCGTGCGCATTTGCACCTTGTGTAGCCATGTTGGTGCTCTCCAGTGCTCTGCTTTGGCCATTCTGGGATATGGGGCCCAGGCATGCGCACTTAGCGCCCTCGCGGCCATGTTGGCACTCCCGGATGTACGTATGTGCGGCGCCGCTTCCGGCGCTGTGTATGCGGATGCTCCCTGCCACACTGTGTAATCTCTTGTCGTCTATCCACAGCTGACGGGGATGTTTTCATTAGGGTAAGCGTGGATCTGTATAAATAGTCGGCGGCCACACAGTATGGCACCTGCTCCTGACGAAGCCACTCCGGTGGCGACACGCGTTGGGCTCTTGCCCCCTGGACTTCCATAGGGATGGGTATTCTGGTCATGCTCTATTGGTATAGCTGCTCTATACTTTCAGCACCTTGCCCCATTTAGTGGGCCTCTTTTGGTATATGCTGCACACATTGTGTATTGGGGCTGTATATTTATTCCGGACACTTCCCAGGAACAGCACCAGTGTGCTCGATTGACATATATACATTCAGGCTGAGGGTTACTATCATATCCTATAAGGTCCTTTCGTATATGGGACAAATGCTAATTTAGCTTTAGTTTGTTTTTGTATCAGAGGCTGATCACCTCTTGATTGACAATCTACTCGACATATCTGTGAGGGGACTTTAATTGTTATACCTTATTGGTCATAGATATTATGTAGCTATTATACCTAACCCTTGGTCACTACCTCTTAATAAGGGTTATATTTGCTAATTGTACATTTTTATATTAGTTACTACTCGCTTACATGGGTATATTATGTGGTATTTGGGGTTTTCAATAGAACCTATCATTGTGTGCTGCGAGCTGGGCCAGGTATATGTCCTCTATTTCATCTTTACACTGTATTGACGTGCTATGCTTAGCTTTACCATTTGTCCAAATATGTACTTAGAGCAGCGGTACCCGTGATCTAATGACTATTTTGTTATTCTGTATTCTTATTGTATTATACATTATGTGTCCAGGGGGAGGTTCCCTAGAGGAATCTATGTTGTTACTTCTGTTTTAAATGTTTTTAATTGTAGTGTGTTGTTTAGTGTTTTTGGCCGCTATAATAAAGTATTCATTTATATATTATTGTTACCTCTTGGTGGTCCCCTTTACATAGCATGACATCTTTTTCTTGGTGTTTATTAACCACAGATATTTACTATGCCCAGGCAATGCCGGGCTCTTCAGCTAGTCAGTTATATTTTAACATGATCCTCACTAATAACACTGGTCTACAAAAAAAAACTTCTGGCATGGACTTTAAGAACAGTTGTAGACTAATTTGAGGGTGCTGAATTCAAATCTGATTTTTTAATTTCTCTATCACATCACGCTTTTGCGCTATAGGTATATAGCCCATTTTCATGAATTCTATGATAAATATAAGTAGTGTATGAAAAGTGCCGGTTTATATGGTTCGCTAAAGTAAATTTAGTTTTTATTTAGTCTCCCAATAAATATGAGAATATCTTTGTTTTCTTTGAACATGCATAATTCCAATTTGTTCTGATAACACCTATGTTTTCTGTGCTACTGGGACAGTAGAGCTACAGCAGAGCATTGGGTGAAAACTGAATGGCCTCATCATCAGAGTTTGGCATCTAGCGATAAGAATGTCATCCATGATCCTCTAGTGGATAGGAAGAACATTGTCTTTCCTCCATTACACATAAAACATGAAGCAATTTGTCAAAGCTCTCAATCTCAGTGGAGAATGCTTTAACTATATATGTTCAAATTTTACTGGTCTTAGTGAAGAGAAGAAAAAGGCTGGAATATTTGATGGACCTCAAATAAGAACACTTATGAGAGACCCAAATTTTATCACATCAATGAATGAGACAGAAGAAAGAGCTTGGAATACATTTTGTAATGTGGTGCAGAATTTTCTAGGGAATAAGAAAGCAGACAACTATGAAGAGATTGTGGAAGAGCTACTAATGAGTCTGCGAAGTCTAGGATGTAGAATGAGTATCAAGATTCACTATTTACACAGCCATTTGGACTTTTTTCCAGAGAACCTTGGGGATGTGAGCGAGGAACAAAGGGAGCGTTTTCATCAGGACATTAAAACAATGGAAGAACGGTATCAAGGGACTCACATATGATGGCTGACTATTGCTGGAGCTTGATGAGAGACAACCCAGAAGCTGTACATCACGATTCAGCCAAGAAAGGAAAGTTCAAATAACTGCCATTTGTCATTCATCTGTGTGCCATATATATGTGTTTTTATGTCTTGTAGTTTAATTCTGTAAGTATATTAGATTTGCTGTACATAGACTTTGTAATCTTTGTTATTCCTTGATTAAAAATATACAAAATATAGTACGGAAAATCATGTGTTTTTATCATAAAACATTAAGAGTAATTTTCATAAAAAATTGAAAATATCTCGAAATCCTGATGTGATAGCCAAAAACGGAGTTCATATTCGTAATCAGCAGCCAAAATTGACTTAATATATGTTTTAAAACCTTTTGCCAGAAAAATTGCGCTGACCAGTGTAATGTTAGTAGTGTGTGTGTTCAAACTTGGGGAGCTCTAGGTGTTAAAATGAAGGGTTAAAATACCGAAAAAACTGGCGTGTGCTCCTGTGCAATTTTCTCCGCCAGAGAGGGAAAGCCAGTGTCTAAGGGCAGATATTAATAGCCTAAAGAGGGATGATGGTTATTGGCCCCCCTGGCTAAAAACATCTGCCCCCAGCCACCCCAGAAAATGCACATCTGTAAGATGTGCCTATTCTGGCACTTACCATCTCTCTTCCCACTCCTGAGTAGCTGTGGGATATGGGGTAATAAAGGGTTAATGTCACCTTGCTAATGTAAGGTGACATTAAACCTGGTTAATAATGGAAAGGAGTCAATAAGACACCTATCCATTATTAATCCAATATTAATAAATAGTTAAAAAAACACACACACATTAGGAAAAAAGTATTTTAAAGAAATAAATACACATGGTGTTGTAATAGCTTTATTATACGTTCAATCCAAATGACGACCCTTGTCTTCTAAAAAAAAGTTAAAATAAAAAAACAATATCCCATACCTGTCCGCTATACAGTCATGTCCCACGATGTAAATCCATCTGAAGGGGTTAAATAATTTTACAACCAGGAGCCTGCTAATGCAGCTGTTGCCCCTGCCTGCAAAAACTGGGGAATGAATGGAAAGCAGGGGAATGTAGCTTCGTAGACTTGCGGTGCTGCGCCCCCTGATTGCTTAACTTCATATGAACTCTAGCATGGGAAAATATTCTGAAAAATTCCCACGCTAGAGTTCATATGTGGAGAAAATTGGCGGAGAAAATTGCACGGGATCCCAAACCAGTTTTTTCCGTGATTTAACCCTTTATTTTAACACCTAGAGCTCCCAAATTTTGCACACAGACACTTCTTACATTAGTATTGAGGAATATGTAAAAACATAAGGGATATGAAATGGTTTACTTTATGTAAACCATGTTTCATATTCTGTCGGGTTTGATAAGGAGATAGCAAAAGTCAGCAATTATATTACTGGCTATTCTGCCATCTAGCTCTGTATAATATATATATATATATATATATATATATATATACAGTATATGTCTCACTGACATATATATATATATATGTGTGTATAGACTGTATATATGTGTTCAAGAATATTTGAGCCCATGGATCTATACTATGTCCATTTTGCAAGCCTGCAAGAAAATCTCGCCATACGGATGCCATACGAATGCCATACGGATGACACACGGAAAATTTTTTGAGAAAAAAATCACGTCCTTGAGTTGAACACTGTTCAGGAACTTTTCTGCATATTATGCCTGTAAAAAATGGACCGTATTTCCCTACGCTAAGTGTGACACCGGCCTAATATTCAGCCTCTCGCAGAGTTCAAGCCACATACACAGGGCCTCCACCATGCATCCACAGACCCAAATAACAGAGGTGTTTGCACCTCCACTCTCAGTCAAGGACCAGCTGCACCTCCTGGATTGGAGGGTGGGAATGACATCTCATCTAAGCATTCCTACCAAACCTGGACCCATATATGAGTCCTATTAACCATCTCAGTATCTTCTTTCCTAGGATTCTGCCTGCTGCTTGCACTTATATAAGAAAACCTTTTTTTATTTTTGATTAACAACATGATTAAAAATAGAATGATAATGGGCAAAAAGGCAACATGGCAGAGATGATAAATATAGACATATAGTACAATAAGTAATATGCAGAGCTAATATCTTACATGAAAGGAACATAAATATACTATGATGTAACTGCAAAATATTATACAATACATGCATAATCATAATACATTAAGTAGTATAGTAGATGAGCAAGTGTCATTGTGACATGTATCATACACTACGTGTATAGAAACAAGTGGATCAGGGTGTAAGACACAAAGTGCATAACTATAATATTGATCCACAGGCCATCAGAAGACAATAAAGAGCCTAGTGCCATGGAACATTAACATGATTCTAAATACTAAATATGATGATTGTATAGAATGCAAAAATGGCTGTAATGTGCATGTATCACTACCAAGGCTTCAGCCCCATACACGTTTTGGCTTGGAATATTTCAGGGGATTCTCACAATGCAATCTAAACGAGTTCTAATGCAATCACTATTGATTGTGGCATTCAGTATGGAAACTGTCAGAGATCTGTTGTTTGTCTGATTTCTGTCAGCTGGGAGGAGCTATGACTGTGTGTCATACAGCTGCAGGAGGAGCGGAGTAGCCTGGCGCACAGTTTGGAATGTGAATAAAATCGGTATAAGTACACAACCAATTTGTTTGTACAAGTGCTAACCATGGCTTTCACGGATAGCACTCGTACATGTACTATTCTTAGGGGCTGTGCACATGTTCAATTTTTTTCACATCAAATGAGCCACAGAAAAAAAATCAAAGACATGCCCAATTTTGATCTGAGTGTCAGATCAAAATGTGCAATGCAATTATATGGGTCCAAGAAAAAAATCAGTCACACTCGGATGAAATCTGAGCATGGCCTGATTTTCAACAACTGGGAACAGAGAAGGTGGAGAATTTATTTTTATTTATCTCTACAGGTTCAGGAAAAACTTATGCCACTATGATCAAACTCTGATCAAAGTCTGGTAAGATTAATTGGACCGTTTTTCTAGGATGTGGAAACATCGGCCACATGAACCTAGCCATATATGTATTTCATTGATTTAAGTCAATAAACATTAGATTTATGAGTCAAAACTTTTCCCACTAAAGTATTTATCAATATTCTAGCCCTATAAACTGCTGCCTACAAGTTTAACATAATGAAGTAATCATACAAAAGAATTGTAGTAAAAATTGTTTTTTGTGAAATTCTGAATAAGTTTGAGGTGTCATATTACCCTCTTCCCATTGGAAAAAATAAAATTGGATCTAAAATGGCCGACTTCAAAATGGCCGCCATGGTCACCACCTCGCATATACTAATGTGCCACAAATAGGAAGTTGATATCACTAACCATTCCCATTTTTGGGGGTGTATCCATGTACATGGCCTTCCCTGTACTTTACATTTTAAATGGAAAATATTTAAAATATTTTTGTAAAGTTTGGACTTCGGTTCGATTTATGGTAGGTTTAGAATTTTGTCAAACTACACAATTCAGGTGATTTGATTTTTTTGAGGTATATACACAAAAGTTTTATAATGAAGTACAGTTCTCATATTATGACTGATAAAAATTGGGAAAGAGCTGGCTACAACTGGTCATCATACTGGTTGGATGATTACAGATTATGTGATACACTTAATCATAGGACATTATGTTCTTGTACCAAGCCTCTGCTTTCAAGACTCGTATGCACTGTGCTATTTTTACGTGTTTGCAAATTAGAATAATAAAATGGAGACAAAATATTTTCAGTTTCCATAAATTTTATGCTGTACTTGTATAAAGAATAATTATGTATTCTCTCAGCACTTTCCAAACCTGCATAAAATAAACTGGCACAGTGAATAAATAGGCATGAATTATTTTGTGCCTATTTTTTAAACTGGAAATAAAATGGAGATATTTTTCAATCAATTTTATGCTAATTATTCTAAATTGTTATATGATTTCAGTTCAGCTCTTTGAATATTGCTGTGTTTTGCAGGTGAATATCTGAAAGTATTATGGATCCTGTGTATAATAACAATAAATATCTATCTCTATCTATCTATCTATCTATCTATCTATCTATCTATCTATCTATCTATCTATCTATCTATCTATCTATTTCTATCTATCTATCTATCTATCTATCTATCTATCTATCTATCTATCTATCTATCTATCTATTTCACTGTTCATCAGCCAAATTGGTTCAGAGTTTAAAATAGTAGTACCTAACTAATTTTGTGGTGCTGAAAATGAATCTGATGCTTAAATTTGCTGATTGGCTGTATTTTAGAGATCCAGAGGAGGGTGTAATTATTTATGACACCTTTCATGCAGGCTTTTAGAAAAAAATCATCTTTATTATTTCATCATCATCATTGCATTTTTCTTAGCTCACCTATTGCATCATCTATTTAGTCCATTGAGCCTTCAGTATGATATTAGCTATCAGTTTGAGGATTTCTTAGCTTAGTTTCATAGCATATTGACATGTTTCTATATTTTTTCAGATATGCCTCGTTTCTGCATTAGCAAAGGTGATAGTTTTTGCAACACATGTGAAGTTACGTTTGCATCACAAAGGCGAAACTTGACTGCCATGATAAGGAAAGCCTACAACCTGTATTTTGGCTACAGTGGAGATCTTGACAAGTGTTGGGCTCCACACATATGCTGCTGTAGATGTGCATAACATGTTATCCAGTGGTTGCATGGAAAGAGGCAATCCATGCTTGTACTTCTGCAAAGTGCCCCCGATCGGGAAAGGAGTTTCAAGGAATAAGAAGTGGACTTTACAGTATCCAAACATTCCAAATGAAATACGTTGAGTACTATTTACAGAAGAACTGCTGGTTCCAAAAGTGCCAGAAACATTTTCAGCTGAGTCAAGTGAAAAAAATGAGGGCGCTTAGTATCATGAAGTGTTTGTTCCCACAACCCAGACTTTCTGTCAGCAACCTCATAATAAAAAGTGAACTGAATGATCTGGTTAAAAATTGGGATCTGCCCCAGAATAAGACTGAGCTTGTAGGTTTCAGGCTACAGCAGTGGAATCTCCTAGCTGGGGATGTTTGGATTTCTTATTCTGTGCTTATTATTCATGTGCTTCACCATGGAGGGCGGTCTTGTGGCATGCAACAACATCAACAAATTAAAGGAAGTTCTGAAGGTAAGTCATAATACAGAGGAATGGAGGCTCATCGATTAGTCCAAAACAAGCCTAAAAGCCATCTTACTGCAAAATGGCCATGCTCTACCTTCTATACCAGTTGGTTATGCAGTCTACATGAAAGAAAACTATGACAACATGAAACAGCTGTAAAGGTACCTGAACTATGACCAACATTTGTGGTCCATCTAAGGTGATTTAAGGTGATTACCCTTTTACTTAGTGTCTAGAGTGGATGCATAACTGCCGCTTTCAGTGTGAGTGGGATAGTCATGCAGAAGAATATCACTACAATAAAAGAGACTGACCTCTACAACACTCACTTCAGCCAGGTGGTAAAAATGTCCTGCATCCAGCATTTTTGTCCCACATAAGATTCTATTATCACCATTGCATATCAAGCCTAATGAAGAAATTTATAAAGGCAATGGATAAAAACGCAAAAGAATCCAAGTATCTCATTGATACATTTGCAAAGCTGAGTGAAGCAAAGATAAAGTAAGGAGTCATTATTGGCTCATTTGTAAGCTTCTTCAAGATGAAAAGTTTCTCCGTTTGTTGCAGAGCAAGGAATAGGCTGCATGGGTAGCATTAGGATTAGTGGTAACTAATTTTTGGGGAAACTCAAGAGCAGATAATTATGAAGAGTTGGTGGAAAGTCTTCTCAAAACATATAAGTATCTTGGCTGTAACATGTCCTTAAAGATTCATTTCATACATTCCCATCTAGACTTTTTTCCACCAAACTGTGAAACAGTGAGCGGTGAGCATTGTGAGAAATTTCACTAAGATATTGTGGCTATGGAGAAAAGTTATCAAGAAAAATGGAATCCATCAATGCTTGCAGATTACTGTTGAACAATTGTAAGAGATGATCCTAGGCAGGAGCATAAGAGACAAGCAAAACAAGAGTTGTCGCTGTATGAGGACCAAATTTTGTAGAGCAATTTTTGCAACTGTATATAATTCACAATAGTGTTTAGATATCCTTTAGTTATTTGAATTTTTGCTAAGTTTCCTCTGAATAGACATCAGAAAATTGGCAGAAAAAATATCTAATGTCTAAATATCTAATATCTAATGGGAGAACTACAATACCCAGATAGATTAGCGAAATTAGGATTATTTAGTCTAGAAAAAAGACGACTGAGGGGCGATCTAATAACCATGTATAAGTATATAAGGGGACAATACAAATATCTCGCTGAGGATCTGTTTATACCAAGGAAGGTGACGGGCACAAGGGGGCATTCTTTGCGTCTGGAGGAGAGAAGGTTTTTCCACCAACATAGAAGAGGATTCTTTACTGTTAGGGCAGTGAGAATCTGGAATTGCTTGCCTGAGGAGGTGGTGATGGCGAACTCAGTCGAGGGGTTCAAGAGAGGCCTGGATGTCTTCTTGGAGCAGAACAATATTGTATCATACAATTAGGTTCTGTAGAAGGACGTAGATCTGGGGATTTATTATGATGGAATATAGGCTGAACTGGATGGACAAATGTCTTTTTTCGGCCTTACTAACTATGTTACTAACTATGTTAATAAAAGGCAGCACTGGAATTATTGTTGTAAAAAAAATAAGAGGATTTACTAGCCAGCATCACTATCTAAAAGAATGTAAAAGAAAAATGGCAGCTTTGTGTGAAAACAATTGAGCCATTTATTCTGCTAATCCATTTGAGATATTTCCGATTTCACATGTAAACTTTCTCAAGTATTTAATATTGGTAAATAAGGTTTCTCATTTTTCAACATCTGTCTTTTAAATATCTATCTTTATAATTCAGGTCTACTCTATAGCTTGACATATATAAAAAAAAGTGAGCAAATCTTTTAAAAATTTGAATTTGACTGATTCACTCAAATTCAGAAATTTGATTTGCATAGAATTTATTTGATAAAAGTTGATTGTGCCCTGGTTGCTAGTAAAAGGTGCTTTCATTTTTTTTTTTTTAAATGCTCTATTCAACTTACCCCTCAAATGTCCCATGCCTATTGATATTTTTTAATTTTTTGACTCATTTGAGACCCTAAAAAAATCCAGCAAAATGGCTTCTAGCAGTTCACCAATAAGCTGGATTTGAATGAATTAAATTAAAAAACATTCATTCTGGTGAACCTGAATTTTTTCCCCTAATTTGTAGTGAATTGGATTTTTTTTTCAAGCTATTCAGTCATTTCTATACATAAGAATCTGAAAATCTTTGAGGTTAAACAAAGGTTTTCTCAACCCAAATATATACACAACTTGTACTTAGTACTGGGAAATGCTATACCAGGCTGGAATAAAAAATTAATAATCTCATACAAGGCTCTAGGTGAAAACGAGGTGTTTCTGGATATACCAGTCAAAACGTCACATTCCATTGAACCAGTAATGTGGAGTGATATAATTTGACATGACTGCTGCAACCTGCTGTGCTTTAGATCAGCACACACAAAAGCAATGTCAGGGTAAAATGTGCCTTAAAAATGTAAATAGAAAACAAGAAGAAACCCCTGAAGGAATGACTCGCCTATCATCTGGCCTTGGAGACATTCCACTTTGAGGTCAAGAACAATCTCCCCGGCATTTGTCCATAGTGCCTTTGCTTATATGGTCAGGGTGACACTTGCTGAATAATGTTATCTGTCAGAATTGCTTTTTACTGTCTCATGTCCCGAGAGATCTGAGTATACTACAGAAATTAATATCTCAGCCTTAGTAAATCAGTACTCAGCTGCTCCTCATTATTAAGTATCGTAATAAGTGCTCAGATTAACAAAGGGTAAAGAGGGCTTAGATCCTCCGAGGAATAAAAAGAAAAGTGATTGTGTCTGGTTTTTACCATCAAAGCTATACAGTACAGGTCCTTCTCAAAAAATTAGCATATAGTGTTAAATTTCATTATTTACCATAATGTAATGATTACAATTAAACTTTCATATATTATAGATTCATTATCCACCAACTGAAATATGTCAGGTCTTTTATTGTTTTAATACTGATGATTTTGGCATACAACTCCTGATAACCCAAAAAACCTGTCTCAATAAATTAGCATATTTCACCCATCCAATCAAATAAAAGTGTTTTTTAATAACAAACAAAAAAACCATCAAATAATAATGTTCAGTTATGCACTCAATACTTGGTCGGAAATCCTTTGGCAGAAATGACTGCTTCAATGCGGCGTGGCATGGAGGCAATCAGCCTGTGACACTGCTGAGATGTTATGGAGGCCCAGGATGCTTCAATACCAGCCTTAAGCTCATCCAGAGTGTTGGGTCTTGCGTCTCTCAACTTTCTCTTCACAATATCCCACAGATTCTCTATGGGGTTCAGGTCAGGAGAGTTGGCAGGCCAATTGAGCACAGTAATACCATGGTCAGTAAACCATTTACCAGTGGTTTTGGCACTGTGAGCAGGTGCCAGGTCGTGCTGAAAAATGAAATCTTCATCTCCATAAAGCGTTTCAGCCGATGGAAGCATGAAGTGCTCCAAAATCTCCTGATAGCTAGCTGCATTGACCTTGCCCTTGATGAAACACAGTGGACCAACACCAGCAGCTGACATGGCACCCCACACCATCACTGACTGTGGGTACTTGACACTGGACTTCAGGCATTTTGGCATTTCCTTCTCCCCAGTCTTCCTCCAGACTCTGGCACCTTGATTTCCGAATGACATGCAAAATTTGCTTTCATCAGAAAAAAGTACTTGGGACCACTTAGCAACAGTCCAGTGCTGCTTCTCTGTAGCCCAGGTCAGGCGCCTCTGCCGCTGTTTATGGTTCAAAAGTGGCTTTACCTGGGGAATGCGGCACCTGTAGCCCATTTCCTGCACACGCCTGTGCACGGTGGCTCTGGATGTTTCCACACCAGACTCAGTCCACTGCTTCCTCAGGTTCCCCAAGGTCTGGAATCGGTCCTTCTCCACAATCTTCCTCAGGGTCCGGTCGCCTCTTCTCGTTGTACAGCGTTTTCTGCCACATTGTTTCCTTCCAACAGACTTACCATTGAGGTGCCTTGATACAGCACTCTGGGAACAGCCTATTTGTTGAGAAATTTCTTTCTGGGTCTTACCCTCTTGCTTGAGGGTGTCAATGATGGCCTTCTTGACATCTGTCAGGTCGCTAGTCTTACCCATGATGGGGGTTTTGAGTAATGAACCAGGCAGGGAGTTTATAAAAGCCTCAGGTATCTTTTGCATGTGTTTAGAGTTAATTAGTTGATTCAGAAGATTAGGGTAATAGGTCGTTTAGAGAACCTTTTCTTGATATGCTAATTTATTGAGACAGGTTTTTTGGGTTATCAGGAGTTGTATGCCAAAATCATCAGTATTAAAACAATAAAAGACCTGACAAATTTCAGTTGGTGGATAATGAATCTATAATATATGAAAGTTTAATTGTAATCATTACATTATGGTAAATAATGAAATTTAACACTATATGCTAATTTTTTGAGAAGGACCTGTATATACACATAATATTACAGACTATATCCAATACAATAATAGAGTATGTAAACAAAATAAGAGAAAAAAATTCACTTTTTATATGTACAGAGGTTTAAGACTAAAATGAGATTCAAGAAAACGTCATTAGCATTCTTGTTTCAATTGCCAAATATACTTTCATTCACTGTCACATTGTAGAGAAAACTTACTTGCAGAATTTCTTTTTACGCACCTTTCGAGGGCATATTACTTTAAAAGAGCACACTATGAAAAAGAGAAGCCTGTGTTATGCCTCGCCCCTTCAATCCCTGCACTAGGCATAATGTAGTATATACGTTTTACCTGAAATTTTAACTTTGAAAAATGATAAGAGAAGGAGGACTGTAGGTATAATAAAGATGTAACAAGAACGGAAACAAAGGAAAAGGCTTAAAGAAAAGTGATTCTGTGGATTGGAATGAGCAGTCACCGAGACTGACCCGTTTCCAAAACATTGTAACTCAACATGTAATGTGAGATGCAGACATTTTTCGATAAGTAATTTATAAGATTCTGCCAATTCCAAATTCACAGTCAAGTCTTTGTACAAATCTCCCTGGACATTAACTTTCACTTCATAATCAAGTTCTTATCTAATAAGGTAACTGTCCTTTTTAAGTATTAATAATAGGAAGAATCAAAATTACTCCGGTGTGTAGCACAACTTTTATTTCTGTCTTGCCTGAAGCACACACTATATATTCGACCTACCCCTCTGGTAAATGGCCAACTTATTGAGAATATGTATTTTATATTGTCTCCTCTTCTTCCCGAGAAGGAAAACTTATAATTAATAACCACATAAACATAAAAAATGTGTCGCACAAATGAATAAAAAAAAATACAGTTATCATGTGTAAGGAACAAAAAATAATACGAGCGGCACAAATTTCATATGATCAAATTGAAACAATTGCGCAAACATGGAAAGCCATAGTGGGTGAACTGGCGAAATGAATAGCACTCATAGAGAAAGTAGCTGATGTCTGTAAGCTTTAATGGATTAAGTGTAAGTGCAGTAATAAAGGGATTCATGTCATTCAAAGTATGTCATCTCGCACCAAATCCTTAGACTGTAAAGAATAAAGTAAACCAAGTGGTATACAATGGATCCCCAACAATGTCCCCAGATACGGGTTTCACTAATGGATTCGGATTTACCAAGAGTAGATAAGATACATATATACTTAATTTCAAAAGCAAAACATAACATTTTTGACACTTTGATAAATTTCTCATACATTAGCTGACAAGGCCGTATTTGCCACTAGGCACTTGAGGGCACGTGCCTAGGGCGGGACGATGCTGGGGGGATGGCACCTGAGTACGTTTTTTTTAATTAAAGTCTGGGGTCATCTCCCGACCAATCACCCCCCCCCAGCTGCCTGCCTACCTGCCCGCCTCCCTGCCTCCTTGAAGACGTCGTACTCACCCTACTGCAGCGATGACTGGTCTCAGCGCCGGCAGCTCGTCCTGTGTGAGCGGTCACGTGGTACCGCTCATTAAGGTGATGAATATGGATGCATATTCATGACCTTAATAAGCAGTACCACGTGACCGCTGACGCAGGAAGAAGGTGCTGCTCCGGGACAGAGATGGAGGGATGTTCGGCGCGGTGTGTGAAAGGTGAGTATGACAGCCAGGGAGGATGGGGGAGGTTGATGGAGGATGGGGAGCCAAAATATAAAGACTAAGATAGACTATACAGGGTGTGGTGTATTTGGCCTCCTGCCCCTGCCCTAAAGACATGTGGGCAAAACAAAGAGGGAGTTCAGGAGAAGAGTGGGGGAGCACATGGGGGATATCAGAAATAACAGGGATACCCCATTGGCCAAACATATGCGCACCTACCATAGTAATGATATAACAGGAGTCAGGTTCACGGTCATGGAGGTTGTCAGGGTAATCCCTAGGGGGGGTAATATTGATAGGATGATCCTCCGATGCGAATGTGAATGGATATTTAGAATGGAATCCCGGGAACCTCATGGAATAAATGAGCAGGTGTCATATGCCTGCTTTTTATAGACATATGAAACACTGTCCTCTGATTTTCTCTCTCGCTTTTCTTGGAGCTTTAGATTGCAGAGTCCTGAGTTAACAGACTTTGCTAAATGGTTGCTAGATTTCTTATTTCTTAGGAATCACATATACTAATATGACATATTGTAAATATCTTTTATCCTCTTTTTGTGTTTTTCCGCATGTTCCGTGTGGCATTACTGAGGTGGGAACATATGGCAGGCATTTTACATCATTGTGGTATGGTGGTGTGTATGCAAAGTATAGCTACTGCCTGTAGATAGCCAATATTACAATTAGGGATGATGTAGCATGCTGCAGTGTAGCTCGGGATCAGAGGGCTAATAGGAGTCGATTTTTTTAATATATCATGCTGTGCAATCATTTAGTAACGTATAAGTGTCTGCAGCTGCATGGTTGCAGTTTATCGGTGCGCATAATGTGGACATTTGAGAATAAATATAACAAATGTATATATAGGCACAGTCAGATTTATTGCATGTTGAAATTGTCTGCGATAAAAATCATCTAGTACCCCGGTCCACTTAGTACTCATGCCTTCCCTAATACACCGGCAGTGTTCAGCCATCTAATTATATGTTGACGAGAGAGAAGCAGGATTGTGCTTTGATTTGCACCCGGTCTGTAGCGCTCAATGGAAGTATCATAGAGTGGGGGCGCAGCCGTGCTTGGTTTGCTGGACCATGTTGCGGTGTCAGCATCTGTGTGGTTGCTATGCAACCCTGGTTATACACACACGGGGAGCGCCTGAGAACATGATAGACAGGAAGTAGTTCCCTGGCAAACTGGAAGTGTTCAGCAGTACGCGCCGATGAGGTGCAGGACAGACGGTGGATTTTGCATCCCATCGTGCACATGCGCATGAAGGGGCGGCGCTCGATAAGATGCTACACGCTACAGGTAATGGAGGGGAGGGGTTTTTACACAGCTGGCGGAAGATATAAAAGGAGGTGGGCACCGGTCAGCATTGAGCTAATTTTTGGTGACACAAGATATCATCACATCAGGCCTCCTGATGAGCCGAAGCAGGCGAAACGCGTTGAGGCGCTGACGTTTAAGGGCTGATGGTGTTTGACGCTCAGTGAAGCGCAGATGAGTATTAATGGTTTCCACGCTTTACATTTTTGGCTATAAGGCATCATGAACCTGGTATACTGGGTATATATATAGATGGACCATTTGTTGTATCTCTGGTGATTGTTTAAAAAGGGCTCCTGGATCTGAAGGGTCCAAGGCACGGATGAGACTGTTATGGGTATCTCATCTATGTATCAAACCTGTGTGGTGCTTCTATGGCTTTCACCCTGGTCCTATCGGATATGATGCATTTTTTACCAGGTATTCACACGTATTGCTAAGCCATTAGATGTGTCTTTTTGAATTTAAAAAGAGACCCCTGACTGTAAGGGTCTAAGGCACAAAATGAAATGAGTATGGAAACTTTATGGGGTCCACTTAATCCTTGTTATGGTGGGGGTATATGTTAATACCAGCCACTTTTGTGGGCACTATCATCTGCAGATATCGATCATCTACAACACCAGTCATTGCCTTTTTGTGTTCATGTTGTTTTTATGTCTTTTTGGGGTCTAGTCTTTCCTTAGGACAGTACTTCCTTGTCTAGCAATAGGGGTCCTGTAGTCTGTGGGTAGAGGGTCTCACTAGCGGCTACAGGGTTTAGTAGGGCCCCTAGGGTCAGCCATCGTGGAGCGGGGGTGCCAATACGCTCCCCCCTAGGGTGTCAACCTCCGCTGACAGGTAGGGCTCATCCAGGTTCCTATCTAGGGATTTCTAGTATCACCCTTTAGTTTTTAATTGGGTTGAACACTTTTTGTTTGTTTGTTTGGTCACTAGTGGTGGCATGGTTTGCCGTCGTTTTAACAATAAAATATTTCAAATTTTTGGGTACTTGCATGATTTTTGATTGAGGATGGGGAGCCGAGCCATGCAAGATGGGAGCCGAGCCATGCATACAGGATGGGAGAGGAGGGAAGATGAGCCATGCATATAGGGTGACCGGTCACCTGACCGCGACGTCATCGAAGGTCCTTCACTCTCTGCATTCTTAGGAACGGAGGCTTGCAGCGGTGACAGCCAGGGTTCGTCGGAGGAGTGAGTATATCCATATTTTGTATTTTTATTCTTTATTTTTTACATGAATATGGATACCAGGGCCTGAAGGACAGTTTCCTCTCCTTCAGACCCTGGGAACCATACGCACCGCACACGCCGAAGATGACTGGGAACACTTCCGATTCCGATTTCCGATATCGCAAAAATATGTGAACTAGGTATCGGAATTCCGATATCCAATATTTGCAGTATCGGAATGCTCAATACTAGTAATCACATTGTCAAAACTGTGACGTGCATATGAATAAAATCCAAAAGAAGCTTCATGTGCTGTTCATGGTCTAATGGCACTTTACATCTCTAAAGGGTCATTGAGTTCTGCTTCAGTAAAATTAGAGCCTAATGCATCTGGACATAAGCACAGTAGTCAGCCGGTAACCATTTTTCCAAATGTTCCAAAGTAGCAGTTATCTGAGCACTTGGTAGAAGCCATGTTTCCGCCGGAGTTATGATTCATAGTGCTGTAGCTTTTTCCACAAAAATATACAACCCCCCAATGTTCAATCTGGAATCAATGGAATGCATTAACCACATGTGCACAATCTTTATAATGCATGTATATATTTTTTTAATCTAAGGTAGATCCGTCACCCTCTCTGCACTCATACATTTAAAATTTAGTGCCATGGCTCAGTGGAATTTTTATTTTACTTGATGTGCAGCACAAAACATACACAAATCCTTCTTAAGCAAGGCAGCATTAGATACATCTATTTTATTTTTAAATTAGGGCACAGAGCAAGATAGCGCTCAATCTGCTTTAAATCACTGGCAGACACACAGACTGGCTTTTATGTAATAATTGAAGCAGGGAGTGGAGGCACATATCTTAACCAGATAAAGAGAAAATGCAGAAAGGAACATAGTTGAGCACATTGACAGATGTATGAGGTAATCTTTCGGGACTAGACCTGTGGATGGGCAGTCACTGTTTGGAAATGATTTAACAATGCTACATTGATGTTTTAAATAATGCAGCAGAGCCATAAATTTCTCCTGCAACGCTTGGTAGATATAATAGATGGGCTTAGTTACACCAGTCAGCTCGGAGATTTCTACAAACAAAAAATAGCAAACAAGAAAACATATAAAATCTTCCAATAAATGTGCACATTTTTAGAAGGTCTTGCATATAAAATGACTCAGGAAGGACAGATATTGTTAGGGCTAGCGGAACGCATCAAATAATTAGAGAGATGGTATGAGGTGTGTTCGCAGCCTGGTGTCCATCGTGGAGAGATGGAACCTGCTGCTGAGTAATGATGGACTATATGGTGGTACAATGAGGATACACACATGGGTTAGCTTCACCCTGTATGAAAGAAGTGAACCCTGTTGCGTTACAGGGCCATGGTACCGCACAAAAAGCGCAAGCAAGGAGTCACAGAACTCAATCCCAAGACTCAAGATTAGAGTTCGTCTAGACCACTTGCGCTTGACACCGCTACTGGGTGTCAGAGTATAACTTAAATAATAATTTTTATGCACAAGAGTGCGTGCAGTGACGCTCTGGTGGACACCACTAACCACCCAGACTTGGGTCAGGATAGCGCTCTAATAGCGCATGGTGCCATGCGAACCTTTTACAGCAGCAGTGCTACAGGACTTTCCAGATGGTCAAATAGGAGCCACAACAGGACCTGAGCATGTGACTTCTGACCTCCAATGGGAGGTCGTCCCGTGGGCATACTCAGAATGGGAAATGCAGGACTTAGTCCCAGAAAGACCCGCTCACTGCTTATCAGTGCTGGGTACAAAGGCAGAGCCTGGAAGGGCAGCAGTAATCAGTCGCACAGTATCAGCCTCAGCCAGGTGCTGAGACCGACGTCTGCACTGAGCAGGCTCCACTGCAGCTGGAGAAGAATGGGAGACATCAGCGGAGATGGTTCGAGATTCCCCCTGTGCAGAGGTGGGAACTCGACACCTAACATTACCCACCCTCCTAGGGCCCCCCTCCTTGGACCTCGCTACACTCGAAGGCAGCAATGAGCTGCTGCTGTCCTCAGCAGGCTCCCAGGACCTGTCCTTTGGGCCATAACCCTTCCAATCCACCAAATAAAATGCTTTACCATGTACCACCTTACACCCTAAGATAGCGTTCACCTCAAAATCATCCGTAGATTAACCCGATGTCCTGGCAGATGACTCGGAAAACTGGCACATGTGTACGGGCATTAAGAGGGACACATGAAAGGTGTTGGTGAAACCTAGGCATGGAGGAAGGACCAGATGGTAGACCACAGGTTAACCTGTTCCAGGAACTTGAAGGGACCCAAGTAGCAAGTTGCAAATTTAGTTGGCTCAATTTGCAGCCTGATGTTACGGGCGGAGAGCCACACTAAATCACCAGGAGCTAAGGTCGGAGTGGGGCGCCGATGTACATCGACGGAGGACCTCATTCTCTCCTTGGAGGAACGGATGGCATCCTGAGTGCCGTCCCAAATGTCCCGTGCCTCCACAGCCCAGTCTGCCACCCTGGAGTTGACGGAATACTTGGGCATAGGCACAGGAACCTGCAGATGCTGACTAGGGATGAGCGACTTTTCTTTTTATAGGATCGGGTCAGATTTCACGAAACCCGACTTTTTCAAAAGTCGGGTCGAGTGAAATCGGCCGATCCTATAGAAAAGTCGGGGTCGGGGTCGGCTGAAACACGAAACCCAATGCAGTGCATTGGGTTTCTAATGGTTCACAGGGTCTGAAGGAGAGGAAACTCTCCTTCAGGCCATGGGATCCATATTTAAGTGTAAAATAAAGAATCAAAATAAAAAATATTGCTATACTCACCCTCGGACGCGCCCTGGTTCTTACCGGCAGCCTTCCTTCCTAAGAATGAGCGCCTGAAGGACCTTCAATGATGTCGCGGCTTGTGATTGGTCGCGTGAGCGGTCACATGGGCGTCACACGACCAATCACAAGCCGCGACGTCATCTAAGGTCCTTCAGGCACTGATTCTTAGGAAGGAAGGCTGTGGGTTAGAACCAGGGCGCGTCCGAGGGTGAGTATATACCTATTAGGAATATACTCACCCTCGGACGCGCCCTTGGACGCTTCCTTCCTAAGAATTAGCGCCTGAAGGACCTTAAATGACGTCGCGGCTTGTGATTGGCCGCGTGACCGCCCATGTGACCGCTCACGCGACCAATCACAAGCCGCGACGTCATCGAAGGCCCTTCAGGCGCTCATTCTTAGGAAGGAAGGCTGCCGGTGAGAACCAGGGTGCGTCCGAGGGTGAGTATATCAATTTTTTTTATTTTTATTCTTTCTTTTACACTTAAATATGAATTCCGATACCGATTCCTGATATCTTAAACATATCGGGAATCGGTATCGGAATTCCGATTCCAGATCAAAAGATCGCCGACCTCATGGCCGACCCCACACAGGGGTCGGGTCGGGTTTCATGAAACCCGACTTTGCCAAAAGTCGGCGACTTCTGAATCTGGCCGACCCATTTCGCTCAACCCTAATGCTGACCGTAGTTAAGAAGGAATGGGGTCTGCCCAGTGGAGTCAGCTACGGCGCTGTTCAGCTCATCTCCGCCCACGGTAGCAAGGATGCCCAGTCATCCTGCCTGGCTGAAACAAAATGTCGCAGATATATGACCAACGTCTGGTTGGCCCTCTCTACCAACCCATTCGTCTCAGGATGGTATGCTGAAGAGAGATTCAACTCGATGTTGAGTAGACGACAAAGCTCTCTCCAGAATCGAGATGCATACTGGGGACCCCAGTCACTGACAATTTTGTTCGGCATACCGTTTAGGTGGAAAATGTGATTTATAAACAACGCTGCCAAGGCCCGTGCAGAAGGTAGCGGTGGAAGCGGCACCAAGTGCACCATTTTAGAAAAATGGGCGGTGTATACCTAAATGATGGTGCAGCTACAGGACTTGGCTAAGCCCACCACAAAGTCCATCCCGACCATCTCCCAGGGCCTGTCGGCCACCTGCAGGGAATAAAGTAACCCAGCTGGTCGTTGTCGAGGAGACTTATTCTTGGCGCAGGAGACACACGCCCAAATATACCAACATCATGGGCTATATGCAGCCACCAGTACGTCTTCGCCAGAAGCCCAGATGTCTTTTTGGTCCCAAAGTGTCCACCCACCCTGGATGAGTGAGCCCGAGAGAACCTCCGGTCACAAATGAGATGGTACAAAGGTCTTACCTGGGGGCACAGACTCTAGCGAAGCCGGAGCAATTGTTCTCAGGCTCTCAGAAGGGACTCACAGAGGCTCCTCTTCCTGTAACTCAGATGACATAACGGTGTGAGAGAAAGACATCGGCACAAATGTTCTTCTCCCCGGAGAGAAAATGGAGGGTGAAATGGAAGCGGGAGAAGAACAGGGAGCATCTGGCCTGGCGAGAATTTAGCCGCTGGGCTGTCTGTAAGTAAACCAAATTTTTGTGGTCTGTGAAAACTTGGAAAGGAAAGCGAGCCCCCTCCTGGAGGTGTAACCACTCTGAGAAAGCCAACTTCATGGCTAACATCTCTCTGTCCCCGATGGAATAATTCCTCTCTGCTGGTGTGAAGGTCTTGGAAAAGAAGAAGCAGCGATGCTTCCGACCTTGAGCATCCTTTTGGAATAGGACTGCTCCAGCACCTACGGATGAGGCATCCACCTCCATAATAAATGGCTTATCAACATCGG
Organism: Ranitomeya imitator; assembly: GCF_032444005.1. Taxonomy (NCBI): domain Eukaryota; kingdom Metazoa; phylum Chordata; class Amphibia; order Anura; family Dendrobatidae; genus Ranitomeya; species Ranitomeya imitator. The sequence continues at coordinate 74,680,687 of NC_091285.1, forward strand.
GGTGATGTAGAATGGGAGTGCTAGCGAAGTGTGACTTAATAGAGAGAAAGGCCTTGGAGATCTCTTGTGACAATTTGGGATTTGCTCCCTTCTTTGTGAGGACTACCAAGGGAGCTACCAAATTTGAGAAGTAGGGAATGAACAGGCGACAGTAATAATGAACCCCATAAAGCGCTGCACTGCTTTAAGAGAATTGAGCTCCTATCAGTTTTTCACAGCCTGTAGCTTGGCAGGATCCATAGCCAATCCCTGGGCAGAGATGATATAGCCAAGGAAAGGCAAGAATTCCTGCTCAAACATACACTTCTCCAACTTGGCATAGAGGGAGTTAGCTCGTAAGAGGTCAATGACTTTGCAAACATCTCTCCAGTGGGAGTCAATATCTGGAGAGTAGATGAGAATATCATCCAGATAGACTACGACCGAGGTGGAGAGCATATTCCAGAAGATGTCGTTCACAAAGTCTTGGAAAATGGCTGGGGCATTACAGAGCCCGAAGGGCATTCATAGTGCCCATCCCTGGTGTTAAAAGCCGTCTTCCATTCGCTCCCCTCACGGATGCGAATCAGGTTGTAAGCACCCCGCAGATCTAATTTAGTAAATACTAGTGTTGAGCATTCCGATACCGCAAGTATCGGGTATCGGCCGATACTTGCGGTATCGGAATTCCGATACCGAGATCCGATATTTTTGTGATATCGGGTATCGGTATCGGAAGTGTAAAATAAAGAATTAAAATAAAAAATATTGTTATATTCACCTCTCCGGCGGCCCCTGGACATCAGCGGGAGGATCCGGCGTCCGGCACGGCTTCTTTCTTCAAAATGCGCGCCTTTAGGACCTGTGGTATGACGTCCCGGCTTCTGATTGGTCGCGTGCCGCCCATGTGACCGCCACGCGACCAATCAGAAGCCGCGACGTCATTCCTCAGCTAAAGTCCTAGAATGAGCGCCTTCTAGGACCTGAGGAATGACGTCGCGGCTTCTGATTGGTCGCGTGGTGGTCACATGGGCGGCACGCGACCAATCAGAAGCCGGGACGTCGTTTCACAGGTCCTAAAGGCGCGCATTTTGAAGAAAGAAGCCGTGCCGGACGCCGGATCCTCCCGCTGATGTCCAGGGGCCGCCGGAGAGGTGAATATAACAATATTTTTTATTTTAATTCTTTATTTTACACTTTAATATGGATCCCAGGGCCTGAAGGAGAGTTTCCTCTCCTTCAGACCCTGGGATCCATGAGGATACCTTCCGATACTTGATGTCCCATTGACTTGTATTGGTATCGGATATCGGTATCGGCGATATCCGATATTTTTCGGGTATCGGCCGATACTATCCGATACCGATACTTTCAAGTATCGGACGGTATCGCTCATCACTAGTAAATACCCTTCCTCCCCAAAGCCTATCAAAAAGCTCAGATATCAAGGGCAAAGGATACTTATTCTTAACGGTGATGGCGTTAAGACCCCTTTAGTTTACACATGGATGCAGTTCTCCATTCTTCTTCTGCACGAAGAAGAACCCAGCCCCTGCAGGTGACACTGCCTTCTTAATGAATCCTCTTGCCAGATTCTCTTGGATATACTGGGACATTGCTTCCATCTCCTGAAGAGATAATGGATAGACTCGACCCCGGAGAGGCTCTACACCAGGCAAGAGGTCAATTGGACAGTCATAGGGGCAGTAAGGTGCAAGGGTCTCCGCAGCCCTTTTGGAGAACACGTCCGTATAGGGCGAATAGTGCTTGGAGAGAGAGGAAAGATCTGCGGGTACCTCTGTAGTAGCAACCTGTACGCAATCCCTCTGACATCTACCCTCACAGGATTCACTCCTTCCCAAAATTCTGCCTGTGGACCACTCTATATGAGGGGATTGGTACCGTAGCCAAGGTATCCCTAACAGGACATCATCAATTCCCTCTGGAATGACGAGCAGAGATATAATCTCCTAATGAGATGGCAACATGAATAGAGTAAATGGGATGGTCTGGTGTGTTATCTGTGAGGGCAGTGTCAACCCATTCACCACTCGTACGGTCACTGGTTGACCGTTGACCAGGGGTATTGCATGTCGATGGGCGAAGGCAGAAGACATAAAATTGCCCTCTGCCCCAGAATCCACGCAAAGTTCTACCGAATGAGTGGATGAGCCTATGGTAATTTCCCCTTAAAGGACAATTTGGAGGCAAACGTCTCCGTGTCTAGTGTACCTCCACGTACCACCACTAGACGCTGATGTTTTCCCGACCGCTGGGGACATCTGGGGGCAAAATGTCCTGACTGCTGGCAGACATGACTGACCTTAAGTGCACAAGCGGTCCGGGACTTAGATACCGCTCGTGACATCTCCATAGCCTCATGTGACTTGGGTGCCAGGACCGGAGATTCCAAAGGTTTGGCTAAGGTGGGTGCCAGCCAAAACCTCTGCCTACACTGGGCTCGCTCTAACCTCCGCTCGTTAAAACGGAGGATAATACAAGTGGAAACAGCAATTAGCTCCTCCAGTGTGGTGGAAATCTCCCTAGTGGCCAAAGCGTCCTTCACATGGTCAGCCAGCCCCCGCCAAAATACAGGGACGAGGGCTTTATCCGACCACTCCTGCTCAGATGCTAAGGTGCGGAAGTGTATGGCAAAATGGCTAATCAAGGATGAGCCCTGAGTCAATGCCAACCTGTGGTGCGCCGTATCATGGTGACTCGAGGTCCTAAAAAGACCTGTTTCAGAGTGCTCAGGAACAGTGGAAGACTCTGCATCACGTGATCGCCATGCTCCCACAGTGGCGTAGCCCACTCCAACGCCCTGTCTGACAGGAGAGACATTATGAATCCCACCTTTGCCCGCTCTCTGGGGAAACATGCAGCCAGTAGCACGAGGTGTATAGAGCACTGGCTCACAAAACCCCTACAAGATTTGCTATCACCAGAATATTTATCTGGCAACGGGAGGCGAGATAGGGTCAGAACAGGGGTGGCAGTGGACAAAGTTGCTGCAACCACGCTAGCAGCCTGAACAGCTAGTGCGGTAACATCCACAGCTAAGTTTGTACGCTCGAGAGCCGCCAACCTGCGCTCCAGCTGCTGAATGTACCACAAGCGCTAGTGTAATGTTAGGGCTAAAGGAATGCACCAAATAATTAGAGAGATCGTATAAGGTGCGTTCGCAGCCCGGGGTCCACCGTGCAGAGATGGAACCTGCTGCTGAGTAATGATGGACTATATGGCGGTACAATGAGGATACACACATGGGTTAGCTTCACCCTGTATGAAAGAAGTGAACCCTGTTGCATCACATGGCCACGGTACCGCCCAAAGAGCGCAAGCAAGGAGTCAAGGAACTCAATCCCAAGACTCAGGATTAGATTTCGTCTAGACCACTTGCGCTTGACACCGCTGCTGGGTGTCAGAGTATAACTTAAATAATAATTTTTATGCACAAGAGTGCGTGCAGTGCCGCTCTGGCGGACACCACTAACCACCCAGACTTGGGTCAGGAAAGCGCTCTAATAGCGCACGGCGCCGCACTGGCTGTCACAGCAATAGATGCTGTATCGTGTGTACTGATGGCTCTGTGGGGCGCTAGATAGTAAACATCCACTTACACGAGGAGTCAAACACAAGGGAAGGGATGATAAATGAGCGACTTTCACACATCAACACACACGTTTTCAAGTAAGAGGAAATAACCAGTTGCACAGTATCAGCCTGAGCCAGATGCTGAGACTGACGTCTCTGCTGAGCAGGCTCCACTGCGGCTGGAGAAGAATGGGAGACCGCAGCGGAGATGGTTCGAGATTCCCCCTGTGCAGAGGCGGGAACTCGACACCTAACAGATATATTGAAACTTTTTTCTGATCAGTGTTTTTATTTCCTGCAGAATGCATAAACCAAAGTAGTCAAGTTTACAAATGATTGGATGCATTGGGGTTTGATGAAGGGTTGACTTTTTTTGATGGCAGAGCAGATAGGACTCCTATAGAGTGCACTTTATATTTTACTTTAGTACCTGGTGAAATGGAGCTCCCATATGTACGAGCGCAGGTGCTATCGCAAGTGGCCTGCGCCGCATTATATTCTGGAATTATGCAGCTTTCCTGTTTTATAGTGCGAATGATAATGGAACCGGCTAATGTTCTATACGCTGAGGGGCGCAGGCGCGACTCGGGACGGCTTGGCGCCTGCGCATTATCGCCTTGATGTGTGGCGGTGTGGCGTCTGCCGGAGTGCCCATGCGTGGTCCTGGGTGGATTGGCGCCTGCGCATCATTGGTGGCGATGCGCTTCTTTATGACGCCAGAGCGTCCTGAATAGATAGTGTTCTAATTTCCTGTGGCGGCAGTACGCTTGTTGATACACGCAGGCGCCATCTTGGAGTAATCAGCGCCTGCGCTCTGTTATCCTGGTGTAGCGGCGGCGCGCCTATTGATGACGCTAGCGCGTCTTTAACACACAGGACATGAACTATTAAGATAGAAGCGCCGGAAATGGGATGAATGCTCCAGGCTCTCAGGTGCTAGGTGTACGGAGGTAATGGTGAGTCTACTTAATACACGTGGTTTAGCACTTGTGTGTGGGCGCCACTAAGAGAAGGGGATTGGCCCGGTGGTGCAGCTGTCAACCATGCCAATGTGCTGCTGTCTTATTGCAAGCTAAGTAACCCTTTGTTATCTGGATGTACTCCTGATGAACCCCTTTTCATCAGAAGGGGAGAAACGCGTTGAGTAGAAAAGGGATATGTTTATTAACCTCTGTATGAGATAGAAGGTGGTTTATGGATCTGGTCAGCACGTGGGTCACAACAAACAAATATGTGGGGACGGCATGTGGTTACTTTGCATTGATTATTTAATGAGAGCTGCAGCTTGATCCCTCTATGGCTGTATGAGGTATGCTTGACATTTCAGCAAATACATCTTCCCTATTGTCATCACAGTATCTGGTGACCGTAATACATATATAGCTAGACCAAGATCACATATGTATTTTTAGTCTCTTTGTAACATCCCTACCTGCTGTTTATATCATCTTGCCTGAATAATGATCTTTATGTATATATATAAGGAGTAAGGGACACAGACTACCAAGTCAGGTGAGATCCCGAGATCTAGTCAGATATTTTACTGACATATTTATGCCCTTTCAAGCTATCCATATTTAATTATTGCTTAAGTGAGATTTTCTCTCCTGACCCTATTAGGGCACAATAGGGATAGCAGGGTTAGCCGACGAGGAGCGGGGGCGCCACGGCGCAGGATAATAGGGTGCCAACCTCCGCTGGCAGGTAGGGAGCATTGAGAAAGTTTAGGGTGAGGCACTACCCGGCCTTTTCTGTAGTACGCTTGCATCCAATGGTGATGGTGTTGTCAAGTGCACATTTATGGTCTTATAATATATATTAATAAAGGATAAATTTTAGTGTATTTTTTCTTTTTTGGGGGGATTTTTTCTGTGAGTCTGACTCCTATAGAGATTTACAGCACAGGTAAAGAAAAGTCCAGCTCACTCACTACCAGGTACAGAGATCACACAGTTGTGTGTAATGAGAGGAAAATGAAGAAACATCCAGCTCTCACGATCCAAATAAAATAAGGGATGTCTTTAATAAATAATCCACAAAGAATATGAACAAAATCAATAATTCAAATCAATTTTGATTCTTCTTCATGGCATGAGACATGCACAATCAATGACATTTAAATATACCCCAACCCTTAGGTGCACTGGTTGTCAAAACCACAAAGACTTTGATTTGATCATCCAATGTCAGTGAGGGTTGGTGTATATTTACCGTTATTGTTTGTGTATGTTTCATGCCATGAAGAAGGTTCATAATGGATCTGAAATGCATTGCATGTCTACAATCTGTGCCTTGTATTATTTGTAGATTATTCATTAAAACCATCCATTATTTTTTGGATCATGGGAGTTGGATGTTTCTTCGTAAATCTTGTCATGTCCAAACAAAATTATTTGCAATATTGTAGCCAAATAATTTGGTTTCAATGTTACGTCAACATCAACCTAATACAGTGATTTGTAAAGCTAATGTAACTATATTTATTGAAGTTGATTCATCAATGGTATAGGACACAATGGTAGTCATTTTCATTTGACCTGCAATATATATAAATTTACATGCCGCATTTGTTACATAGCCGGAATCTATCTCTAACAGCAGTAGCTAGAGCGAGCCCTGATCACTGTTATTAACTATTTAGATGCTTCTGTTAGTCACTCATGCACCAGTGTTTCTTCACACTTGATTATCTATCTGCATGTCAAAGTTTGTGGCAGCTGCCTACAGAAGCTAGAGCTAGCCCTGATCACTGCTATTAACCATTTAGATGCTTCTATTAGTCACTCATGCACCAGCTCCCATTCACACTTAATTACCTGTCTGCATGCCAACGTTTGTGGTGGCTGCATACAGAATCTGGATCGAGCCCTGATCACTGCTGTTATTTAAGGAAGCTGCCAGTTGAGGACCTGTGAGGTGATTTCTCAAACTACAAACTCTAATGTACTTTTCTTGTTGCTCAGTTGTGCAGCAGGGCCTCCCACTGCTCTTTTTACTCAGGTTAAATACTGTTTGTGCTCTCCTCTGAAGAGAGTAGTACACACCATTATAGGAAATCTTCAGTTTCTTATTTCTCGCATGGAATAGCCTTCATTTCTAAGAACAAGAATAGACTGTCGAGTTTCACATGACAGTTCTTTTTTTCTGGCCATTTTGAGAGTTTAGTGGAACCAACAAATGTAATGCTCCAGATTGTCAACTAGCTCAGAGGAAGTTCAGGTTTATATGTTCTCTAATCAGCCAAACTGTTTTCAGGTGTGCTAACCTACTTGCACAAGGGTTTTCAAGGGTATTCTAACCATCCATTAACCTTCTTACAGTTAGCAAACACAAAGTATTATAAGAACACTGGAGTGATGGTTGTTTGAAATAGCCCTCTATACACCTATGAAGATATTGCATTACAAACCAGGGGTTTGCAGTTAGAATAGCCATTTACCACATTATCAATGTATAGAGTGTATTTCTGAATCATTTAATGTTAGCTTCATTGGAAAAAACTGCTTTTCTTTCAAAAATATGGAAATTTCTAAGTGACTCTAAACTTTTGAACGGTAGCGCATATATAAATATATATTTTAAATTTTGATTGTATTGCAAGTACCAATTGATATTACAGCAATTGTTGAGCTTTTACATTTTATTTTACAAAAGCAAGTAATAGTGTCTACTTTTCAAGTCTCATATTTCTGAACATGTTCTTTATCATTGTGTTTTGAGATTTTTCCATAGTACAGTTATTGACATCCTTAGACAAGCTTATATTGGTAGATAAAAAAGCTTGCACTTGTGATCAATAGCAATATCAATAGAACTGGGTTGTGAATTACTTATAGAATTTTAATGTGACAAAAAGTTATCATATGCTGATCTTACTTAAAGAGTGATCTGCCAAGTTTTGTATTTGTTCTCTAGAAGCTGAATATGTCAAAGAGAAAAGACCGTGCTGAACTTGTACAGAACATGGTCCACAGGGAACTCACATAAAGGTTCATTGAAGGGACAAAACAGAATGCATTAAACCTCAATTAGATCACAGTACATAACAAAGTAGAACCATTGGTTTTTTTCAGCCAAGTAGCACTTCTGTGAACAGCAGTGCAGTCCTGCTATGTCTACATGATTAAGAGATCATAGTTTCCACTCTAACTTCCCCAGTAAGATAATTGGTAGAATATTACATATAATGGGATTGACAAAAATAAACTTCGGAGAGATCTGAACAAATGTCACAAGTTTACCAGCCAGTGCACCTACAGCAAAAACTACAGGATTGTCCATTCTGAAATAAACTTACAATAGATTTGTTACAGGTCGAGGGTCTTCAGGTGGATTGAGAGTGGAATAAAATATTACAACAACCTGTGTGTTTATTTCATTAAAATACTTTGCAATATTGTGTGTTTAACCATTTCATACTATTGGATTAATAATGGATAGGTGTCATAATTGACGCCTCTGCATTATTAATTTGGCTTAATGTCACCTTACAATAGCAAGGTGACATTAACCCTTCATTACCCCATATCCCACCGCAACACGGGAGTGGGAAGAGAGTGGCCAAGTGCCAGAATAGGCGCATCTTCCAGATGTGCCTTTTCTGGGGTGGCTGGGGGCAGATGTTTTTAGTCAGGGGGGGGCCAATAACCGTGGACCCTCTCTAGGCTATTAATATCTGCCCTCAGTCACTGGCTTTACCACTCTGGCGGAGAAAATTGCACGGGAGCCCACGCCAATTTTTTCCGCGATTTAACCCTTAAATTTAATAGCTACAGTGCCCAAATTTTGCACATACACATTACTAACATTAGTAGTGTGTAATATGCATAAAAAATGGGAATATGTAAACCATGTCTCATATCATGTCGGGTTTAGGAAGGATAAATGAAAAGCCGGCAATTGAATTACCGGCTTTTCTGCTATATCGCACTGAAGTAAATATAAATATATATCTATATATATAATTGTCTAAGGGTTTTTCCGTCTGTCTGTCTTTCTGTCTGTCTGTCTGTCCTGGAAATCCCGCGTCTCTGATTGGTCGAGGCCGCCGGGCACAGCGACGATGATGTCATAAAGGATGTAGACATCCCGCGTCTGATTGGTCGAGGTCGTCAGGCACAGTATCGATGTCATAAAGGTTGCCTCGACCTGGCGGCCTCGACCAATCAGCGACGGGCACAGTATCGACGTAGATGTCTTAATGGTTGCCATGGTGACAATGATGTCAAAAAGGTTGCCTCGACCAATCAGCGACGGGCACAATCTGCCGCGAATTCTGGAATTATCACTGTCCATATACTACGGGGACATGCATATTCTAGAATACCCGATGCGTTAGAATCGGGCCACAATCTAATATATATATATATATATATATGTGTGTTTCAATGACATGTATATATATATAAAAATGGCGCTGAATGCGTCATACGAAACCCGACTTTGGTGCGAAGATCGCCGACCGCATGGCCAATCCCACACTAGGATCGGGTCGGGTTTCATGAAACCCGACTTTGCCAAAAGTCAGCGACTTTTGAAATTGTCCGATCCATTTTGCTCAACCCTAGTAGGCACACCATGCAGACGGACTACATGCAGCACAAACAACCTGGCCAAGGTTTCAGCAGATGGTAAAACAGGTAGAGGTACAAAATGAGCATGTTTGTAAAATCTATCCACCACCACCCACACAACAGCGTTACCCCTGGATGGAGGGAGATTAGTGATAAAATCCATGGACAAATGTGTCCATGGTCTATCCGAAATTGGTAAAGGCACAATTCCCGGGCCGGCCGGCAATGAGAATTTTTAGAATGGGCACAAACCCCACATGCAGACTCAAACCTTTAAACAGCCATGACCAAAGAAGGCCACCAGAAAACCCTAGCAACTGCCTCCTGGGTGGTCAAAATCCCAGGATGAGCAGTCAATACAGATTCATTGTTTGGACTAGCGGAACACACCAAATAATAATTAGAGAGGACATGAGGTACGTTCCCAGTCCGGGGTTCACCGTGCTGCTCGGTAATGGCAGACTAGATGGGGGTATAATGTGAAAACACACACACGGGTTAGCTTCACCTGATATGAAGGAAGCGAACCCTGTTGCGTCAAAGAGAGCACAAGTAAATAGTCACAGAACTCTGTCGCAAGACACGGGGAAAGAGCTCCTCCAGATCTCTTACTTTCGACACCGCTTCGTGGTGTCAGGGATAGAACTGAACTAATAATTTTTCACACAGGGGTGCATACAACACCGCTCTGGCGGATGCCACTAACCACCCTAACCAGGGCCAGGAATGTGCACTAAGCGCACTGTGCCGCACTGGTGCAACAACATTAGTGATGGGAATGATTCCGAGCTTTCATCCATCAACAAGCATTCATCCACACACACACAAGTTAATAAGTTTACACTAGCGCATGGCCGAGCCACCATGCGACCCTTTCATAACAGTAGCGTTCCGGGACCTTCCTGAAAGAACCGCAACAGGACCTGAGTATGTGACACCTCACCTCCAATGGGAGGTCATCCCGTGGGCATGATCAGTATATGAAAATCAGGACTTAGTCCCAGAAAGGCCTGCTCACTGCTGATCAGTGCTGGCTACAAAGGCAGAGCCTGGAAAGGCAGCAGTAACCATTTGCACAGTATCAGCTTGAGCCAGACACTGGGACTGATGTCTCCGCTGCTGTGGCTGGAGGAGAATGGGAGACCACACATGGTTTGAGATTCCCCTGTGCAGCGGCGGGAACTCAACACCTAACACTCATGAAACTTCCACAGGACTCTAAGACTGAATTGTTCCAGTGCAAACAATTTTCCCACAGATTTATTATTGGGATCCAGAGCCTGGGCCTCAAAAATTTCTCTCTCCAAGCCAGATTAGGTTTCGGCCACCACCACCCCGGGCTGAAGAATGGAGGACGGGTGTTCAGGAGGAGACACCGAATCAAAGCTTAAGGACAATGCATCTGCCTTAATATTCTTAAACCGTGGATGGAAGGTGATGGAAAATTGAAATTGAGAAAAAATAGCGATCACTGGGTCTGTCTGGGGGTCAATCTTTTGGCAGACTCGATATAAGCTGAATTTTCGTGATTGTGATCACGGTGACCGGATGAACAGTCCTGTCCAAAAATGCCTCCATTCTTCAAAGGCCAACTTGATCACCAGAAGTTCCCTATTACCCATAATTTCTCTTGGCAGAAGAGAACTTTCTGGAAAAGAAAGTACAAGGTTTGAGGTTGGTCAGAGTAGTGGGACCCTGGGACAACACTGCCCCCACTCCCACCTAAGAAGCATCGACTTCCACGATAAAATGTCTAGACAGATCTGGCTGGACCAACACTGGGGCGGAAATAAAACACTTTTTTTAAAGTCAGAAAATAATTTTTTGCAGAAGTTGACCAATTCTTCACATCCGCCCCCTTGAGTTTGAGATCAGTCAGAGGCTTAACCACCTGCGAAAAACCCTTATAAACTTTTGATAGTAGTTTGCAAAGCCCAGAAAGCATTGAAAACTCTTTAAATCATGAGGTTGAACCCAATCAGTAATAGCCTGGACTTTTTTCAGATCCATGTGAAATCCTTGACAAGAAATAATCAAACCCCAAAAAGACAATTCCTGTACAAAGAATGAACACTTCTCCAACTTAGCATACAAATGGTTTTATCGAAGTCTAAGGGTACCGTCACACAGTGGCATTTTGATTGCTACGACGGTACGATTTGTAACGTTCCAGCGATATATCCGTGACGTTCCAGCGATCTCGCTGTGTCTGACACGCTCCTGCGATCAGGGACCCCGCTGAGAATCGTACGTCTTAGCAGATCGTTTGAAACTTTCTTTCGTCATCTAGTGTCCCGCTGTGGCGGCATGATCGCATGGTGTAACAAAGATGTGCACGATATTGTATACGATGTGCGCATAGTAACCGACGGCTTCTACATCGCACATACGTCATGAAACTATCGCTCCAGCGTCGTACATTGCAAAGTGTGACAGCAATCTACGACGCTGGAGCGATATTGTTACGATGCTGGAGCGTCACAGATCGTGCCGTCGTAGCGATCAAAATGCCACTGTGTGACGGTAACCTAAGAGGAACAGTTTGCAGATGGTGCAAGTGGGACTATCAGGCTTGTACACTAAAATTTAATCAAGGTAAATGACCACAAAATGCCCAATCAGATCAGAAAAAAATGACATTAATAAAATTTTGAAAGACAGCAGGAGCGTTAGTCAGACCGAAGGGCATGTCCAGGTTCTCAAATAGTCCTTCAGACGTGAGAAATGCTGTTTTCCACTCATCCCCTTCAAGAACCCTTATTAGGCTATAGGCCCCCCATAAATCAAGCTTGGAAAACCATTTGGCCTCAGAAAGTTGGTTACACAGATCTGGAATGAGGGGGAGTGCATACGTGTTTCTCATGGTAATCTTGTTGAGTTCCCAAAAGTTAAGGCACGACTGCAAACCACCATCTTTTTTCTTAACAAAATAAAACCCAGTGGCTATAGGCAAGACAGAAGGGTGAATATGCCCCTTGCACAGATTCTCCACAATATACTCCTTCATGGCTTGGCGCTCAGTCTCAGACAAATTAAACAAATGAGCCTTGTGAATTTTAGCCCCAGGAACTAAGTCAATGGCACAATTGAAAGGTCTGTGTGGTGGTAACGCCTCAGCCTCACTTTCAGAGAACACGTCTTCAAAGTCTTTTAGGTACTCCAGAATACCCTCCAGACCGAAAGACGACACAGATACAGATTTTAAAGGAGTGGACAATAGCACAGAATTGCAACGCAGACTGGAACAATTGGACCCCCATTGGACAAATTTTCCCTGATACCCAATCAATAAAGGGGTTATGGCATTGAAGCCAGGGCATAACTAGAACCAGATGTGTAGGCAAATTATTCAAGACAAAACAGTTTATGTTTTCCACATAAGCAAGACCCACTCTTAGTGAAAAAACCTCAGACAAAAAACAGATTCCCTCTCGGGTGAGAGGAGAGGTGTCAATAGCCACCACCTTGACAGAGGATTCAAGCCTAATTATCCCTATCTTATAAAGAGTCACAACATGAGAGTCAATTAAATTGATGGTGGATCCACAGTCAGCAAAAGTGGTAGTCAAAACTGGACCACCAACAATCTCCAACTCCACCGGGAGGAGAATTTTAGCAAATGAGGTTAATTGTACCTGGGAGTCTGGGCAACTTCCTCGATCGTTACCCAGACTTAGGCATTTCCCGACATCTTAGATGAGGAGAGACAAGAAGGACAGTCCTTTTTCCAGTGTCCTGAGGCTCCACAGTAAAAACACAGCTGATTATGTCTGCAATGTCTCCTCTCTCTCTCTTTGACGGAGATGGCTCCCACCTACATGGGTTCTGTAAGTGAAGCGGTGTCACCTGAGCTGGAGTGTAAAGGGGTTTTCTGTTGCATCACCCCTCTGGCATGGAGTCTGAGGTCCATACAGACAGCCTGGGTTATGGCAACCTCCAAGGCATCTGGGGGAGGATGCAAGGCCAAAGCATCCTGCAAATGGTTGGATGCGCCTCTGCGGAACAGCCCTCTCAAGGCGGCATCATTCCAGAATATCTTAACCGCCCAACGTCTGAACTTGGAACAAAACCACTCTCCTGAGTGCTTCCCCTGTGTCACGCTCATCACCATATCCTCAGCCAGACACACTCTATCAGGCTCATCATAAATATGTCCAACAGCCTCAAAAAACAGATCCACAGACATAAGTTCTGGAGTGGAAATGAGAAGAAAAAATCCCAAGCCTTTGGAGCCCCCTTAATAAAGAAATAATAATTCCTACCCTCTGGCTTTCATTCCCAGAGGCATGTGGACACAGAGAGAAAAAACAATTCCCACTCCTCTTTAAACACCCTGAATAATTTTTTATACCCAGAAAAGGTGTCAGGCAACTTAACAGGTAGTTCGGGGGAGATTAGGGAAAGATCTGTAGCACTCTCACTCCGACCCCCAGAAAGAGAAGAACCCCACATAGTGTCAGCAACCTCCCTCTGAACCTGTTGATGCGACTGAGCCAGGGTTAGCTGCTCCACAGATAGTCTTTGCATCATTTGAGTGAGGCTATTCACTTGCTCAAAGAAAACATGCAGTGGATCCATGACCAAGGAAAAAAAGGTGCACAATCTCGTTTAAATGTTTAGATCATTGATGTCAGGATCCTTGCTGCAGACCTACAGCAGGAGTCTGTGCACGTTTTACAGTAGGACAGAGAGACTAAGGAGTGCTGCGGTGAGCTTACCCGCCGGGGCGCAGGACCAGAAGCCCGTGACCTCTGGGGGAGTAAACGGAGGCGGGGCCAGAAGCCAAGTAGCGGCAGTGTACGGCGAAGCCGGAGAGTAGTCTGAACGTGCTGAGGTCAAGCCGGGAGGTCGATGAAATGCCAAAAGGGTGAGATGTAAGCATGGTCAAGAGATGAAACAAAAACTTCGGGAGCCGAAGATAGCGATGCAGCACAAACAGGGCAGACAGGAGGGAAGTAAGAGTACCAAGCTGAAGGTGAGAGCCAGAAAAAGACAATAAGCACAGAGTCACAAAGCAAAGCACAGAACGAGAAAACAGGCTGAGTCATACACAAGAAAGCAAACTGACTAAACAGTATGCAAGCACACCAAGGGGTCAGATACACAAGACAGAAGTATCACTGACAAGGATCCCCAGATGAAGGCAGTTAAATATAGCCCTCCCCAAACCAAAAGGAGGCTATACAAATTAACCCCGAGAGGACAGGGAGGAACCCTGTCCACAATCATGACATTTAACTTTAGACATGACATTTTGGCACGAATAGACTGCTGATGCTATGTTGCATCAAAAGGGCACCTATGGTGCCAAAACAATAGCACCCCCACATGAGATCCTATATCAAAAACTACACTCCTCAAGGAATTAATCTGGCTATCTTTATGAGTATGAGTATCTTCAGCCAACAGGTAATTCACAGAATTTTTTACCCATTGCCAATAGATATGAAAAAAAAAATTCCAATAGAATGTTGATTTACCACCAAATTTAATTTTTCATATGACGTAACGTGAGAAAATGTAGCCTGGTAATTCTTGCAATATGATTTAGGATAAAAGCCAAATCAGTATCTCAATTTGCAGACACGGTGTTTCAGGCTATAAGCCCTCGTCAGTGCAGAGTATGAAAACTGATTTGGCTAGGTGAGAGGCTCTGAACTGAGGTCTAAGGGGTAAGGTTTCTCCTTGTGGAGAGCAACATACCAGCTCTGGCTCCTCTGGGAAATTTAATATGCAAACTGCCTCTTCGGAGAAAAAGAGGACTTGAGCTCTATAACACCACCTGTTGCATTGCACGGTGAATAAGTCTCCTTACCTTCACAAGCCAGAGCTGGTATGTCACTCTCTACAAGGAGGAACCTTACTCCTTAGACCTCAGTCCAGATCCTCTCATCTAGCCAAATCAGTTTTCATACTTTGCAATGACGAGGGCCAATAGCCCGAAACATTGTGTCTGTAAGTTGAGATACTGATTTGGCTTTAATCCTACGTCATATTGCAAGACTCGATAAAGGGTTGATTGTGACTTGCAGGATCGCTACTTACCACAGTTTGCGCTAAAGAGTTGAACTCCTCTTTTTTTCTGAAGAGACAATTTGCATATAAAATTTCCAAAGGAGCATTGTATGGCGAATAAGCCTCCTAACCTTGACAAGCCAGAGCTGGTATGTCACTCTCCACAAATAGAAACCTTACCCCTTAGACCTCAGTCCAGAGCCTCTCATCTAGCCAAATCAGTTTTCATACTTTGCACTGATGAGGGATAATAGCCCAAAACACTGTGTCTGCAAATTGAGATACTGATTTGGCTTTTATCCTAAGTCATATTGCAAAACTCATTACATGTTTAAAGGGAACATGTCACCCCAAAAATCGCGGGTGAGGTAAGCCCACCGGCATCAGGGGCTTATCTACAGCATTCTGTAATGCTGTAGATAAGCCCCCGATGTTACCTGAAAGAGGAGAAAAAGACGTTATATTATACTCACCCAGGGGCGGTCCCGCTGGTGGTCAGGTCAAACAGGCGTCTCCGGTCCGCTGCGGCGCCTCCCATCTTCATTACAAGATGTCCTCTTCTGATCTTCAGCCACGGCTCCGGCGCAGGCGTACTTTCCTCTGCCCTGTTGAGGGCAGAGGATAGTACTGCAGTGCGCAGGTGCCGGAAAGGTCAGAGGCCCGGCGCCTGCGCACTGCAGTACTTTGTCTGCCCTCAACAGGGCAGAGCAAAGTACTCCTGCGCCGGAGCCGTGGCTGAAGATCAGAAGAGGACGTCTTGTAATGAAGATGTGAGGCGCCGCAGCGGACTGGAGACGCCTGTTTGACCTGACCAGCAGCGGGACCGCCCCTGGGTGAGTATAATATAACGTCTTTTTCTCCTCTTTCAGGTAACATCGGGGGCTTATCTACAGCATTACAGAATGCTGTAGATAAGCCCCTGATGCCGGTGGGCTTACCTCACCTGCGAATTTCAGGGTGACAGGTTCCCTTTAATGGTGACTTATATAATCGCTAATTCCAACAGGTGGCGCTATAGAGTTCAAGTCCTCTTTTTCTCTGAAGAGGCAATTTGCATATAGAAGGATGTGCTGACTATATTGACTCCACAGGTGTTTTACAGAAAAAAGTACGCTCTGGATGTTACAGATGAAAATTCTGGAGACACTCCTTTAAGCATGCCTGAAAACATGGAACACCACTGGGAAAGAGACCAGATGCGGGTCTAAATTTACTCCTTTTGTTTTATTGGAATGAATGGGTTTGTTTGGGGATTCTCTGCAGTACATTTCTAAGAGAATTAGACAGAAACCATGTTGCTCAGCATAAAGCAAAGGAGAAATGTGAACTGAACTGTATTCCAATTTTAGGGTTGCAGAACGAATAAATTAACAGCAGATCAATAATTGTGTTTATTTTATTTATTTATTTTACACCATTCAACTGTATTTTTCGGGTCAGCACAATTACAGTAGTAACAGACTTATATAGGATTTTTGCAGTTTGTTACTTTTACACACTGAAAAAAAAATTGCATTGTCATTTTTTGAAAGCTATAATTTTTTTCTACTAATAGTATGACTGTGTTTTTTTTTTTTTTTTTTTGGGGGGGGGTACTTGAGTTTTTGCTGGTACAATTTTTGGAATATGTCAGAACTTTTTTTTTACATTTTGTTCTCATTTGATTTTCCGGAGGTAGGATGAAGAAAACTCAGCATTTGAAAAATAGTTTTGGTTTATTTATGTTTTTGCATCACTAAACGTGATAAAATAGGCTTATTTCTTATGTCAGTACTATTACAGTGAAGCCACATTTATTTAGGTTCTTTCTATTGTTCTTTGTTTTGTGCACTATGAAACTCTTTTTTAGAAAAATAACTTTTGTTTTTGCATCTTCATATTGTGAGAAATATAACTTTTCTATTTTTACACCGACAGCTTTATATAAACACTAGTTTTCTATGGAAAAAGTATGGTGTCTTCAGTTGTACCATTTTTCTTTACACATGACTTTTTAATCAAGTTTTAGTCCACTTTTTGCGTGGCTGTATGTTGCTGTGATTTTTTTAAATTTTGTCTTACAGTGTTAACTTTAGGGGTTAAATAGTGTGACAGTTCAATAGACTAGGTCATTTTTACAATCTTATTTAATGTTTCTTTTTTTTTTCTTTCGCAAAAAAAGTGTTTTTATTATAAAAACTTTTTGAGATTTTTTTATTCTTTACTTTTTTTACTTTTTTACATAGTTGAACTTTATTTTAAAAAATAAAAGGAGCAATAAAATATCACATCATAGATATCACTGAATGAAGTATTCCAGTTGCAAATCTTTATTCATTACATAGTGGTATGCGTGAGAACAATAAAACATAAAAATGGCTAATGTAAATCAAAATTAATATCTCATGGATTTATGGATTTGGAATGATACTCAAAATCAAATTGTAAAAACAAATTATAGGCTGATCCAACTTTAGTGGTAATGCCTCAAGACAAGTAATTAATGCTCAGTAGTGTGCGTGGCCTCCGTGTGCCTGTATGACCTCCCTACAACACCTGGGCATGCTTCTGATGAGGCAGCGGATGTTCACCTGATGGATCTCCTCCCAGACCTGGATTAAACCTGGACATTCTGTAATGCAATATGGTGTTGGTGGAGGGAATGAGACATGTGTTTGATTGGATTCAGGTCAGGGGAATGGGCAAGCCAGTCCATAACATCAATGCCTTCATCATTCAGGAACTGCTGACACACTTCTGCCACATGAGGCCTACCAATGTAATGATTAAGAAGGAATCCAGGGACCAGTGAACATGAATATGGTCTTACAATGGGTCTGAGGATATCATCCCGGTATCTAATGGCAGTCATGGTACCTCTGGCTAGTACATGGAGGGCTGTGTGGCCCTCAAAAAAAAGCCTCTTCTCCCCATTACTGACCCACTGTCAAATTGGTCATGCTGGAGGATGTTACAGGCAGCAGAACGTTCTCCATGGTGTCTTCAGACTCCATCACATCTGTCACATATGTTCAGTGTCAACCTGTTCTGATCCTCACAGGGTGCCATTGTTGAATCTATCAGTCTTTGCATTCTCTAGCAAATGCCAATCACCCTGTATGGTGTTGGGCTGTAAGCACATCTCCCACTTGTGGACTTTGAGCCCTCATACTACCCTCATGGAGTCTGTTTCTGACAGTTTGAGCAGACACATGGATGTTGGTGGTCTGCTGGAGGTTAGTTTGCAGCATACTGGCACTACTACTCTTGTTCCTCCTCACACATGCTGGTTTGATGCCATCTTACAGCCACCTCCATATATCCTACCCACCTACTGTTATCTGCTTCATGCTCTGGACACTGTGCTGACAGACACAGCTACCCATCTTGCCACAGCTCACATTGATGTGCCATCCTGGATGAGCTGCACTACCTGAGCAACATCTGTGAGCTGTAGACATTGCCTCATGCTACTGTACATCTAGGTGAGAGAGCAATGACAAAATGCAAAAGCAACCAAAGCAAACAACAAACAAAAAGAATGAGAACTGAGAAATGGTGTGTGGTCACCACCGGCTAAACCACAGCTTTAAAAGGGTTGTCTTGCTAATTGCCTATTATTTCTACCTGTTGTCTGTTCCGTTTGCACAATAGCAGGAGAAATTGATTCACAATCAGCTTTGCTTCATAACTGGACAGGTTGAATTCACAGAAGTATGATTGACTTGGAGTTACATTGTGTTGTTTGTGTTCCCTTTATTTTTTTAGCAGTGTATATTGCAGAGACTTTGTTTATGGCTGGGCCTAACAAACATCCTAGCTGTTCTTAAAATTCATTCTTAGTTCTTTTGGTTGACAACTATCCCGACGTGATTGTGGATAGGCGATGGAGTGAGAAAAGTGTCTCCCTTTCTCTAACAACCCTCTAAATGCTAAGTTTGCTATTGATCACAATATCCAAAGGGTTAAACAGCTAGAGTGCTGCAGCTGGGCTGTCAGACAAGCTGAGCTGCCATGTTGATTAAGCCAGGGACAGTTCTGTGCCAAGCAATCACTAAGACTTACCAATTACAGTCTGTTGGCAATTTCAAAATTATGATGTATTATTGCGTAATAGTATGTTGGTAAGGACACACAATTCAAGCTGGCACTTAAAATGGCTCACCTTCATTGCACAGCTATGCACAGTTTGTAAATTTGAAAGTTTATCTTAATACTCCAATGTTATGACCTGGTGGTCAGGACAATAATGGACCTGGTGGTTAAGAGCACACTGAATGACCTGATAGTTACTGATAATAAGGACGAGCTCTGGGACGTGGGAACTCTGCTGACCGCAATCCCTAATCCTATCACACACACTAGAAATAGCCGTGGATTGCTCCTAACGCTCCCTATGCAACTCAGCACAGGCTAAGGAACTAGCTAGCCCTGAAGATAGAAAAATAAAGCCTACCTTGCCTCAGAGAAATTCCCCAAAGGAAAAGGCAGCCCCCCACATATAATGACTGTGAGTAAGATGAAAATACAAACACAGAGATGAAATAGATTTAGCAAAGTGAGGCCCGACTTACTGAACAGACTGAGGATAGGAAAGGTTGCTTTGCGTTTAGCACAAAAACCTACAAAAAGACCACGCAGAGGGCGCAAAAAGACCCTCCGCACCGACTCACGGTGCGGAGGCGCTCCCTCTGCGTCCCAGATCTTCCAGCAAGCAAGACAACAAAAAAAATAGCAAGCTGGACAGAAAAATAGCAAACCAAAGAAAAACAAGCAGGAACTTAACTTCTGCTGGGAAGACAGGTCACAAGAACGATCCAGGAGTGAACTAGACCAATACTGGAACATTGACAGGTGGCATGGAGCAAAGATCCAAGTGGAGCTAAATAGAGCAGCCAGCTAACGAATTAACCTCGTCACCTGTGGAAGGAAACTCAGAAACACCCACAGCCACCAGAGGAAGTCCATGGACAGAACCAGCCGAAGTACCATTCATGACCACAGGAGGGAGCCCGACAACAGAATTCACAACAGTACCCCCCCTTGAGGAGTGGTCACCGAACCCTCACCAGAGCCCCCAGGCCGACCAGGATGAGCCAAATGAAAGGCACGAACCAGATCGGCAGCATGAACATCAGAGGCAAAAACCCAGGAATTATCTTCCTGACCATAACCCTTCCACTTGACCAGGTACTGGAGTTTCTGTCTCGAAATACAAGAATCCAAAATCTTCTCCACCACATGAGTCCAAATCTGCTGCAACCTATCCACCACAGTATCTACACCAGGACAGTCCGAAGACTCAACCTGCCCTGAAGAGAAACGAGGATGGAAACCAGAATTGCAGAAAAACGGTGAAACCAAAGTAGCCGAGCTGGCCCGATTATTAAGGGCGAACTCAGCCAACGGCAAAAAGGACACCCAATCATCCTGATCAGCAGAAACAAAGCATCTCAGATATGTTTCCAAAGTTTGATTAGTTCGTTCGGTTTGGCCATTTGTCTGAGGATGGAAAGCCGAGGAAAAAGACAAATCAATGCCCATCCTAGCACAAAAGGATCGCCAAAACCTCGAAACAAACTGGGAACCTCTGTCAGAAACGATGTTCTCCGGGATACCATGTAAACGAACCACATGCTGGAAAAATAATGGCACCAAATCAGAGGAGGAAGGCAATTTAGACAAAGGTACCAAATGGACCATCTTAGAAAAGCGATCACAAACCACCCAAATGACCGACATCTTTTGAGAGACGGGGAGATCCGAAATAAAATCCATAGAAATATGCGTCCAGGGCCTCTTTGGGACCGGCAAGGGCAAAAGCAACCCACTGGCACGAGAACAGCAGGGCTTATCCCGAGCACAAGTCCCACAGGAGTGCACAAAAGAACGCACATCCCGTGACAAAGACGGCCACCAAAAGGATCTAGCCACCAAATCTCTGGTACCAAATATTCCAGGATGCCCAGCCAACACTGAACAATGAATCTCAGAGATAACTCTACTAGTCCATCTATCAGGGACAAACAGTTTCTCCGCTGGGCAACGGTCAGGTCTATCAGCCTGAAATTTTTGCAGCACCCGCCACAAATCAGGGGAGATGGCAGACAAAATTACCCCCTCTTTGAGAATACCCGCCGGCTCAGGAACACCCGGAGAGTCAGGCACAAAACTCCTTGACAGGGCATCAGCCTTCACATTCTTAGAGCCCGGAAGGTACGAAACCACAAAATCAAAACGGGAGAAAAATAACGACCATCGAGCCTGTCTCGGATTCAATCGTTTGGCAGACTCAAGATAAGTAAAATTCTTGTGATCTGTCAAGACCACCACGCGATGCTTGGCTCCTTCAAGCCAATGACGCCACTCCTCGAATGCCCACTTCATGGCCAACAACTCTCGATTACCAACATCATAATTACGCTCAGCAGGCGAAAACTTTCTAGAAAAGAAAGCACATGGCTTCATCACCGAGCCATCAGAACTTCTTTGCGACAAAACAGCCACTGCTCCAATCTCAGAAGCATCAACCTCAACCTGAAAAGGGAGCGAAACATCTGGCTGGCACAACACAGGGGCAGAAGAAAAACGACGCTTCAACTCCTGAAAAGCCTCTACAGCTGCAGAAGACCAATTGACCACATCAGCACCCTTCTTGGTCAAATCAGTCAACGGTTTAGCAACACTAGAAAAATTAGCGATGAATTGCCGATAAAAATTAGTAAAGCTCAGGAACTTTTGCAGGCTCTTTACAGATGTCGGCTGAGTCCAATCGTTAATGGCCTGGACTTTAACAGGGTCCATCTCGATAGTAGAAGGGGAAAAACTGAACCCGAAAAATGAAACCTTCTGAACTCCAAAGAGACACTTTGACCCCTTCGCAAACAAGGAATTCGCACGAAGGACCTGGAACACCATTCTGACCTGCTTCACATGAGACTCCCAATCATCCGAATAGACCAAAATATCATCCAAATACACAATCAGGAATTTATCCAGGTACTCTCGGAAGATGTCATGCATAAGGACTGAAATACTGATGGAGCATTGGAAAGCCCGAATGGCATAACCAGGTACTCAAAATGGCCCTCGGGTGTATTAAATGCTGTTTTCCATTCATCGCCTTGTTTAATACGCACAAGATTATACGCCCCTCGAACATCTATCTTGGTGAACCAACTAGCCCCTTTAATACGAGCAAACAAATCACACAGCAACGGCAAAGGATACTGAAATTTGACTGTAATTTTATTAAGAAGGCGGTAATCAATACAAGGTCTCAAAGAACCATCCTTCTTGGCCACAAAAAAGAACCCTGCTCCTAACGGTGATGACGACGGGCGAATATGGCCTTTCTCCAAGGATTCCTTTATATAACTCCGCATAGCGGCGTGTTCTGGCACAGATAAATTGAACAATCGTCCCTTAGGAAACTTACTACCAGGAATCAAATTAATTGCACAATCGCAATCCCTATGAGGAGGTAGGGCACTGGCTTTGGGCTCATCAAATACATCCCGGTAATCCGACAAAAACTCTGGAACTTCAGAAGGAGTGGAAGACGAAATAGACAAAAATGGAACATCACCATGTACCCCCTGGCAACCCCAGCTGGACACAGACATAGATTTCCAGTCCAATACTGGATTATGAACCTGTAGCCATGGCAACCCAAAACGACCACATCATGCAGATTATGCAACACCAGAAAGCGGATATCCTCCTGATGTGCAGGCGCCATGCACATGGTCAATTGGGTCCAGTACTGAGGCTTATTCTTGGCCAAAGGCATAGCATCAATTCCTCTCAATGGAATAGGATACTGCAAGGGCTCCAAGAAAAAACCACAGCGCCTAGCATACTCCAAGTCCATCAAATTCAGGGCAGCGCCTGAATCCACAAATGCCATAACAGAATAGGATGACAAAGAGCAAATCAGAGTAGCGGACAATAGAAATTTAGACTGTACGGTACCAATGGTGGCAGACCTAGCGAACCGCTTAGTGCGCTTAGGACAATCGGAGATAGCATGAGTGGAATCACCACAGTAAAAACATAGCCCATTCCGACGTCTATGTTCTTGCCGTTTAGCTCTGGTCAAAGTCCTATCACATTGCATAGGCTCAGGCCCATGCTCAGATAGTACAGCCAAATGGTGCACAGCTTTACGCTCACGCAAGCGTCGATCGATCTGAATGGCCAAAGACATAGACTCATTCAGACCAGCAGGAATGGGAAATCCCACCATGACATCCTTAAGGGCTTCAGAGAGACCCTTTCTGAAGATTGCTGCCAGGGCACATTCATTCCACTGAGTGAGCACAGACCACTTTCTAAACTTCTGACAATATACCTCCGCTTCATCCTGACCCTGACACAGAGACAGCAAGATTTTCTCTGCCTGACCCACTGAATTAGGTTTGTCATAAAGCAATCCACGCGCCAGGAAAAACGCATCAACATCACGCAATGCCGGATCTCCTGGCGCAAGGGAAAATGCCCAGTCTTGAGGGACACCACGTAACAGAGAAATAATGATCTTTACTTGTTGAACAGGGTCACCTGAGGAGCGAGGTTTCAATGCAAGAAACAATTTACAATTATTTTTGAAATTCAAGAACTTAGATCTATCACCAAAAAACAAATCAGGAATTGGAATCCTAGGCTCTGACATCGGATTCTGAACCACAAAATCTTGAATGTTTTGTACCCTTGTAGTGAGATTATCCATCCAAGAGGACAGACCTTGAATGTCCATGTTTACACCTGTGTCCTGAACCACCCAGAGGTAAAGGGGAAAAGAGAGACAAAACACACTGCAAAGAAAAAAAAATGGTCTCAGAACTTCTCTTATCCCTTTATTGAGATGCATTAGTACTTTGGGCCACCTGTACTGTTATGACCTTGTGGTCAGGACAATAATGGACCTGGTGGTTAAGAGCACACTGAATGACCTGATAGTTACTGATAATAAAGGACGAGCTCTGGGACGTGGGAACTCTGCTGACCGCAATCCCTAATCCTATCACACACACTAGAAATAGCCGTGGATTGCTCCTAACGCTCCCTATGCAACTCGGCACAGCCTAAGGAACTAGCTAGCCCTGAAGATAGAAAAATAAAGCCTACCTTGCCTCAGAGAAATTCCCCAAAGGAAAAGGCAGCCCCCCACATATAATGACTGTGAGTAAGATGAAAATACAAACACAGAGATGAAATAGATTTAGCAAAGTGAGGCCCGACTTACTGAACAGACTGAGGATAGGAAAGGTTGCTTTGCGGTCAGCACAAAAACCTACAAAAAGACCACGCAGAGGGTGCAAAAAGACCCTCCGCACCGACTCATGGTGCGGAGGCGCTCCCTCTGCGTCCCAGAGCTTCCAGCAAGCAAGACAACAAAAAAATAGCAAGCTGGACAGAAAAATAGCAAACCAAAGAAAAACAAGCAGGAACTTAACTTCTGCTGGGAAGACAGGTCACAAGAACGATCCAGGAGTGAACTAGACCAATACTGGAACATTGACAGGTGGCATGGAGCAAAGATCGAAGTGGAGCTAAATAGAGCAGCCAGCTAACGAATTAACCTTGTCACCTGTGGAAGGAAACTCAGAAACACCCACCAGAGGAAGTCCATGGACAGAACCAGCCGAAGTACCATTCATGACCACAGGAGGGAGCCCGACAACAGAATTCACAACACTCCAATGAATGACAAATATATACTGTATACAGTATACTCGTATATAAGTCAACCCAATTATAAGCCGAGGCACTTAATTTTGCCACAAAAAACTGGGAAAACTTATTGACTCAAGTTTAAGCCGGGTATGCATTGTCTCCTAATCTCTATCCTGGTATGCATGGCTCCCCATCCCTGTCCTGATATGCTAGCTCCTCATCCCTGTCCTAGTATGCTTGACTTCCCATCCCTGTACTTGTATGCATGGCTCCCCATCCCCTTTCCTGTATGCGTGACTACTTATCCCCGTTCTTGTGTGCATAGCTCTTTATCCCCTATCCTTTCATGCATGGCTCCCCATCCATGTCTTATATGCATAGTTCCTAAAAAAAAGACATTCAACTTACCTTTCCTGCACGCCCTTGCTGCATTTCGTTCCAGCGCCAGCAGCTCTTCTGGCTGAGCGATCACGAGTCCCCACTCATTAAGGTAATGAATATTCACTCTACACCTATAGGAATGGAGAGAGGTGAAAACTCATTACCTTAATGAGCGGGGGACTCGTGATCGCTTGGCCAGAAAAGCTGCTGGTGCCCGAATGAGATGCAGTGAGGGCGCGCAGGAAAGGTAAGTACAGAGGGTATGGAAAGTAGATCCTCTCCAGTTCCATCAGATTGGATGGTGAACGTTGGTGGACAGCCATTTTCAGGTCTCTCTAGAAATGTTCAATTAGCTTTAGGTCAAGGTTCTGGCTGGGCCAGTCAGGAATGGTCACAGAGTTGTTCTGAAGCCACTCCTTTGCTATTTTAGCTGTGTGCTTAGGGTCATTGTCTTTTTGGAAGGTGAACCTTCGGCCAAATCTGAGGTCCAGAGCATTCTGGAAGAGGTTTTCATCCAGGATATCTCTGTTGTTGGCCACATTCATGTTTCCTTCATTTGAAACCAGTCGTCCTGCCCCTGCAGCTAAAAAATAGCCCCATAGTATGATGCTGCCACCACTATATTAAACTGTTGGGATTGTATTGGTCAGGTGATGAGCAGTGCCTGGTTTTCTCCACACATACCACTTAAAATTGTCACCAAAAAGTCCTATCTTCATCTCATCAGACCAGAGAATCTTATTTCTCATAGTCTGGGAGTCCTTCATGTGTTGTTTAGCAAACTCTATGTGGGCTTTCATATGTCTTGCACTGAGTAGAGGCTTACATCGGGCCACTCTGCCATAAAGGCCTGACTGGTGGAGGCTGCAGTGAAAGTTGACTTTGTGGAACTTTCTCTCATCTCCCTACTGCATGTCTGGAGCTCAGCCACAGTGATACTGGGGTACTTCTTTACCTCTCTCACCAAGGCTCTTCTTCCATGATTTCTCAGTTTAGCTGGATGACCAGGTCTAGGAAGACTTCTGGTGGTCCCAAACTTCTTCTATGTAAAGATTATGGAAGCCACTGTGCTTTTCAGAACCTTGAGTACTCCAGAAATGCTGTTGTAAGATTGGACAAATCTGTGCCTTGCCAAAATTCTTTCTCTGAGCTCATTTGGCCAGTTCCTTTGACCTCATGATTCTCATTTGGTGTGACATGCACTGTGAGCTGGGAGGTCTTATATAGACAGGTGAAAACCTTTACAAGTCCTATCAGTTTAATTAAACACAGCTGGAATCTAAGGAATGAGCAGAACCATCTCAAGGAGGATCACAAGGAAATGGACAGCATGTGATTTAAATAGGAGTGTCTGAGCAAAGGGTCTGAATACTTACGACCATGTGATATTTCAGTTTATCTTTTTTAATAAATTAGCAAAAATTTCTACGTTTCTGTTTTATTTCTGCCAAGATCTGGTGCAGAGTGTGCATTAATGAGAAAAAAATGATCTTTTTTGAATTTAACAAAAGGCTGCAATGAAACAAAGAGTGAAAAATGTAAAGTGGTCTGAATACTTTCTGTATCCACTGTAGTATGTGTGCTGGAAGCTGGCGGCTGCTGCTGTAACTGTGCAGTGCATTGAATATTCATTTCTCTTAGCAGAGGGCACAGGCTTTAGCTGCAGACTCCGGCTCCTGCCTCGATGACCTACTGCTCTGCCATTTCCCAGCCGTCTTTCTGGGACAATTACTCGTGTATAAGCTGAGGGAGGCGTTTTCAGTGCAAAAAAATGTGCTGAAAACGCGGCTTATACACGAGTATATACAGTATATATTTTTCTAAATATTTATCGATGATTTATAGACTCATACCTTTCATTGTAACATAGTAACATAGTTAGTAAGGCCGAAAAAAGACATTTGTCCATCCAGTTCAGCCTATATTCCATCATAATAAATACCCAGATCTACGTCCTTCTACAGAACCTAATAATTGTATGATACAATATTGTTCTGCTCCAGGAAGACATCAAGGCCTCTCTTGAACCCCTCGACTGAGTTCGCCATCACCACCTCCTCAGGCAAGCAATTCCAGATTCTCACTGCCCTAACAGTAAAGAATCCTCTTCTATGTTGGTGGAAAAACCTTCTCTCCTCCAGACGCAAAGAATGCCCCCTTGTGCCCGTCACCTTCCTTGGTATAAACAGATCCTCAGCGAGATATTTGTATTGTCCCCTTATATAATTATACATGGTTATTAGATCGCCCCTCAGTCGTCTTTTTTCTAGACTAAATAATCCTAATTTCGCTAATCTATCTGGGTATTGTAGTTCTCCCATCCCCTTTATTAATTTTGTTGCCCTCCTTTGTACTCTCTCTAGTTCCATTATATCCTTCCTGAGCACCGGTGCCCAAAACTGGACACAGTACTCCATGTGCGGTCTAACTAGGGATTTGTACAGAGGCAGTATAATGCTCTCATCATGTGTATCCAGACCTCTTTTAATGCACCCCATGATCCTGTTTGCCTTGGCAGCTGCTGCCTGGCACTGGCTGCTCCAGGTAAGTTTATCATTAACTAGGATCCCCAAGTCCTTCTCCCTGTCAGATTTACCCAGTGGTTTCCCGTTCAGTGTGTAATGGTGATATTGATTCCCTCTTCCCATGTGTATAACCTTACATTTATCATTGTTAAACCTCATCTGCCACCTTTCAGCCCAAGTTTCCAACTTATCCAGATCCATCTGTAGCAGAATACTATCTTCTCTTGTATTAACTGCTTTACATAGTTTTGTATCATCTGCAAATATCGATATTTTACTGTGTAAACCTTCTACCAGATCATTAATGAATATGTTGAAGAGAACAGGTCCCAATACTGACCCCTGCGGTACCCCACTGGTCACAGCGACCCAGTTAGAGACTATACCATTTATAACCACCCTCTGCTTTCTATCACTAAGCCAGTTACTAACCCATTTACACACATTTTCCCCCAGACCAAGCATTCTCATTTTGTGTACCAACCTCTTGTGCGGCACGGTATCAAACGCTTTGGAAAAATCGAGATATACCACGTCCAATGACTCACCGTGGTCCAGCCTATAGCTTACCTCTTCATAAAAACTGATTAGATTGGTTTGACAGGAGCGATTTCTCATAAACCCATGCTGATATGGAGTTAAACAGTTATTCTCACTGAGATAATCCAGAATAACATCCCTCAGAAACCCTTCAAATATTTTACCAACAATAGAGGTTAGACTTACTGGCCTATAATTTCCAGGTTCACTTTTAGAGCCCTTTTTGAATATTGGCACCACATTTGCTATGCGCCAGTCCTGCGGAACAGACCCTGTCGCTATAGAGTCACTAAAAATAAGAAATAATGGTTTATCTATTACATTACTTAGTTCTCTTAGTACTCGTGGGTGTATGCCATCCGGACCCGGAGATTTATCTATTTTAATCTTATTTAGCCGGTTTCGCACCTCTTCTTGGGTTAGATTGGTGACCCTTAATATAGGGTTTTCATTGTTTCTTGGGATTTCACCTAGCATTTCATTTTCCACCGTGAATACCGTGGAGAAGAAGGTGTTTAATATGTTAGCTTTTTCCTCGTCATCTACAACCATTCTTTCCTCACTACTTTTTAAGGGGCCTACATTTTCAGTTTTTATTCTTTTACTATTGATATAGTTGAAGAACAGTTTGGGATTAGTGTTACTCTCCTTAGCAATGTGCTTCTCTGTTTCCTTTTTGGCAGCTTTAATTAGTTTTTTAGATAAAGTATTTTTCTCCCTATAGTTTTTTGGAGCTTCAATGGTGCCATCCTGCTTTAGTAGTGCAAATGCTTTCTTTTTACTGTTAATTGCCTGTCTTACTTCTTTGTTTAGCCACATTGGGTTTTTCCTATTTCTAGTCCTTTTATTCCCACAAGGTATAAACCGCTTACACTGCCTATTTAGGATGTTCTTAAACATTTCCCATTTATTATCTGTATTCTCATTTCTGAGGATATTGTCCCAGTCTACCAGATTAAGGGCATCTCTAAGCTGTTCAAACTTTGCCTTCCTAAAGTTCAATGTTTTTGTGACTCCCTGACAAGTCCCCCTAGTGAAAGACAGGTGAAACTGCACAATATTGTGGTCGCTATTTCCTAAATGCCCAACCACCTGCAGATTTGTTATTCTGTCAGGTCTATTAGATAGTATTAGGTCTAAAAGTGCTGCTCCTCTGGTTGGATTCTGCACCAATTGTGAAAGATAATTTTTCTTGGTTATTAGCAGAAACCTGTTGCCTTTATGGGTTTCACAGGTTTCTGTTTCCCAGTTAATATCCGGGTAGTTAAAGTCCCCCATAACCAGGACCTCATTATGGGTTGCAGCTTCATCTATCTGCTTTAGAAGTAGACTTTCCATGATTTCTGTTATATTTGGGGGTTTGTAACAGACCCCAATGAGAATTTTGTTACCATTTTTCCCTCCATGAATTTCAACCCATATGGACTCGACATCCTCATTCCCTTCGCTAATATCCTCCCTTAAAGTGGACTTTAGACAAGACTACATAGAGACAAACCCCTCCTCCTCTCCGATTTTTACGATCCTTTCTAAACAGACTGTAACCCTGTAAGTTAACTGCCCAGTCATAGCTTTCATCTAACCATGTCTCGGTTATTCCCACTATGTCAAAGTTACCTGTAGATATTTCTGCTTCTAGTTCTTCCATCTTGTTTGTCAGGCTTCTGGCGTTTGCGAGCATGCAGTTTAGAGGATTTTGTTTTGTTCCAATCTCCTCACTGTGGATTGTTTTAGAAATGTTCTTACCTCCCTTCTGAGTATGTTTTCCTGGGTCGTCTTTGTTCGAGTCTAATGTTTTTCTTCCCGTCCCCTCTTCTTCTAGTTTAACGCCCTCCTGATGAGTGTAGCGAGTCTTCTGGCGAATGTGTGTTTCCCAGGTTTGTTGAGGTGTAGTCCGTCTCTGGCGAGGAGTCCATCATACCAGTAATTCACACCGTGGTCCAGGAATCCAAATCCTTGTTGTCTGCACCATCGTCTTAGCCAGTTGTTTGCATCAAGGATCCTGTTCCATCTCCTGGTGCCATGCCCGTCTACTGGAAGGATAGAAGAAAAAACTACCTGTGCATCCAGTTCCTTTACTTTCTTCCCCAACTCTTCAAAGTCTTTGCAGATTGTCGGTAGGTCCTTCCTTGCCGTGTCATTGGTGCCAACATGTATCAGAAGAAATGGGTGGACGTCCTTGGAGCTGAAGAGCTTTGGTATCCTATCGGTCACATCCTTGATCATCGCACCTGGAAGGCAGCATACTTCTCTTGCAGTTATGTCCGGTCTGCAGATGGCTGCTTCTGTGCCTCTCAGTAGTGAGTCTCCCACCACCACCACTCTTCGTTGCTTCTTGGCTGTACTTTTTGCTGTCACTTGTTGCTGTGTGCCCTTTTCTTTTTTGCTTGCTGGTATTGCTTCATTCTTAGGTGTGCCATCTTCATCCTCTACAAAGATTTGATATCGGTTCTTCAGTTGTGTGGTTGGTGATTTCTCCATGGTCTTCTTGCTTCTTTTGGTCACATGCTTCCACTCATCTGCTTTTGGAGGTTCTCTGACACTTTTTTTCACCTTCTGTGACCAGTAGAGATGCTTCTGTTCTGTCTAGAAAGTCTTCATTCTCTTTGATGAGTTTCAAAGTTGCTATTCTTTCTTCCAGACCCCGCACCTTTTCTTCTAAAAGGGCCACTAGTCTACACTTCTGACAGGTGAAATTGGATTCTTCTTCTGGTCGATCTGTGAACATGTAGCACATGCTGCAGCTCACCATGTAGGTTGTCACATCTGCCATGTTGCTCCTAGATCCTGCTGACTTGCTGTGTGTTTTCCTTCTTGTGTAATCTACTCAGCCAAGCTCTCTTGCAATAATGTCCTACAGGCAAAAATTTGTGTACAGCTCTTATTTTTCACCAACAGGCAAACCAAAAAATATTCAGCATTGAACACACTAAGGTAAAGTACAGAGAAACTAACTATGAGCATCAAAGGCTGCTTTAACCACTAGGATGTAGATGTATGATTAATTCTTTTGTCCGGTTAAAATGAGCTTCAAATTTTATATTTCAGCTTCATGTCCCTTGTACTTGAGCAATATGAATCTGCATAGGACTCCTTATTTAATCATAAAAAAACAAGGGAAAAGAGTGTGAGTTGGTATAAACTATAACCAAAAAGGAACTTTTTATCTGAATTTTTGTTGTGGCCCCTCTAAATGCTGGTATTGTAATAACGCAAAGCAAAAATCTAATCCTGAAAATCTTTTCTGTTTCCAAATTTTATGTTCTTAGTCATAGAAGATGGTTAGGCTAAAGGTCCGGGTGTGTTCCCCAACAGATCTGGCCATTCTGCCCTCTAGACAAGGTGTCTGTGTGGGAAGGTCATGGCAGAATTCATCTATTATTTTAGACATGCTATCCTTGAGACTGTGTTCAAGTGAATTTTACTCTGGGAAAGTCATCAAAATCATCAGCGCCTTCATTCTGCTCACTGGAAAAGTAGGATTAATCTATAAATACATTCCTATGTGGGGTATTAGAAAAGAAAATGCAGGATCTTGGAGCAGCTTCATAGAAACTATACATAAATATAAAACTTGCAAAATATGTAAAATGGAGATAATATTTTGTATATAAAATAATATGACTGTGGCAAAAGCACTGTAATACGATCATTTTCTGTGTAGTCGAATAATCCCATTAGAGCAGAGGACCAACAAATAGGCAATAAGTAAGAATTTTCCCTTATTTCACTTGAAGCTGAAATAACAGTAAAATTCACAATATCAATTGTATTGCAGTGAAAAACGGCAATAACAGTTATAATAAAATAATCATAGCTATCTGTATACCACAAAAAGAATACAAAAAATGCTAATGTGAACATTGTCCTCAAATGATCTCTGTGGAAATGTAAGGATAAGCTTTATATTCCTGCTTTATTGGTCACTGGACAGAACAGTCTTGTGCATAAATGCAAAACATGATGTGAATACAAATCGCTTGTTACTACTTGTTTACTCCGATGTACCTGATTGGTTATCTGTCAATACTAGGGTTGAGCGAAATGGGTCGGCCACTTTCAGAAGTCGCCGACTTTTGGCAAAGTCGGGTTTCATGAAACCCGACCCGACCCCTGTGTGGGGTCGGCCATGAAGTCCGCGATCTTCTGAATGTGGTATCGGAATTCCGATCCCGAGTTCCGATATGTTTGCAATATCGGAAATCGGTATCGGAATCCATATTTAAGTGTAAAATAAAGAATTAAAATAAAAAAATATCGCTATACTCACCCTCTGACGCGCCCTGGTACTAACCGGGAACCTTCCTTTCTTCGAATCAGCGCTTGCAGGACCTTGCGGTGACGTCGCGGTGACATCGCGGCTTGTGATTGGTCGCGCGGCCGCCCATGTGACCTCTCGCGCGACCAATCACAAGCCGCGACGTCACGCAAGGTCCTGCAAGCGCTGATTCTTAGGAAGGAAGGCTGCCGGAAAGAAGCAGGGCGCGTCCGAGGGTGAGTATATACCTATTAGGTATATACTCACCCTCGGACGCGCCCTGCTTCTTTCCGGCAGCCTTCCTTCCTAAGAATCAGCACTTGCAGGACCTTGCGTGATGTCAAGGTGACGTCGCGGCTGGTGATTGGTCGCGCGAGCGGTCACATGGGTGGCCGCCCGACCAATCACAAGCCGCGACGTCACCGCGACGTCACCGCAAGGTCCTGCAAGCGCTGATTCGAAGGAAGGAAGGTTCCCGGTTAGTACCAGGGCGCGTCAGAGGGTGAGTATAGCGATATTTTTTTATTTTAATTCTTTATTTTACACTTAAATATGGATCGCAGGGCCTGAAGGAGAGTTTCCTCTCCTTCAGACCCTGGGAACCATTGGAAACCCAATGCACTGCATTGGGTTTCGAGTTTCAGCCGACCCCGACCCCGACTTTTTTATAGGATCGGCCGATTTCACTCGACCCGACTTTTGAAAATATCGGGTTTCGTGAAACCCAATCCGATCCTATAAAAGTAAAAGTCGCTCAACCCTAGTCAATACATCTCTGAGGAAGATACTGATATGGAGGCACAGAGGAGCTAAGTTTACTAATAAGCATGTGGAATTTACATGTTTTGTATGTGATGCCCTATTATTATGCTGTCTAACAATGCTCTTTATGTCAATGATACATGGTAATCCAAACATGGTTATGACCCAGACTGATGGTACATTGTCGTTGAAAGGATAAAGGAAACCAATGGAAGCAAATGTAATCTTGCATAACAATTGTTTTTATCCCAACAACACTTAGAAGACAGTGTCATGATTCCGCCTATACGTGTCTCTGGAATCATTGAGTGACAATTCAGCCATCCAATCTAGGACAAGGACATGCTGACCTTTCAGTATGGTGATGCACAGCTCAGCCATCCAATTGGAGGCTGGGACATGCTGATCTGTCAGTATGATGAGTGACAGTTCGGCTGTCCAATCAAGCCTGGGACGTGCTGGGTAGAGATGAGCTCTGGTTCTCTCTTATTCCGCAAGCTATAGCGCTTGCCGAATAAGCTGCAGAGGAAACCCGGGTTCCTGGATTGTGTCTGCCGATCAGATGATTGGTGCTGCAGCTGCATGTGTCGCGGCTGTGTGACAGTCATGACACATGCATGGAGAGCCCAGCAGACAGGCTCTCCGTGCATGTGTCGTGACTTTGACACAGCCGCGACACATGCAGCTGTGGCGCCGAACAGCTCTTTGGCAGGCTGATCCAGAAAGCCAGGCTCCCTCTGTAGCTTATTTGGCAAGTGCTATAGCTTGCTGAATAAAAGGGAACCCATGCAAATTCACTCATCTCTAGTGCCGGGGCTTCTTCCATGTGTTTGCTATTTGAGTGATTACCTGGCTATATACTGTAGCTGGTGCTTTGCTTCCAATTAGTGCCAGTTATAGCTTTACTCAAATGGTGTGCCCTTGCTCTATTCTCTGTGTTCCTGTATTTTATCTTTGCTGCCCAATGTTGGACCTTGACTTCACTATCAATTTACCTTGCCATTTTGTCTTGATCCACTACTTTCTCACAATTCTGACCTTGGACTGCTACCTGACTATGACTTTGCTTATCCTTTAATTATGATGAGTCCTCTTGGTATGTGACTCCGGACATCTTGACTACTCAGCCTAACATCTTGTCTGTGAGAAGT
Source organism: Ranitomeya imitator (assembly GCF_032444005.1). Lineage (NCBI taxonomy): Eukaryota > Metazoa > Chordata > Amphibia > Anura > Dendrobatidae > Ranitomeya > Ranitomeya imitator. The sequence continues at coordinate 74,715,122 of NC_091285.1, forward strand.
GACTAGCGTCAAATTACAGCTGGCACTAATTGAAGGCACAGGCCAGCTAAATAGCCAGGTAATCACTAGTATAGCAGACACATGCAGGAAGCAGTGGCACATCCCGATCCTGATTGGACAGCTGAATTGTCACTCAATATACTATCATCTCAGCACTCTCCAGCCTCTGATTGGATGGCTCAGCTGTCCATCGCCAGACTGACAGCTCAACACACCCATGTCCTAGATTGGATGGCTGAACTGTCACTCACTGCTTCTAGACACACCAGCACAAAAGGCATGGCATTTCTATAAAGCTCATCCACTTTGCTAGAACTGTATGACACTGTGCTTTTGAAGGAGGAAAATTACAAAGTGTTAAAAGTGCAAAAAAAGCTCATCTTGGGAATGTAGCCTAACAATGCTTAATGAGTAAAAATAGAAAAGAAAATATGACATACAGTAAAAAGGTGCCAATCCAGTTATTCAAATAAAAGGAAATCAATCATAAATCTAACACTCATATTTTTGTGTAGGATCCAGTGTCTGAGGGAGGCAGAAATCAGTACAAGTCTTCAATTAGACTGACTCTTAAGAAAATGTCCACCATTCAAAGCCTCTCACACATTTTAACACCTGGTTCTTCCTGTGATGTCACCTCCATTCCTGGTCAGGATAATTGCATTTTAAGACTCTTGTTGATGACCCCACACATCATTTCTGGGTTGTGATGTGCAGCTTCAAGCAAATGCAAGTCACAGACCCAATGTGAAAAGAAACCAGTCAACACAGGATTTTATACTAACAAACACTATTGCTTACAATTATTTTAAATTTTCCATGACAATAATTTTCAGGCATAACATATTTGAATAGTGTTACCAGTAGCCCCTTTACAGTGGCATGCAAAAGTATTCATCCCTCCTTTGAAATTTTTCATGCTTTGCTACCATATAATATGGAATTTCACTGTTTTTTAAGGGTTTACATCAGTTCATGTAAAGAACATACCTACAACTGTCAACATTTGATTTTCTTTATATTGTGTCGAAAACAACAAATAGTACAAAATAGCTGAAAACTTCAGTGTGCATAACTATTCACCCTCTAAAGTGAGTACTTGTACAGTCTCCTTTTTGCAGTAATTAGAGCTGCAAGTCCCTTTAGATAAGTCTCTATGAGCTTTCCACAGCTCACCACTGGAATTGTTGTCTATTCTTCAAGCAAAACTGCTTCAGCTCCTTCAAGTTAGCTAGTTTAACAATCTTCAAGTCTTGCCACATATTCTTAATTGGGTTAAGGTCTGTGCTTTGAATATATCAGTCCAAAACATGTACACATTTCCCCTTAAACCACTCAAGCGTTGCTTTTGCAGTATGCTTTGGGTCATTGACTTATTAGAAGGTGAACCTCCATCTCAGACTCAAATCACTGACAGGCTGAAACAGGTTTTGCTGAAAAATATCTCTGCATTTCACACAATCCATCTTCCCCTTAACTCAGATCATTTCCCCAGCACCTGCTGCTCAAAAACATCCCCACAGGATGATGCTGTCACCACCATGTTTCACTGTGGGGATGGTGTTCTTGAGATGATGAGCTATGTTGGTTTATCCCCAACATAATATTTAATTTGGTGGCCAAAACGTTCAATTTTGATCTCATCTGACCACAACACCTTCCTCCATACATTTGGGGAGTCTCCCACATGTCTTTTGGCCAACTCAAAATGAGCCTTACAACTTTTGTGTGTAAGTAAAGGCTTCTTTCTGCCCAGTCTTCCATAAAGGACGCCTCTCTGGAGGGTAGGAATTTTTGTGGCTGTATAGACACACCCCCCAGTCCCTGCTTGGGAACTCTGCAGCTCCTTCAGGGTTACCTTTGGTCTCTGTGCTGATGGGCGGCCGTTTCTTGGCAGGTTTGCTGTGGTACCAAGTTCTTTCAATTTGATGATAATGGCTTTGATGATGCTCTGGGGGATCATCAGAGGTTAAGATTTTTTTATAACTTAACTCTTACTTGTACTTCTCAACAGCTTTGTCCTTGACTTGTTTGGAAATCTCCTTGGACTTCATTGTTTTGTTTGGTTAATGGTGCCTCTCGCTTAATGGTGTTGCAGCCTCTGTGGCCTTTCAGAAAGTGTCTGTATATGCTGACATACCATGTGACACTTAGATTGCACACAGGTGGACTTCCTTTCACTAAGCATGTGACTTATCAAGGTTATGGCTTGCACCAGAAATTTTTGGGGGCTTCATCGTGAAAGGGGTGAATACATATGCACATGCCAATTTTTAGTTATTTAATCCCATAAATTTAATTTATGACTATATTTTTCTCACTTCACCAACTTAGTCTTTTTAGTGCTTATACAGTGGGGCAAAAAAGTATTTAGTCAGTCAGCAATAGTGCAAGTTCCACCACTTAAAAAGATGAGAGGCGTCTGTAATTTACATCATAGGTAGACCTCAACTATGGGAGACAAACTGAGAAAAAAAAATCCAGAAAATCACATTGTCTGTTTTTTTAACATTTTATTTGCATATTATGGTGGAAAATAAGTATTTGGTCAGAAACCAAATTTCATCTCAATACATTGTAATATATCCTTTGTTGGCAATGACAGAGGTCAAACGTTTTCTGTAAGTCTTCACAAGGTTGCCACACACTGTTGTTGGTATGTTGGCCCATTCCTCCATGCAGATCTCCTCTAGAGCAGTGATGTTTTTGGCTTTTTGCTTGGCAACACGGACTTTCAACTCCCTCCAAAGGTTTTCTATAGGGTTGAGATCTGGAGACTGGCTAGGCCACTCCAGGACCTTGAAATGCTTCTTACGAAGCCACTCCTTCGTTGCCCTGGCGGTGTGCTTTGGATCATTGTCATGTTGAAAGACCCAGCCACGTTTCATCTTCAATGCCCTTGCTGATGGAAGGAGGTTTGCACTCAAAATCTCACGATACATGGCCCGATTCATTCTTTCATATACCCGGATCAGTCGTCTTGGCCCCTTTGCAGAGAAACAGCCCCAAAGCATGATGTTTCCACCACCATGCTTTACAGTAGGTATGGTGTTTGATGGATGCAACTCAGTATTCTTTTTCCTCCAAACATGACAAGTTGTGTTTCCACCAAACAGTTCCAGTTTGGTTTCATCAGACCATAGGACATTCTCCCAAAACTCCTATGGATCATCCAAATGCTCTCTAGCAAACTTCAGACGGGCCCGGAGATGTACTGGCTTAAGCAGTGGGACACGTCTGGCACTGCAGGATCTGAGTCCATGGTGGCGTAGTGTGTTACTTATGGTAGGCCTTGTTACATTGGTCCCAGCTCTCTGCAGTTCATTCACTAGGTCCCCCCGCGTGGTTCTGGGATTTTTGCTCACCATTCTTGTGATCATTCTGACCCCACGGGGTGGGATTTTGCGTGGAGCCCCAGATCGAGGGAGATTATCAGTGGTCTTGTATGTCTTCCATTTTCTAATTATTGCTCCCACTGTGATTTCTTCACTCCAAGCTGGTTGGCTATTGCAGATTCAGTCTTCCCAGCCTGGTGCAGGGCTACAATTTTGTTTCTGGTGTCCTTTGACAGCTCTTTGGTCTTCACCATAGTGGAGTTTGGAGTCAGACTGTTTGAGGGTGTGCACAGGTGTCTTTTTATACTGATAACAAGTTTAAACAGGTGCCATTACTACAGGTAATGAGTGGAGGAAAGAGGAGACTCTTAAAGAAGAAGTTACAGGTCTGTGAGAGCCAGAAATCTTGATTGTTTGTTTCTGACCAAATACTTATTTCCCACCATAATATGCAAAAAAAATGATAAAAAAACAGACAATGTGATTTTCTGGATTTTTTTTTCTCAGTTTGTCTCCCATGGTTGAGGTCTACCTATGATGTAAATTACAGACGCCTCTCATCTTTTTAAGTGGTGGAACTTGCACTATTGCTGACTGACTAAATAATTTTTTTCCCCACTGTATGTACACCTATAAAAAAACAACATAAAATAGGTCCTTTAGAATTTAAAATCAAAGTTCTCTCCTCCAGCATGGCATAGCTATTTCTCTTCTTTTCTGTGATAGCCATCGCTATCCCCGATGACATCTAATGTCAAGACATCATAGTCACAACACAATGCTATACATCTTCCTGTATGGAGTTGAATGCGAAATGAGTTTTTCAACGACAAGGCATAGCTTTAAGCTGTGAAATACTTGTCATTGCCATAGTGGTATTTCATATTTTTCCATGACAGACTGAATTCAGGGGTGTATGTCTCAGTTTTTTTTATTTTTTTGAACTATCATTTATAATAATATTTTTTATATGCTATGCAAAAATAGTTTATAAGAATTCACTAGACTGTTCCTCGGGGAGAGAAAAGGAAGTACAAATAAAAAGGTGATAAATGATTAGTTTGCGCCTTGTAACCCCTATATACTTTACAGAATCACTGATTTACTGCATCACGATGGTACCCAATACGAATAGTACAAATATTCCTAGTTATTAGGAACTTCATTCGGACATACTGCACTTCCCATTTGTGTCAGTAGGTCAGTATATTGAGGGTATGTGCACACGCTGCGGAGTTTGCTGTGGATTCGCCGCAGATTGGCAGCTGCGGATTCGCAGCAGTTTTCCATGAGTTTACAGTACCATGGAAAGCTATGGAAAACAAAATCCACAGTGCACAAGCTGCGGAAAAAAACGCGGAAAAACACTGCATTGTTTATTCTACAGCATGTCAATTCTTTGTGCGGATTCCTCAATAGGAATCCGCAGGTGTAAAACCGCAGATGGAATCAGCACAAAAACAGCGGAAAAACCGTGGTAAATCCGTGGTAACTCGGCAGTAAATCCGCAGTGCGGATTTCCTGCGGATTTACCAAAATCAGTGCGGAAAAATCCGCACAACATTCTGCAATGTGTGCACATACCCTAATAAGTAAGATGCTAGGGACAGTGAAGGGTTACAGTTATACTCACATTGAAACTCATGATTTTTCTGCTCTGTTGTGCCAGTCAGGCTTCATGCTGAAGTGAATATACAAATACCGTATATACTTGAGTATAAGCCGAGATTTTCAGCCCAAATTTTTGGGCTGAAAGTGCCCCCCTCGGCTTATACTCGAGTCACGGTAGCGGTTGGGTCGGCGGGTGAGGGGGAGAGGGCGCTGAGGTATACTTACCTAGTCCCAGCGATCTTGCGCTGTCCCTGCCGTCCCACGGGCTTCGGTCTCTATCAAAGGGGCCAAGACGACTGATCCGGGTATATGAAAGAATGAATCGGGCCATGTATCGTGAGATTTTGAGTGCAAACCTCCTTCCATCAGCAAGGGCATTGAAGATGAAACGTGGCTGGGTCTTTCAACATGACAATGATCCAAAGCACACCGCCAGGGCAACGAAGGAGTGGCTTCGTAAGAAGCATTTCAAGGTCCTGGAGTGGCCTAGCCAGTCTCCAGATCTCAACCCTATAGAAAACCTTTGGAGGGAGTTGAAAGTCCGTGTTGCCAAGCAAAAAGCCAAAAACATCACTGCTCTAGAGGAGATCTGCATGGAGGAATGGGCCAACATACCAACAACAGTGTGTGGCAACCTTGTGAAGACTTACAGAAAACGTTTGACCTCTGTCATTGCCAACAAAGGATATATTACAATGTATTGAGATGAAATTTGGTTTCTGACCAAATACTTATTTTCCACCATAATATGCAAATAAAATGTTAAAAAAACAGACAATGTGATTTTCTGGATTTTTTTTCTCAGTTTGTCTCCCATAGTTGAGGTCTACCTATGATGTAAATTACAGACGCCTCTCATCTTTTTAAGTGGTGGAACTTGCACTATTGCTGACTGACTAAATACTTTTTTGCCCCACTGTATTATTCTTAATTTTACTGAAATCTACTTGTTTCACAACTTGTATTTTATCTTAGTGCATTGGTGTACCACACGGCCAAACCCTTATTGAAGGCTGGCTGTTTCATTAGGTATTGCACCTGTGCACTTGCTATTTTGTTTGGGTCCGCTGCACCCTGCTTGTGCATTTGTATTGAGGCCTATTTAGACAGGTAAGCATCTTTGCCTGTTTTTTGGTGTTTTTTCTTGAATGTGTCCTTTTTTGGTGTTTTTCATGTTAGAGTAGGACTGGCAATACGTAAGGACCCTTGGCGTGGGTTGCCAGCTTCCATATTATGGCCCTAATATCAACTAAGACCTTACATATATTTATATGTTTTTTTGCACATATATTTTTTGCAGGGTGCAGCTGGGCCCGAATTGTTCTGTACACTGTGGCATCTGTTCGCACGGGATGCATTTTTAGCACTGGGCAGCCCGCCATATGGCGTCATTAATAGGCTGTAGCCAGACGCTTTGTATTCCTTGTGTGAACACGCCACATACAGAGTATTTTATCTTAGTGCATTGGTGTACCACACGGCCAAACCCTTATTGAAGGCTGGCTGTTTCATTAGGTATTGCACCTGTGCACTTGCTATTTTGTTTGGGTCCGCTGCACCCTGCTTGTGCATTTGTATTGAGGCCTATTTAGACAGGTAAGCATCTTTGCCTGTTTTTGGTGTTTTTTCTTGAATGTGTCCTTTTTTGGTGTTTTTCATGTTAGAGTAGGACTGGCAATACGTAAGGACCCTTGGCGTGGGTTGCCAGCTTCCATATTATGGCCCTAATATCAACTAAGACCTTACATATATTTATATGTTTTTTTGCACATATATTTTTTGCAGGGTGCAGCTGGGCCCGAATTGTTCTGTACACTGTGGCATCTGTTCGCACGGGATGCATTTTTAGCACTGGGCAGCCCGCCATATGGCGTCATTAATAGGCTGTAGCCAGACGCTTTGTATTCCTTGTGTGAACACGCCACATACAGAGTATTTTATCTTAGTGCATTGGTGTACCACACGGCCAAACCCTTATTGAAGGCTGGCTGTTTCATTAGGTATTGCACCTGTGCACTTGCTATTTTGTTTGGGTCCGCTGCACCCTGCTTGTGCATTTGTATTGAGGCCTATTTAGACAGGTAAGCATCTTTGCCTGTTTTTTGGTGTTTTTTTTTTTTTTTTTTTTTACAACTTGAAATCTGCTAAATGAGTTGTGCAAGATGATGAGTTTTAACCCCTTACTGATCAATGACATACTGGTAGGTCTTATGCTGGATTCCTGACTTTGTAAGCCCACATATTTCCTGGCAAATTAATTCAGCCATTATCTTACTCCACCCTCTGAAAGTAGCATTTAAAGGGAACCTGTCAGCAGGATTGTGCTCAGTAACCTACAGACGGTGTGAGGTCGGCGCCGTTATACTGAATTAAATGATACCTTGTTTGATGAAATTCATCTTGTGGTTGTTGTGTAACCTTTATTTTATTTCAAGCTAATGAGATTTTCGTGCTCTCGGGCGGGGCTGTGGGCGTGGTCTTCATGTGGTGCGTTGCTTAGGTATTCATGTGTATGGATTCTGACAGGTCTCTAATCTCTCAGTGACCTGGCCCCTAGTTTACATAATGAATATTATAAATATATCTTGGAAAAAAAATCCCGCTCTGCAGGCAGGCGCCAGCAGTGGCGCCTGCGCTACAGCGTGATCGCATGTGTAATTTGTATATAATTCATTTGTTTGAGGTTATCCTGAAATTTATAAAAATAAATCCTTTTGAAAATGTCACCGGCAGCGCCCGCGCAGTAGCAGCAATTGTTGATCTGACAGCTGCTACTGGAAAAAACTCTCACGGTGCTGGCGGGGATCTCACCGACTTCACCGCAGTACATCCCAGTTGGGAACGGAGTCTCAGTGATGTCAACACTAGTCACTAAAGCTGTGCTTGCAGCTGTTCATTCATCAGTGGTTCTCAGCCTGGACAGTCGCATCTTGGCACCGTCAAAGTTGAAAACTAATTATTCCCCAGACATGGATTACACCGTATGGCATATTGTTGTTTTTTTATTTTTGGTTTATTACAGGAGAACAAGGGCTTCGGTGGAATTAGGCGAGGTCATAAGTATGGTTTAATTGAGATTATTAAAGGAGTCTGTGTCATTCTTTCAATTAAAGGACTGTATTCTTGGTGTCTGTGTTTTCTTACAATGTGACTATGCGGTTAGTAATGTGGGTGTCTAATTGACGCCTCTCCATTACAAATCTTGGGGCTTGATGTCACCTTACGATGACATCAACCCGCCAACAATCACCCCACTTGCTACCGCTACAGGGTAAATGGGAAGAGCCAGGTAAACGCCATAATTGGCGCATCTAATAGATGTGCCTTTTCTGGGCAGCTGCGGGCTGCTACTTTTAGGCTGGTGGGGGCCAATATCCATGGCCCCTTACCAGCCTGAGAATACCAGACTCCAGCTGCTTTAGCAAGGTTGGTTGTCAAAAATGGGGGAAACCCCACACCATTTTTTAAATTATTTATTTAGATAATTAAATAATATGGCATGGGGACCCCTCTATTCTTGATAACTAGCCTTGCTGAAGCTGACAGCTGAGTGTTGCAGCTCCCAGCTGTGAGTTTTGCCTGGCTAGATGGTTATCAAAAATAGGCGGAACCATCACCAGGCTTTTTTAATTTATTCATTTACAGGTTAGGAGCGGCAGATGAATACTCCCATCTGCCGCTCCTGCTCTCACTGTTATTAGCATCAGCAGGTGTCAGATGATGAGATCTGTAGTCCCATCAGCTGATACCAGTGACCGGAGGTAAACTTTATACCTCTGATCACAGCTGTACTCAAGCTGTCTTTTCACAGCGTTATAACTGTGGCTCTCTGACCAGCAGGTATGATTTCACCGTTGATGAGAAGCAGGACAGCATGACAAACACCCAGTGGTCGGGCAGCGGAACCTGAACAGTAACACAGACTTACTAGTGAAGTCTGTATTCGGTGTCCGTGCCCATATAGTAGGTGTTCAGTACAGATGCCGAACTTTACTGTTCGGGTTCACCCATCTCTAATTCTAACCTGTCAGTTTGATTGTACTGTATGTGGCTCATGAATTGCCGGCTTTTCAAAGGACACTGGTGCGTAAAAATCGGACAGCACTCGCATGGTCTGAGTGCTGTGCAATTTTTTTCTCGTATATCTTCAATAGATATTGCCTCCCCCAGGCTAAAAATTTCAGCTCCCAGCCACCACAGAAAAGGCTTACCTCTAAGATGTGCCAAATCTGACAATTAGACTTTCTATTCCCACTTGCCCTGTAGCGGTGGCTAGTGGAGTGTATGAAAACACAGCATCCAAAAAAGTCCTTTAATTGAAAGAATGACACAGACTCCTTTAATAATCTTAATTAAACCATATTTACAACCTCGCTCATTCTCCTGATGCCCTCTTCATCTGCAAAAGAGTTAATAAAGCAAACAATATTCCTCACCTTTCCGCAGCGATGCTGCTAATCCATTTGTCCCACGACCGGTCAAGCTCTATTACATCTAGAAAGGAGTCTGCATGATGCGACAATACAGTCTGTCATCCAGCAGACATTGAGCAGTGCACCGTGTGCTCAGTATCTTTCTGTGAACTCTTATTACCTATCTGATATCACCTCGAGAGTGAGGAATGTTCACGATGCCGTCTGACAGGTCCTGCGAGTTCACAGCCAATTAACTCACTTCACCTTTCTAACGTCAATGCAAGTATCGTGAGAAATTTTCGCTCCATTCACATCAGAAGACTGTCAGCTGCAATACCAGCCATAGCCTATGGGTAGGGCCAGGTGCACACCTTCAGTATCTGTAAGCCAAAACCATCAATGGGTGATAAATACAGAAGTGGTGACAAGTTTCTATTATACTTTTCCTCTGATTGTTCCACTCCTGGTTTTGGCTTACAAATACTGAGGTAAAATACTGATCAAATACTGAACGTGTGAGCATAGCCTAATAGTTGAAGCATTTCTGAACATAAGAATTCATGTTTATGGTTATCAGACACTCCCTTTAAATAGCATCACTGATTCAACAGGGGTTCGGGCTTAAGAGCTAAATCTTTAAAGAGATTATTTTATGATAGCCAAGATCTAGTATGTACATCTGTATTCTGTATCATTTCATCAATATATTGCATTTTATTATATTTTTTTACCTGTCAGCAAGAATGTTTGAAATGCATCAAAAAGCAATACTAAATAGCATAAAAAAGTTGAAATCCCTGCAGATTTGTAAACATAAATGAAAATGACACTTTTATTTAACCCCTTAACGACCAGGGCTATTTCCATCTTTGCATTTCCATTTTTTGCTCACATTCTTCCCAGAGCCATAACTTTTTTATTTTTTCGTCAATATGTCCAGATGAGGGCTTGTTTTTTGCAGGACAAGTTTTACTTTTGAACAACACCATTGGTTTTAACATATAGTGCACTAGAATACAGAAAAAAAATCTAAGTGCCGTGAAATTGTTAAAAAAGTGCAATTCCACAACTTTTTTTTTACCAGGTTCACTAAATATTAAAACTGACCTGCCATTTGATTCTCCAGGTCATTATGAGTTCATAGAGATCAAGCATGTGTAGGTTCGTTTTTATTTAAAAGGCGCAAAAAAAATCCAAACCTTGTAAACAAAAATTTCGTCATTTTTTGAGACCCATAGCGTCTCCATTTTATGGGCTGTGATCGAGGGCTTATGTGTTGCATGTCAAGCTTACATTTTAATTGATACCATTTTAAGATGGATACAAGATTTTTATCGCCTATTATTGCATTTTATTGTAGTGTTGCAGCAATTAAAAAAATGTAATTCTAGCGTTTTGATTTTTTTTGTCGTTACACCATTTACCGATTGGATTAATTCTTTTCACATCTTTTCACGTTTTTATTGTGTTTTATCTGGAGGTATTTGCTTTTGTAAATGTTCTAATGGCGTTTGTTCCCCCCCTTTTTTTATCTGTAATGATGTATTTGCATATGTAACTACAACTGTTTTGTGATTGGCTGTCTTGGGGTTAAATACTGCTTCCTTTCTATGACTAATAAACATACACCTGAAGAAGACGGCGTATGCCGTTGAAACGCGTTGTGATTCAACCCAAACTGGTCTCTGTGTCCTCTATCCTGTGCTCCTGTGACCGTTTTTCCTTTTTCACTTGCAAGCAACTTCCCCCGCTGGCGGTATCCGGCTGGAACTGCGGAGATTCGGGTGCCTATCTTCCCCTTCTTGGGACTCCTGCTAGCGCTCCACTCACAAACTGCTAATCATTGTTACATAATGACTGCCTTGTGGACATTTGTCAAGTCAGCAGTCTTCCCCATGATTGTAAAGCCTGCTGAAACAGATTAAGGGACCTTTCAAAATGCTTAGGAAGCCTTTGTAGATGATTTTTGTTAATTATTCTAATTTACTGAAATAAGGACTTTTGAGATTTCATTGCCTGTAAGCCAGAGTCATCAACATTAACAGAAATAAACACTTGAAATAAATCACTTTGTTTGTAATAACTCTATATAATATATGAATTTCACTTTGTATTGAAGAACTGAAATAAATTAACTTCTTGATGATATTCTAATTTTGTGAGAGGCACCTGTATATCACTAAATCCATCTCAGTAGTTGATACATACAGCAACTTACAAGTTGTTTTATGACCCAATAAAGTGAATTTTATTTCTGGTTCTTTTAAAATTGTTTTGGCATTTCTTCATGCAATTATCACGATTCATTATTCCCTATCATAATTGAGCCATGACAGCTATGATCTGAATGGATCCCAATGAAAGCCAGCATATTTAATTTACTTATAATAGGATCAGTCAGGCTTAAAGGGAATCTGTCAGCAGGTTCTTACTATGTAATCTAGGAGTATTATATTGTAGGAGCAGAGAGCCTAATTAAGTTCGGGGTTCATACCGGATGCTTAGTGTCCGGTGCTGAACTCGGAACGTAGACTTCTCCTGTAAGTCCGTTTTATTAAGAAGTCAGGGAAGAGAGAGATTTCCAGGTCCAAAATTCAGGTCCACATATATTTCAATGAGGTTCAGGTTCATGTTGAAGTTCGGGTAAAATTCTGCTACCCGAACTGAACTTTGCACTAAAGTTTAATCGGGCACCAGAACTCAAACTTTCATTGTTCCGCTCATCCCCGGTGGCAATCTCTCCATTTCCTTACAGCATGCTATGGCGCCTCTTTTTTGAGAAAGAGGTAGGTCCTAGTGAACAATCATCTATTGGAAGTTTATTGCACATTTTATTGATATGCCATAAATGCACTAGGTTGGACAATACCATTATTGTAATGACACATCCTGTAAATCCTGCCTAGAGCCAGTAGGACATTATTCTAACCTAAGTATATGAGGAAGTATCAAATATTTGTACCCTGACTCATAAGGAGTCATGTTATTTCTATGGTTTTGCTTTCTAATGCCTGCTCTTGAGTATTTTTTGACAGATATATTTTTTTCCGCAAAAAATTTCAAAGTTGGATTCACAAATTCTTTTTTTTTTCTTTTACATTTGAACATCTTGTTGCTTTTTGATTGACTTCTTCAAACCTCATGGTGTTATTAATAACAAAATGCGTTACCAGAGATAACCTTTTATTTGCTCCTGTCATGACTCGGCATTATATCACTGTAAATATCGGCCTTGAAGTTAGTTGAGCACATCTAGCATGAACTTGTCAGTCCTACATCCAATGGAGCAGCCAAGCTTAACAAAAAATCGCCTGGAGTCTTTGAAGCACAAGCTCTTTAATGGTTCAGATACAAGTTATATGGTCATAGTCTACATTATATTATGCATCCCCTGACTGCACACACTGAGATTATGACTCTTCACTGCACTCAGTGCACAGATGGGCACAGGGGAACACTAAAAGCAAATTCTGTCCCTGTGTATCATTCATAATTCAATAGAAATCAGGGTTAAAAAAAGTGCATGAGCAATTGACATAATTTATATGCCGCTTTTGGGAGAGTTGGCAGTCTCCTGCATCATAAAGTTTAAATAACGGTAGTTTAACACCAGATGTACCCGCAGCTGTCCTGAATGTAATACCATTAGCTCCATTACTGCACAAAGCAATACTTTCCCTTCTCCAGTGTCTTCAGGAGAACATCACACCTGTCAGAGTCACTTCACTAACAGCTGACTTAATGCAACATTTTACCAATGGCTTTTCAAGACCAATCAGTCAAATGACTGGAAAAGCCAAAGAAAGACGGGAAAGTTTTATGAAACAATTGACCAGAAAGATGTTGCATGTAAAATTAAATAGTTACCAAGGAGATGTGGGAGGGAATGGAATGGAGATAATAGACTTTTAATGCTGAGGCTATGCCGGATTCACTAGAAATAGATAGGAAAGCATCAAAAAGCTTTATATCATTGCAACATAGTTGTTCATTCTCGTGTTTTGTCTCATGATTCATGTGTTCTACTTTTCATGAACTTCAGATTAAAATAAATTGTAAATTATCTATTTATTTATCTATCTATCATCTATCGACTATATATCTATTATCTAAAAAACAAAGAAAAACAGAAGACCGCACTTACAGCTGGTTCTATCAGCTGGATACATTAAACATGATTCAGATACCAAGAAGCTGAATTGGAAATCAGGTGCTCACGCTGAAAATAAGTCCAAATGACCGCTGCATGAAGATAGAAGAAATGCGGGCACTCACCATCCAAATAAAATCCAAACTTTATTCTGACGTCATGTCAAATGCAGGACAGGCAGGGAAACATGGGCTTCCACAAGACGACGGCCGTTTTGCGCAGTTGCGCTTCCACATAATATCTATTATCTATCTATCTACTATATATCTAATATCTTTCTATCTATTATATATCTATTATCTCTCTATCTATTTATCTATCTATCTATCTATCATCTATCTATCTATCTATCTACTGTATCTATCTGTCTATTATCTATCTGTTATCTATTTATCTATGTATTTTTCTATTATCTATCTATCTATCATCTATCTATCTATCTATCTATCTATCTATCTATCTATCATCTATCTATCTATCTATCTGTCTATTATCTATCTATCATCTATCTATATATCTTATCTATCTATCATCTATCTATCTATCTATTATCTATCTATCTATCTTCCTATTATCTATGCATGTATGTATGTAGGTATCTATCTATCTATCTATCTATCATCATTAGGGATGATCATTAGGAATTTTATTCCAAAGTTGAACGCAATGGGGACTCGAACATTAGAGCTGGAAAATTCATTGTCTCTCTCCTTCCACGGAACTGCGAACATTAAAACAGATTTCTGGGAGAAGTCTGGGTTCTGCGTTCAGCATCAGACACTATGTGTCAGTTGCGAACCTTGAACGTTAAATTTCAGGTTCACTCATCTCTAATCATCATCTTTCCATATCTCAAACTTTACAACAAGAGTGATTCAGGCTTCCGACTAATTAACAAATACTTTATGGATTATGTAATTGTAATAATTTACTAACATATGTTTTAGAGGATCATAGCAAAAAACACTTACATGAACCCAGCATTAGTAATTGGCTTCATCGTTATGTAAAGCTGCTGTCATATGGGTATTGTTTTTGCCATCTGTGATTGTCAGGTGTAGTGATGCGCGAACCTGTGGATATTCAAGTCCAGCGGATTCAGCTGAACATCTGAAAAAAGTATGGTTCTGGTACCAGAACGGTACCCGAACCCCAACCGGGCCTCAATTCAGATGAATGAGGGGCCCAAACATCTGTTGTTTGCCATGCGGCAAACAAGAGCTTTGATCGGCAAAAAGATCATTACTGCCAGTCAGAGAGCTGTAGTAGAAAGGTTACCTCAAGTCACAGTACTACTCCCATCATCCTATGCCTGCTGTTGCTGATGGGAGCCTACGCCTGCTCTCACCTGTAAAAGACAGAAAATAATAAAGAAACATAATACTTACCTTATATCTAATCCACTGATGCCCATGTCCCCTAGAAAAAAAGAAAAACAATAAACAACCACATCCCTCACCTGTCCGACGTGAAGATAACCCTTACTGGATGATGACAATCCAGATGAATTTGATATAATAATAATGATAATAATAATAATAATAATAATAATAATAACAATAATGCGACCGCTATCCCTGCCAGCCAGCTCACACTGACAGGAGCATAATTGCTCTTGAAGTGTGCAAAAGCTGAGCAGCCATGAGAAAGCTCACTGGAGTTCAAGCCTGATGAACCTTGGTGACCTCACTTACAGCACCATTCACTGCTGAGAAAGTTCTCCCGGAAGTCTGTGTTTGGGGTCCATGCTCTAACAATACAGTAGGTGCTTGTTACGGACCCCAAACTTTACTGTTCGGGTTCGGCCACCTCTACTCAGGTGCATTTATGGCAGTAATGGCACTCTAGGCTTATTTAAGGTTACTATCAAACTAGTTGGCCTTGCCCTGGTTGTTTTGGACACTATTCTTTTGTTCAAGGAATCACTTTATGAAAACTGATGGATATTCTAATGCAAGGAAAGGAATCATCTCCCAGTTGAAGATAAAGATATTTTCCCATATAGATGAGCGACTCTCCCAAAATTTGTTTCAGGAAAATTTGTAAGATTTCTCTAGCAGATTTAATTTGGGTCTAAAATAAAACTGCTCCAATTTTTTTTTTGTTCTCCAGATCCCAAGACATTGTAAACAGATTACCAAGAAGAAGTTAAAAATCATTTTATATAGTCTTCTTTGATAGCATTTTTTGACTAAAAAGCAGCATGCTCTGGGTGCAGCATTGTATTTCGCATTTTTCCAAATTGCTACACTACCTAACAATATATTTAAGCAGCACAAAATTCAAATTAAACACAACTGAAATCATTTTAAATAATGACATGAAAATGCAGGAGGGACCCATTTAATATGATTTTCTAGCAAAAACACCTTAAAATGTAGCAAATAGTGTTGAGCATTCCGATACCGCAAGTATCGGGTATCAGCCGATACTTGCAGTATCGGAATTCCGATACCGAGATCCGATACTTTTGTGGTATCGGGTATCAGTATCGGATCCATAGGGATGTGTAAAATAAAGAATTAAAATAAAAAATATTGATATATTCACCTCTCCGGCGGCCCCTGGACATCACGCTGGTAACCGGCAGGCTTCTTTGTTTAAAATGCGCGCGTTTAGGACCTGCGAATGACGTCCCGGCTTCTGATTGGTCGCGTGCCGCCCATGTGACCGCCACGCGACCAATCAGAAGCCGTGACTTCATTCGCAGGTCCTAAATTCCTAGATTTAGGAGTTTAGTGAATGAGAATGACGTCACGGCTTCTGATTGGTCGCATGCCGCTCATGTGACCGCCACGCGACCAATCAGAAGCCGCGACATCATTCTCATTCACTAAACTCCTAATTCTAGGAATTTAGGACCTGCGAATAACGTCATGGCTTCTGATTGGTCGCGTGGCGGTCACATGGGCGGCACGCGACCAATCAGAAGCCGGGACGTCATTCGCAGGTCCTAAACGCGCGCATTTTAAACAAAGAAGCCTGCCGGTTACCAGCGTGATGTCCAGGGGCCGCCGGACAGGTGAATATATCAATATTTTTTATTTTAATTCTTTATTTTACACATTAATATGGATCCCAGGGCCTGAAGGAGAGTTTCCTCTCCTTCAGACCCTGGGAACCATCAGGATACCTTCCGATACTTGGTGTCCCATTGACTTGTATTGGTATCGGATATCGGTATCGGCGATATCTGATATTTTTCGGGTATCGGCCGATACTATCCGATACCGATACTTTCAAGTATCGGACGGTATCGCTCAACACTAGTAGCAAAGCTTCTCAAAGTTGTGCAAAGACTTTGTGGCGTTTTATGCCACTCCCTGCCAATTCTGCCAAATGTTTGAAGAGTGGATGAAGCTGAGTGGCATGGGGCAAGATGAAAAGTGCCTGTAATGTTCATCATAATTTATCTCACTCACCACAAAGCTATCCACAGTTCTCCTTACTCATCTTTGTCTAAGGGTACCGTCACACAGTGGCATTTTGATCGCTACGACGGCACGATTCGTGACGTTCCAGCGATATACTTACGATCTCACTGTGTCTGACACGCTCCTGCGATCAGGGACCCCGCTGAAAATCGTACGTCGTAGCAGATCGTTTGAAACTTTCTTTCGTCGTCTAGTGTCCCGCTGTGGCGGCATGAGTGCATGGTGTAACAAAGGTGTGCACGATATTGTATACGATGTGCGCATAGTAACCAACAGCTACTACATCGCAAATACGTTGTGAAATTATCGCTCCAGCGTCGTGCATTGCGAAGTGTGACCGCAGTCTACGACGCTGGAGCGATATTGGAGCGATGCTGGAGCGTCACGGATCGTGCCGTCGTAGCGACCAAAGTGCCACTGTGAGACGGTACCTTAACACCCAACCATGCTCTCCACTACACAACTAATCTATGAATAACATCCTCCATTGTTCGAACCTCCCTCCTCCGACTCCAAGACTTCTCTCGAGCTGAACAGTTTTCTGGAATACACTAGCCCAGACTATCCGACTAATATACAGCTCCACATTTTTAAATGTGCTTTAAAAACCACATCTTTTTGACAGGCTTTTTACCTCAATCCACTAACCTAACACTTCCCTGCCCCTCATTGTAAATTTTCTTCAGCATCTGGTCCCTTCTATTCATCTGTGTCCACATCCTCCAGGCACCCAATAGCACTTGGTAACGGCGCTTAGACAGACACTGTCTGATGACTGGATCATGCAGGTTATTTGAAATGCCCTGTTTATTATAACGGTGGCTGGACCATGTATGACAAACACAATCGACCTGTTGTACCCCTCTATTTCCCTATAGATTGTAAGTGTATGAGCAGGACACAACCAGCAGCAGACCCCAGTGGTTGTCATTGCTGGATTGCTATGAGCGCATCCCAACAGATAGCACTCATAGCAAGTGAGCATTTCTGCTACACACAGGCGATCTGATCATTGCCTGTGTGTGGCAGAGGCGATTAGAAGATCGCAGATTCTATTCTCCCATGGAGACTATTGAAGCAAGTGAAAAGTAAAAAAAAGTTTAAAAAAAAATAAAAAAAATATATGAAAGAACAAATCACCCCCCTTTCGCCCCATTCAAAATAACACAATTAAAAAAAGTAATACACATATTTGGTATTGTCGCATTCAGAATTGCTCGAACTATTGAGATATAAAAAGAATTAATCCAATCGGTAAACGGGATAGCGAAAAAAAAGTCAAAACACCAGAATTACGTTTTTTTGGTCGCCGCAATATTGCATTCAAATGTAATACCGGGCAATCAAAAGATCTTATTTGCACCAAAAAGGTATCATTAAAAATTCAGCTTGGCACAAAAAAAATAAGAAATAAGCCCTCACCCAATTTTTTTTCACCACTTAAATAAAATAGAACCTAGACATGTATGAAATCTACGAACTCGTAATGACCTGAGGAATCATAAAGGTAGGTCAGTTTTAACATTTGGTGAACATAGTTAAAAAAAAACAGGTCTTTAATTGCACTATTTTTGGAATTTCACCGCACTTGAATTTTTTTGTCCTGTTTTCTAGTATATGATATAATAAAACCAATGGTGTCATTCAAAAGTACAACTCATTCCACAAAGCCCCTCACATGGCCATATTGATGAAAAAAAAAAAAAAAGTTATTGGTCTAGATAGCAGGGGAGCAAAAAACAGAAACGCAAAAATGAAAAAGGGCTGCGGCATGAAGGAGTTAAATTACATCAGAAATGAACTCCAGTTTTCAACTGAAGTAAAATTACTGGCAATGGCACATGGCAGTTCACAGATGCACCAAATTTATTAAGAAATATGCCTTTTACTTAGATTTATCTTACTGCAGCTTACTATTAAGACACAAGTACAAAACAACAGTCTTGCTGAATTGGTCTGAAATAATAACCAAACCCTTAAGTAGTATTCCCGCGATAATAAAAGTTCTAGAAAGATATAGAAAATTGGCCAATTATAAAATCAATGAAACCAAATCTGAGATACTAAACTTAGACTTGCCTAATAATATAGTGAAGAAGCTCAAGACCTCCTATCCCTTTCCCTGGCAATCTAAAAGTCTGACATATCTGGGCATCCAGATAAGTGCTTCCCATAAAGACCTCTTTGAGCTTAATTTTAAAAAGTTATTTCAAACAGTATCCGCTAGCCTTCATACCTGGAAAGATACTTTTATATCCTGGATAGGAAGGAAGAACATATTAAACAGCCTTATACTTCCAAAATTTCTCTATATTTTCAATATGCTCCCAATTCAAATACCCACCTCCTTCCTAACTAAAGTTTATTCCCTTTTCTTTAAATACATATGGCAAAATGCAAACCACGCATCAACTCTAAATCCCTTACCTTACCACAAGACATGGGTGGAATGGGTGCCCCGGATATAGTTAAATATTACCAAGCCGCCCACTTAGCCAGAACAATATACTGGATTAGAAACTCAGAGAATAAGCAATGGCTTGATATAGAAGAAGCAATGTCCCCTTATCACCTGTGTGCTATTAAAAATTGGGTTCTGCCTTAGTTCCTGCCCTCTCCCCTCTCACCAAGGTCACCGATATATTAGATGATCTTCCTCGCCGAGCCACCCATGTCCCAATAGAGCAATTGTTTGAAAATGGGACACTTCTTCCATTACAGGAATTACATAAGATCCCTGGGTTGTCGGGCCTCACATTTCTCCTGCATGGAAAACTTTCCCACATTCTCTACCAAAGAACCCATTTGGTCGACTTGGACAGAACTTTATCTCCCTACGAGGCCTTATGCGCCAGATTGAAGCCCCCGACTAAAATTCTCTCAACGATTTACCAACTTCTACTTCAAATAGATGTACCTTTGAAGAGGGCATATATAGCCCATTGGGAAAAAGACATAGGCACTCCTCTTTCCGAGCAGCAGATTAAACAAATATATAAAAATTCTCATGGTCCTTCAAAATGTGTACGTATCCAGCAAAATTCTTACAAAGCTATTACTAAATGGTATATCACACAAACCATTAAAGAGACAGGTACATGCATATAATTGTAGGATCACCACAAGACAAAGAGATAATTTTCAAAAAGAATTTAAATTTTATTAAACACACCACAGAAAAAAACAGACAATACTCACTATTAAAAACATTTAAAACTTGTTCCACATAGAACAAAAAATAGATCCAAATCAATTACATATAATATATGATGGTATAAATCAAATAATAACAACACTGCCTGGCTGTATAGTATTATAAATACAAGGAAACACACAGTCGTATTTCCTATTGGTTCAGATGCACCAAGTTATAAATATAGACCAATTATAATGGACTGGAGTGGTTGATAGGGTATGCAATAGACCCCCCTTTCAAGGAGACAACAGATCAGATTATAATCTACTCAGTCTTGGACTATTGAAATGCTGAAGCCAGGTGCCCTAATGTACATATTACACCCTGATGTTAAAAACAATGCTTTCTCATATAGAAAGTGTCATAGAGCACAGGCTTGCACACAGATGCTTCCCTCTGTCCTATATGTCACAGACTGATAGTACACTGCCTAACTTATAAGTGGTAATACTTCACCCTATACCGTCTCAAAGTCCACTACCATCCTCATGGTCCTAAGTGCAGTGCTATAGTCCGGGCAGGATTACTGGACCCACGCGTTCCGACACACCCTTTTGTCTTTCTCAAGGTGGTAATGTCTGAGATTTACCGGTTGTGTCTATTTATAAATACCTTAATTTGTGTTTATATTTCAGCTGTGAGAAGCGGCTTGTGGTTAAGCAGATGGATCTGATCGCTATCGACCCGGAAGTAAGGCTCCCCGGTCACGTGGATTGCCTCACTAACGCCGAGAACAATACAATTGGGGGCATTCCACACGTGATCCCCATGTCATGGAGTGCGCATGCGCAGCTATTTAGGTTTTGTATGGACACGGCTTTAGTCCTAGCATGCGATGTATACAAAGAGGTGGCCCCTATTCCCATCAATACTCGTGCGCCTTTTCCACCAACATTTGTTTCATTCACGGTGTTTAAAATACAATCTCCACCATATTCCATAGTGCGCACGCGCAAGTACTCGGGGCCCATGCGGGCGCAAGTGGCGTACGTTGAGTGCGTGTAGCCAAGTATCCCTTTCTGCCATGAGTGCGCAGGTGCCTTTAGTTCGTTAGAGGCACTCAGGATACGGTCCCCATCATACACAGTGCGCCTGCGTAGTCACTTAGGGCCTGTGTGGGTGCAGATGGCGTAAATGCTGACGTTGGGTACGTACAGCAAGATTTCCCCTTTTTGCCATATTCGCGCAGGCGCCATAGGTCCCTTAAGAGCGCTCGAGATCCAGTACCTGCAATATATCATATGCACCCACAGTCGTATTAGACCTGTGTGGGCGCAAGTGGCGCAGGTACTAACATTACGTGCGCACAGCAGCATTTCCCCTCAGCCAATTATGCGCAAGCGCCTTACGTTTGCCACACTTGTACAGTACGCATGCATAATCACTTGAAGACCCATGTGGGCGCAGATGACGTAAATCCTAGCACTGGGTACGTATAGTGCTGTGCAAACTGGCAGATCACCAATCTGTATTGTCCCCCACTGGGACAAAGTAAAAAAGTTCAAAATTTTTTTTACAAGTGTGTAAAAAAAAAAAAAAATCCTAAATAATGAAAAAAAAAATATTATTCCCATTATTCTTATTATTATTTATATAGCACCATTGATTCCATGGTGCTGTACATGAGAAGGGGTTACATACAAGTTACAAATATCACATACAGTAAACAAACTAACAATGACGGACTGATACAGAGGGGCGAGGACCCTGCCCTTGCGGGCTTACATTCTACAGGATTATGGGGAAGGAGACAGTAGGTTGAGGGTTGCAGGAGCTCCGGTGTTGGTGAGGCGGTAGCTCCGGTGTTGGTGAGGCGGTAGCTCCGGTGCTGGTGAGGCGGTAGCTTCGATAGTGATGAGGCAGCAGCGGTGTCAGTGCAGGCTGTAGGCTTTCCTGAAGAGATGAGTTTTCAGGTTCCGTCTGAAGGATCCAACTGTGGTTGATAGTCGGACGTGTTGGGGCAGAGAGTTCCAGAGGATGGGGGATATTCGGGAGAAGTCTTGGAGGCGATTGGATGAGGAGCGAATAAGTGTGGAGGAGAGAAGGAGGTCTTGGGAGGACTGGAGATCACGTGAGGGAAGATATCGAGAGATTAGTTCAGAGATATATGGAGGAGGCAGGTTGTGGATGGCTTTGTAGGTCAGTATTAGCAATTTGAACTGGATACGCTGAGGGAATGGGAGCCAGTGAAGAGATTTGCAGAGGGGGGAAGCGGAGGAGTAGCGAGGAGAGAGATGGATTAGTCGGGCAGCAGAGTTAAGGATGGACTGGAGAGGTGCAAGGGTGTTAGCAGAGAGGCCACAGAAAAGGATGTTGCAGTAGTCAAGGCGGGAAATGATGAGGGCGTGCACAAGCATTTTAGTAGATTGGGGGTTGAGGAAAGGATGGATTCCCATAAATACATTTCTTAATCTAAATAAAAAAAACAATAAAAGTATACATATTTAGTATCGCCGCGTCCGTAACGACCCGCCCTATAAAACTGTCCCACTAGTTAACCCCTTCAGTAAACACCGTAAGAAAAAAAAAACGAGACAAAAAACAACGCTTTATTATCATACCGCTGTACAAAAAGTGGAATAACACGTGATCAAAAAGACGGATATAAATAACCATGACACCGCTGAAAGTGTCATCTTGTCCTGCAAAAAACGAGCCGCCATACAGCAACATCAGCAAAAAAATAAAAAAGTTATAATCCTCAGAATAAAGCGATGCAAAAATAATTATGTTTTCTATAAAATAGTTTTTATCGTATAAAAGCGCCAAAACATTAAAAAAAATGATATAAATGAGGTGTCACTGTAATCGTACTGACCCGAAGAATAAAACTGCTTTATCAGTTTTACCAAACGCGGAACGGTATAAACGCCTCCCCCAAAAGAAATTCATGAATAGCTGGTGTTTGGTAATTCTGCCTCACAAAAATCGGAATAAAAAGCGATCAAAAAATGTCACGTGTCCGAAAATGTTACCAATAAAAACGTCAACTCGTCCCGCAAAAAACAAGACCTCACATGACTCTGTGGACTCAAATATGGAAAAATTATAGCTCTCAATATGTGGTAACGCAAAAAATATTTTTTGCAATAAAAAGCGTCTTTCAGTGTGTGACGGCTGCCAATCATAAAAATCCGCCAAAAAACCCGCTATAAAAGTAAATCAAACCCCCCTTCATCACCCCCTTAGTTAGGGAAAAATAAAAAAAATAAAAAAATGTATTTATTTCCATTTTCCCATTAGGTTTAGGGCTAGGGTTAGGGCTAGGGTTAGAGCTAGGGTTAGGGCTAGGGTTAGGGCTAGGGTTAGGGTTAGGGCTAGGGTTAGGGTTAGGGCTAGGGTTAGGATTAGGGCTAGGGTTAGGGCTAGGGTTAGGGCTAGGGTTAGGGTTAGGGCTAGGGTTAGGGCTAGGGTTAGGGTTAGGGCAAGGGTTAGGGCTAGAGTTATGGTTAGGGCTAGGGTTAGGGCTAGGGTTAAGGCTACAGTTAGGGTTAAGGCTACAGTTAGGATTGGGGCTAAAGTTAGGGTTAGGGTTTGGATTACATTTACGGTTGGGAATAGGGTTGGGATTAGGGTTAGGGTTGTGTCTGGGTAAGAGGTGTGGTTAGGGTTACCGTTGGAATTAGGGTTAGGGGTGTGTTTGGATTAGGGTTTCAGTTATAATTGGGGGGTTTCCACTATTTAGACACATCAGGGGCTCTCCAAATGCGACCTGTGTGAAGTTGGCACCCCATGTTCTCAAAAGATGAATAAAAATACACCATTCGTTTGTGCTGCGTTTGTGCTGGTTTTTGCCGCAAAAATGAACGTTTGTGCCGCTTTGGTTCCAGAGATATTGCGCGTTATATTTTTATGAAGCTCCACCCACTTTCCACCCCATGTTCCTAAATTTTAAAAATGAATACACCATTCGTTTGTGCTGCGTTTGTGCTGGTTTGTGCTGCAAAAATAAACGTTTGCACCGCTTTGGTTTCCGAGATATTGTGCGCTCAATTTGCTGAAACTCCGCCCACTTTCCACCCCATGTTCTTAAATTTTAAAAATGAATACACCATTCGTTTGTGCTGCGTTTGTGCTGGTTTGTGCTGCAAAAATAAACGTTTGCACCGCTTTGGTTTCCGAGATATTGTGCGCTCAATTTGCTGAAACTCCGCCCACTTTCCACCACATGTTCTTAAATTTTAAAAATGAATACACCATTCGTTTGTGCTGCGTTTGTGCTGGCTTGTGCTGCAAAAATAAACGTTTGCACCGCTTTGGTTTCCGAGATATTGTGCGCTCAATTTGCTGAAACTCCGCCCACTTTCCACCCCATGTTCTTAAATTTTAAAAATGAATACACCATTCGTTTGTGCTGCGTTTGTGCTGGTTTGTGCTGCAAAAATAAACGTTTGCACCGCTTTGGTGTCCGAGATGTTGTGCGCTCAATTTGCTGAAACTCCGCCCACTTTCCACCCCATATTCTTAAATTTTAAAAATGAATACACCATTCATTTGTGCTGCGTTTGTGCTGGTTTGTGCTGCTTTGGTTTTTGAAATCTCGCACTGAGTTTGTGCCTCAAATCACTGTAACTGATATATGGATAAAGGGAGATAAAAAGAAATGAAAAACACCGGCTAGCCATAGCAATTTTATAATAAAAAAAATGTATAAATTGTTCCTTACTAGACCCCATACTTCATTTTGATTTCCTGCTTGTGATGCCCCTCCCCCACACACTGTAACTTGGGGAAAGGCCTAAGCAAATGTATGCCTAACAATTTGACTACTAGCTGAGAGACTCCCAGGGTAAATCAAGTGTACTTACTTATTTGAACTGAAAATGTGCTAAACTGTCTTGGTAGATTTCTGCAAAGCTATTACCTGAGCAAAGAAACTTTAGTTCAATCATGGAGTTGTACTTTTATCTGTCTACAACAGTATTTCCCAAGCAGGGTGCCTGCAGGTGTTGCAAAACTACAACTCCCAGCATGACCGGACAGTCAAAGGCTGTCCGGGTATGCTGGGGGTTGTAGTTCTCCAACACATCAAGTTGTTTGTAATTACAGTAAGGGTACCGTCACACAGTGCAATTTTGATCGCTACGACGGCACGATTCGTGACGCTCCAGCATCGTAACAATATCGCTCCAGCGTCGTAGACTGCTGTCACACTTTGCAATGTACGACGCTGGAGCGATAATTTCATGACGTATGTGCGATGTAGAAGCCGTTGGTTACTATGCGCTCATCGTATACGATATATGTTACACCATGCAATCATGCCGCCACAGCGGGACACTAGACGACGAAAGAAAGTTTCAAACGATCTGCTACGACGTACGATTCTCAGCGGGGTCCCTGATCGCAGGAGCGTGTCAGACACTGCGATATCGTACCTATATCGCTCGAACGTCACGAATCGTGCCGTCGTAGCGATCAAAATTGCACTGTGTGACGGTACCCTAATGCTTTAGCCCATTAAAAGAGTACTCTGCTGCAAAACTTATCCCCTATCCCACCCCCGGGGGGGGAGGGGTTGGGTTTGGTACTGACCACTGGGCCCCCTGCAATCTCCTGCTCCCTGCAATCTGTGCTCCCCTGCATGGAGCAATCACTGCCCTGTGCAGAGTGACTGCCAACCACAGGGCTTTGCCCCCACCATTTATTACTATGGGAGAGGCAGAGATACACAATACACTTTTCATCTGTAAAAGTAGAGAGAAGTGAGCGTGCTAAGAATAGGATTATTTAATCTCAGTACAGTGATCCCTCAACACATACAATGGCCCCAACATACGATCATTTCAACATATGAAGGACTCTGTCGAATGCAGCATCACCTGCTGCTCCAGTATGGTTTTAACATACGATGATTCACCTGGAACTAATTACCATTGTATATTGAGGGACCACTGTATCTTAACTATTAAAAATTATGTAATCAATTATTTTCCATATAATACACTGCATGTAAAACTAAAAAAAACATTTTTTGTTTTGATCAGATGCCCAGGAAGCCAGCCTGTGACTATGATGACATTATAAATGTCATCTGTTCTTCACATGAAAAAATTATTACAGGACAGGCAATAGCATTCCCCTCAGAAAAAGTATGGGTAGACTTGTGTCAAAAATTAAATAACAAAATTTCACCAAAAAACCTTTACACGTTTGTAAAGACAAATCGGCACAATGTATGGGAAGCCCTTGGTCTGTACAAAGATGTTACAAATATCCCAAAACAACCTTCCAACAGTGAGAGCTCAGAAGGAACAGAGAGTCATTCATCAGTTCAGTGCTATGACATTCAGTTTGAGTTCAGTCTTTCTTTTCAGAGCTGGATCAAAATTTGGCCTGAAAAAGTAATTTACAATGACAAATCTATGTATGCTGATAAAAGAGAATACACAATCTTAAAACCTGGTACATGGACTCACATATTGAATGAGGAGATCTGGAAAAATATCAAGTCATCGTGCACACTTACATTCAGGAGGGCAAAGGTTTATCCAAATGTTGTATCTAACTACATAGATATAACAGGGTGCTGCACAGAGTGTGATGTACAACTATCCATAAAAGTTGAAGAAATACCAGAGATTGCTAAGCCAGTAGTGCTTAAGTGTATGATCTGCAATATTGATGACAGTCTCCACACAGGAAAATCAAAACGTAAATTATCAGGAGATTTAAGAAAAAGGTTGTCAAAAGAACTCTGGGAAGGACGAAAACAAGCACATGTATGGCGAGCAGCTGAGGCTTATAAAGTTATGGATGTTGGTGACCCTGAGCCTAGCCATCTACCAAATCTAGCAACGTTAAGAAAAGCCAAGCAAGAGATTGGCGAAAGAGAGTTAATGCACAAGGACCCAATTCTTTCATTACATCTCCTGAAATACAGTGTTCCTCAGACTGGAAGCATACACAACATTGGTCTAGATAAATTTTTTTGCCATTACTGGACCCCGTCTCAGATGCAAGTGTACCAAATAAAGTCAAAGAACTTGGGTTCCTATGTAAGTTTTGATGCAACAGGTTCAGTAGTGAGAAAACTAAAAAGACCTGTTGGCATTTCTGGACACATCTTTTTGTACCAAGGGGTTTTGTGTTCGAGTGGAGATCATATCCCAGTAGTGCAGATGCTTTCTGAGAGCCATACTATTAATTCTATAGCGCAATGGCTGACAGAATGGAAACAAGCAGGTGCTACTGTTCCAAAGGAAGCAGTTTGTGATTTCTCCCTCGCTTTGCTTGGAGCTCTAGTTAAGGCTTTCACTCCTTACCCCGACTTGAAGACATATATAAATCAGTGTTTGGGAGTGTTGACCAGGAATGTTGCATCAAAACTACCACCATGCTTTATTAGAATTGATGTTGCGCACTGTATCAAGCTTATTAGCCGATGGGAATGTCTGAGGCAAGCTGGAAACAGAGTAAGGGAATTCTATCTCAGAGCAATGGCACAACTTCTACAGTCTACATCACTTGATGATGCGAAAGAACTCATTCATTCAATTTCAGTTGTTGCTTTTAGTGAATCAGAAGGGAATGATGACAGAGGCACACCAGTTTTATCAGAGACTAGCAAAGTTCAACTGAAGAGACGGATTGCAGAGGGACGTGTTTTACCCACTGTCACTGAAGATGACTATGGAGTAGAGATGAAAGAACAAGAGGATGAGCCAATTCAACCATGCTAAACAGACCTGAAAATATGGGCAACAGAAATTTGTGAAAGGAGTAAGATGCTTGCAGCAAATCATGGTGACCGAGACAATTTACATTTCCTTCCAGAACTTGTTCCAAATCTTTTAAGAATGGCATGTTACCTTCCACTTTGGACAGCCATAATGGTTCCACACTTTAAAAGTGTGAACATGACAGCAAGTTCTGCAAATGTTGAGGCTGAATTTAAGAACATAAAAAATGGACTCTTTAAACATGAATGTCTCCCTATTAGAACCGACCGATTTGTAATTCGTCACCTTGAATTTATGGAAGGCAAAATGAGACTTTCCTCAGTTCCCATAAAGAAAACCGAAAGCAGTGAAAATATGAGCCAAGACAATGGGCAAAAAAACAGCAACTGTGAGGAGGATTCACAAGTTCACATAAAATTGGGTGATGAAAGTAGCTTGCAGGAGCAGCCTGTTGAAAATTGGAAAGGTCTCAGTAGTCCTCCAAAAAAGAGATTGTCCTACCTAACCCCATGTTCCGAGTTGCTGCACATGGACACAAAATTTAACCGAAAAAAAAAGGTGAACATTTTGAAAAATGGTAACCATCTAGCTAAAAAACCAATACAAGTAAACAAAAAGCTTATAAGTATCATTAATACCTGTGCATTTGATTCATTTTGCCAGTGTCTTTGTTGTGCATTCTGGGACAGTGGATTATTTTGCAATTATGTCAACAAAGAGAACACCATTGAAATTTTTGAATTGGTGCAGACAATTGTGACAAAGGGAGTTGGAAAGGAAGTTTATACAATGAGGGCTAAAATACTGTCTGGAATATTTGAATATGTTCAGCTGAAGTCAGGTGTGAGGCAGGTCAATGCTGAATGTAATGTTGCACACATAATCTCAATGACAATGAGACAGGTACCAAGCGTAATAATTAAAACACAGTGTTCTTCTGTGTACTGCAATAGAAATATAGCTAATTCAAGAGCAATCCCTCTTCTGCCAATCAATATACATATTTTAGAAACTAATGGACTTAGTAAACTTCAGCTAGCATTGGAAGATGGGCTACACCTAAATGTTTCAAAATGTCTAAAGCCATTAAAGTCACCTCAAGAGTGTCCAGATGGCTTGAAAATTCAGGATGCATCTTCATTGAAATTCCTTTGCAGTGGTTCGGTCACGCACAGCTGCACCACTGGACAAGTACTTTGTATTGAAATAAGTGCAGAAACACAGTATACACTGTCCGAAATACCTGTGAACATACATCTGGACAGTCATTCATTTGTGCTACGAGGGGTTGTTGCCTTCATTCCAGGAACTGGCAATATGTCTCTTGGTCATTATGTTGCCTATTGTAGAAGAAAATTTAATGGCTGGGAGAAATATGATGACCTGTGTGACTTTATTACAACAGCCTCTGCAAAGACCAAGATACAACCCCATGTTGTGATATTTACAAAGGAGGAGTGAATATGTGGAGAATCTGTCTCATCATGAGTCCTGTGGCAAGTCACAGGCTGCAAGATTGTTGTGGAAAGTTTAAAAGTATCCTGGCACCAAACAAAGTGTTAGTAGTGCTTTCCTCTAAGGTTGTTTTGGTGCTTAAAGTGTATGTTTAAAATAACCTAAAATATGCCTTACCAATATTTTTTTATTCTGTTAACATTTTGTTAATGTGGATTTCCCATTATGATTAAACCGTTTCATGGTTCTTTAAACAGTTCTGCTGTCTACAAAGTTTCATCTGTTATTGGTAATTCCATTTTTATCTGTGTTTGATTTGCAAAGATTTATTAAGCTCTGAAGGTCCTGTTTAGTTGGACAGCTATATTAAAATAACAATACTTTTGTTTTGAGCCAGACACAAAATCATGGTCTACCACGGTTTTGAGTCCAGCAAGAAAACCGCATATGGAGCAAAAATGAGCCAACTAGAGTCACTTGCGGACCCCCGCCAGATCATAGAAATGAATGGAGCGTATGCCCAGTATGCCCAAATGTAATGTTAACCAAGCCATATTCACACTGCAATCCAAAGCCATCACACACAAAGTGGTGATGTCTACGGTCATTGCATACTTATGCAAAGATTTTCATAGAAGATGACAGTCACTTTACATAAACTGGCCAACGTCAAAAGTAATCACAATCTTTTTTTTTCCCTGGAATTCTTTTTATAGTGCAACGTAATTTGGCTAAACAATGTTTGCTAGGTATAATGGGCTTCAGGGCTGGTGCAAGGGTTTTTGCCACCCTAGGTGAAAGCTAATTTTGCTGCCCCCTTGACCCCGCCCATTGGCTCCACCCATTAACACGCCCTGCCTTACTACTGGGGTGAAAATAAATGAATGACTACAACCAATGGCACTCGTGCTTAGCTGTAGAGGTTATAAATCCAGGAGTAACCTGACCTTGTTCCTCAGTGATGGTGCAAACTCTTTACTAGTCTGCGGTTCCCTCCAGGGTGAATGGTCTGGTGTCACGAATATGGTGGAAGCCGAAACTATCCCCACTCAATAGGTGAGAGTGTCAACTAATGCTGCTCAGGCAGTAACCTCGACTCTGCATAATGAAATGTAAACAGACATTAGCCCCCACAGAATGCCGACCCCTGGCTTATGACATCACTATGACATCGCTGGAGGTAGCAGAGATGTATATACAGACAGTAGCCCCCACAGAATGCCGACCCCTGGCTTATGACATCACTATGACATCGCTGGAGGTAGCAGAGATGTATATACAGACATTAGCCCCCACAGAATGCCGACCCCTGGCTTATGACATCACTATGACATCGCTGGAGGTAGCAGAGATGTATATACAGACATTAGCCCCCACAGAATGCCGACCCCTGGCTTATGACATCACTATGACATCGCTGGAGGTAGCAGAGATGTATATACAGACATTAGCCCCCACAGAATGCCGACCCCTGGCTTATGACATCACTATGACATCGCTGGAGGTAGCAGAGATGTATATACAGACATTAGCCCCCACAGAATGCCGACCCCTGGCTTATGACATCACTATGACATCGCTGGAGGTAGCAGAGATGTATATACAGACATTAGCCACCACAGAATGCCGACCCCTGGCTTATGGCATCACTATGACATCGCTGGAGGTAGCAGAGATGTATATACAGACATTAGCCCCCACAGAATGCCGACCCCTGGCTTATGACATCACTATGACATCGCTGGAGGTAGCAGAGATGTATATACAGACATTAGCCCCCACAGAATGCCGACCCCTGGCTTATGACATCACTATGACATCGCTGGAGGTAGCAGAGATGTATATACAGACATTAGCCCCCACAGAATGCCGACCCCTGGCTTATGGCATCACTATGACATCGCTGGAGGTAGCAGAGATGTATATACAGACATTAGCCCCCACAGAATGCCGACCCCTGGCTTATGACATCACTATGACATCGCTGGAGGTAGCAGAGATGTATATACAGACATTAGCCCCCACAGAATGCCGACCCCTGGCTTATGACATCACTATGACATCGATGGAGATAGCAGAGATGTATATACAGACATTAGCCCCCACAGAATGCCGACCCCTGGCTTATGACATCACTATGACATCGCTGGAGGTAGCAGAGATGTATATACAGACATTAGCCCCCACAGAATGCCGACCCCTGGCTTATGACATCACTATGACATCGCTGGAGGTAGCAGAGATGTATATACAGACATTAGCCCCCACAGAATGCCGACCCCTGGCTTATGACATCACTATGACATCGCTGGAGATAGCAGAGATGTATATACAGACATTAGCCCCCACAGAATGCCGACCCCTGGCTTATGACATCACTATGACATCGCTGGAGGTAGCAGAGATGTATATACAGACATTAGCCCCCACAGAATGCCGACCCCTGGCTTATGACATCACTATGACATCGCTGGAGATAGCAGAGATGTATATACAGACATTAGCCCCCACAGAATGCCGACCCCTGGCTTATGACATCACTATGACATCGCTGGAGGTAGCAGAGATGTATATACAGACATTAGCCCCCACAGAATGCCGACCCCTGGCTTATGACATCACTATGACATCGCTGGAGGTAGCAGAGATGTATATACAGACATTAGCCCCCACAGAATGCCGACCCCTGGCTTATGACATCACTATGACATCGCTGGAGGCGGAGTTACAACTCAGGTAGCAGAGATGTACATACAGACATTAGCCCCCACAGAATGCCGACCCCTGGCTTATGACATCACTATGACATCGCTGGAGGCGGAGTTACATCTCGGGTAGCAGAGATGTACATACAGACATTACCTCCTCTGCCAGGTATAACCTCTTCCCATCACTGACCAGTCACGGTGTATGAAGTATTAACCCTGTGTATGTCATAATAAACCATGTATGCTACTGTAATCCCTTAATGCTAAATTAACTTCTCTGATGACCACTATGTTTTTTGATGCAAATAAAATGGGGCATTAGCAAAGCTAGCACTCAATGTCTCAGGAACCGAACCAAAGCAACACAAACATTGATTTTTGCGGCACAAAACAGCACAAACGAATGGTGTATTCATTTTTAAAATTTAAGAACATGGGGTGGAAAGTGGGTGGAGTTTCGGCAAATTGAGCGCACAATATCTCGGACAACAAAGCGGTGCAAACGTTTATTTTTGCAGCACAAACCAGCACAAACGCAGCACAAACGAATGGTGTATTCATTTTTAAAATTTAAGAACATGGGGTGGAAAGTGGGCGGAGTTTCAGCAAATTGAGCGCACAATATCTCGGAAACCAAAGCGGTGCAAACGTTTATTTTTGCAGCACAAACCAGCACAAACGCAGCACAAACGAATGGTGTATTCATTTTTAAAATTTAAGAACATGGGGTGGAAAGTGGGTGGAGCTTCATAAAAATATAACGCGCAATATCTCTGGAACCAAAGCGGCACAAACGTTCATTTTTGCGGCACAAACCAGCACAAATGCAGCACAAACAAATGGTGTATTTTTATTCATCTTTTGAGAACATGGGGTGCCAACTTCACACAGGTCCAAATGCGACATGGCGTCCGATCTCAATTCCAAACAATTCTGCATTGAAAAAGTAAAACAGTGCTCCTTCCCTTCCGAGCTCTCCCGTGTGCCCAAACAGGAGTTTACCCCAACATATGGGGTATCAGCGTACTCAGGACAAATTGGACAACAACTTTTGCAGTCCAATTTCTCCTGTTACCCTTGAGAAAATACAAAACTGGGGGCTAAAAAATAATTTTTGTGGGAAAAAAAAGATTTTTTATTTTCACGGCTCTGCGTTATAAACTGTAGTGAAACATTTGGGGGCTCAAAGTTCTCACAACACATCTAGATAAGTTCGTGGGGGGTCTAGTTTCCAATATGGGGTCACTTGTGGGGGGTTTCTACTGTTTAGGTACATTAGGGGCTCTGCAAATGCAATGTGATGCCTGCAGACCATTCCATCTAAGTCTGCATTCCAAATGGCGCTCCTTCCCTTCCGAGCCCTCCCATGCGCCCAAACAGTGGTTCACCCCAACATATGGGGCATCAGCGCACTGAGGACAAATTGGACAACAACTTTTGGCATCCAATTTCTCCTGTTACCCTCAGGAAAATACAAAACTGGGGGCTAAAAAATAATTTTTGTGGGAAAAAATTTTTGTTTTATTTTTACGGCTCTGCATTATAAACTTCTGTGAAGGTCTTGGTGGGTCAAAGTGCTCACCACACATCTAGATAAGTTCCTTAGGGGGTCTACTTTCCAAAATGGTGTCACTTGTGGGGGGTTTCAATGTTTAGGCACATCAGTGGCTCTCCAAACGCAACATGGCGTCTCATCTCAATTCCTGTGAATTTTGCATTGAAAAGTCAAACGGCGCTCCTTCCCTTCCGAGCTCTCCCATGCGCCCAAACAGTGGTTTACCCCCACATATGGGGTATCAGCGTACTCAGGACAAATTGTACAACAACTTTTTGGTTCCAATTTCTTCTCTTACCATTGGGGAAATAAAAAATTGGGGCGAAAAGATAATTTTTGTGAAAAAAAAAAGATTTTTTATTTTTACGGTTCTGCATTATAAACTTCTGTGAAGCACTTGGTGGGTCAAAGTGCTCACCACACCTCTAGATAAGTTCCTTAGGGGGTCTACTTTCCAAAATGGTGTCACTTGTGGGGGGTTTCAATGTTTAGGCACATCAGTGGCTCTCCAAACGCAACATGGCGTCCCATCTCAATTCCAGTCAATTTTGCATTAAAAAGTCAAATGGCGCTCCTTCGCTTCCAAGCTCTGTCCTGCGCCCAGACAGTGGTTTACCTCCACTTATGGGGTATCGGCATACTCAGGACAAATTGTACAACAAGGATTGGGGTCCATTTTCTCCTGTAACCCTTGGTAAAATAAAACAAATTGGAGCTGAAATAAATTTTTTGTGAAAAAAAGTTAAATGTTAATTTTTATTTAAACATTCCAAAAATTCCTGTGAAAGACCTGAAGGGTTAATAAACTTCTTGAATGTGGTTTTGAGAACCTTGAGGGGCGCAGTTTTTAGAATGGTGTCACACTTGGGTATTTTCTATCATATAGACCCCTCAAAATGACTTCAAATGAGATGTGGTCCCTAAAATAAAATGGTGTTGTAAAAATGAGAAATTGCTGGTCAACTCTTAACCCTTATAACTCCCTAACAAAAAAAATGTTTGGTTCCAAAATTGTGCTGATGTAAAGTAGACATGTGGGAAATGTTACTTATTAAGTATTTTGTGTGACATATCTCTGTGATTTAATTGCATAAAAATTCAAAGTTGGAAAATTGCGAAATTTTCAAAATTTTCGCCATATGGAGCTTGGGCTACCCATCACAGGGTTTTGATTTGGTGGTCTCTTAATTTTTGCCAGAGCTGTATATTCCACAAAATTTGTATATGGAATTCAAGATACATTTTGATTATCAATAATTTTTTACTCAATATTTATATTATTCAATTTACTTTTTTTATTTCATTTCTTGAATTTTCCAAAGTTATCTATTCAATAAGGTGGTAAAACAAATGTCTGTAATAACCATAGGCAATAACATTTGCAGTTCTGCTATTATGTCACCTTCTGCAGAAAAGATTATTACAGATCATACTTTGGATAGTTATTCATGTAATCTGGAGGTCATTCTGTGTTGGATGGCTGCAATTAAGCTTCTACTTCATTTCTGAAATTGCTGGGTCAATCATTATGGTTATCTAGAAGGCACAGATTCATGTAATCTTTGTTTGAATATGACAAAGATCTTGACTTTTATTTTTTGGTGACTTTGGCACTATGGGTTTAGCAGTTAATTCAAAAGGCAATCATCTACTTTATTTAAATAAAATCAAAAGTAAGGACTATACAGTCATATCCCAAAGTGTTGGCATCCTTAAAATTCTTCCAAATATTTCTCCCCCAAAAAATTGCAATTACATGTTTTGTTATACACATGTTTATTTCCTTTGTGTGTATTGGAACAACACAATAAAAAAAACAGAAAAAAAGGGAAATTGGACATAATTTCACACAAAACCTCAAATATGGGCCCGACAAAATTGTTGGCACCCTCAACTTATTTGATTGCACACCATTTGATTAAATAACTGCAATCATAAATTACTCCCAAAGTGAATGTGGCACTACTGGATGAAGGAGTGAGAAATACATAATTAAAAATTATATAATTTTTATTGAATGAATCAATCATAAGATACAGAGATAAAGTTATCCAAGAAAGTACAGAAAAAGGAAGGAGCGACTTGGGAATTCACAATAGTATAATTGGCTGCCTGGTAAATAGCTTGACCAAATCCTAACATAGTATAATAATCTTACGTGAATCCTATCATTGAGGCTAAGAAACTATGCTAAAATCCTACAGATAATCTACATACCTTTAATAAATAAATAGTATATTCATCAAAGCATATAAATAATGTAGCATGTAAATGATTGCCCTACATAGACCAGGATGCATGTGCAAAAATTATCAAGATCTCTGGCAAATTTGTGTACCCAATCTATAATAAATGCATGTTGGTCTATGCATGGCAATACAAATCACCTAGCCTCTCTCTTGTTAGGAGCAAACATACAATTGTAAAGTGGCAGGATCAACACTAGAAATGCAAAGTGCCATCATGTGTAATGGGTTAACAAACAAGGAAGGTCATTACCTGGATCCTGGTAGCGTAATACAAATAGTGAAGGAGCCCCATCCCTCTGCCCTGTGCACAGTTCCCAAGTCTCTCCTTCCTTTTTCTGTACCTTCTTAAATAATTTTATCTCTGTGTCTTATCATTGGTTGAATAAAAAAAAGATATACCGCAATTTTTAATTATTTATTTCTCACTTCTTCATCCAGTAGTGCCATATTCGCTGTGGGTGTTGTGTAATTTTGAATTTTGAACCTTGGGATTGGGTACCTAATTTAATAGAAATATCACTCTAAATTGGACATAGTAGTGTATTAATCATAAATAACTGCAATCGTCTTTTAGTGTGAGAGCAGCCCAGCATTAAAAACTTAATATAAATCTGGTATCGCTGTAATCGCACCGAAGCGAGGAATAAAGTCATCTAATCACTTATACTGCAAATGAATAGAACCAATTCTTGACCTACTACTGATTTTTTTCATTCTGTCTCCCAAAGATCACAGTAAGGCTCAGATAACATTTATGCTGCTCCCTAAGCTGAGCGCTTACACAGGGTTTTCCATGTAAATGTCTGAAATATGTGATTCAGGCAAAACTCCTGGTGGTAGAATCCCTATAATGAGGGAGATGGAGGCACTGTGGACACTGTCTGTCCTATGATCTGGCAGTGTCAGTCTTTTTAGGCCTTCATAAAAGCTTGGTTCGCCACAGTTTTGTGCAATTCTGAAAAGAACAACTCTAAACAGAGGCCCGACGAAGTTTGGAGTAACTCTGCTGCCTCATTACAATGAATAGGTCCCTCGGGAGTTTCATTTGAATCAAGTCATATGGAGATTTAGATGGAAACTTCAAAGTGCTCAGCTTAGAGAACCAGATAAATGTGATCCCAAACGTTATAATAGTAATAATATTTATTTATATAGCACCAGCATATTTAGCAGAGCTTTGCAATTCAAGAGTTCATATACAAGTCATAAGTAACAAATTTAAAGATAATACAATAATTAAAGCAAAATAGTGATGACCCTGCTCGTTAGAACTTGCAATCTATAATGAAGTGGGGGTGACACAAGATACAGGGGCTTATTTACAATGATGATCCAGCCATCTTGAGGGAATGGGGGATAGATGAGCTAGTCACCAGCCAGTGTTTGTGGTGCTTTTGGGTGCGGTGTTTTATGGATAGTTATGTTCAAAGAAGTAGTGAAAAGTCTACTGTATATATAAAAGGACTTTGATTAGGGAATGTAATTGGCAACTGTAAACAAATGTGTTTTTAGGGAACTCCTAAAACTGTATAAGGCATGTTTAGGCCTAGTTTCTTGGCGCAACTCAGGATAAGTCTTGGACCCTGGAGTGGGCGGTACGGATTAGTGTGAATGTTAGTCGAAAGTCAGTTGCGGAGTGTAATGAGTGGGCAGGCGGATAAACAGAAATGAGGGAGGAGAGATAGAGGTTGCCACACTGTGGAGAGCTTTGTTGATGAACAAGCATTTTAAATTGAATGGGCAGCCAGTTCAATGGCTGTCAAAGAGTGGATATGTCCGATTACTGATTAGCCAGTTATATGACCCTGGCTGCTGCATTAAGGATGGACTGGAGAGGGGAAAGTTGAGTAAGGGGAGGCCTATTGATAGACAATTGCAGTAGTAAAGGCAGTTGTGGATCAGAGCAACAGTGAGGGTTTTTGTTGTTTCCATGGTGAAAAAGGGGTGGATTCTAGAGATGTTATTTAGGTGCATGAGATTGTACATAAGAGGTGAAAGAAAACTTGGTGTCAAACATAACACGCAGACAGGGAGCCTGCTGTCTGGGCGCTATTGTGGTGCCACACATGGAAAGGTAGATGTCAGCTTTAGGGAGGTCAGTAGATAGCAGGAGCAGAAGAAGTTCAGCTTTGGAAAGGTTGAGTTTCAGATATAGAGCAGACATGTTGTTGGAAACTGCAGACAGACAGTCAATGGTGTTCTGTAGTAAAGTGGTGGAAAGGTCAGGGGATGATGGGTAAGTTCCATGTTATCATCATAAATATGGTACTGAAAGTCAAATTTGCTGATGGTCTGTCCAATTTGGGCCTTGTAGAGAGAAGAGAAGAGGGCCAAGGACTGAAGAGGGACCCCAATAATGAGAGGAAGCAGTGAAGAAGTGGAGCCAGCGAATGATACACTGAAGAAGATGTCAGAAAGATAGGAAGTGAAGCAGAGCTGTTTTACTCTGTGTTTAGAGGTTCTAAGGGTGAGAGGTGCTAATTGGTCCAGGGTGCTTCTGAGAG
This sequence comes from Ranitomeya imitator, assembly GCF_032444005.1. Lineage (NCBI taxonomy): Eukaryota > Metazoa > Chordata > Amphibia > Anura > Dendrobatidae > Ranitomeya > Ranitomeya imitator. Next base: position 74,753,416 of record NC_091285.1, read on the forward strand.
TATCATTGTAGTGATGTACAGACAGATCAGGACAAGAAAAAGAGGAGATCGGGGACAGTGATAATGGTAGGGAGTCTTTAAGTGTATGAGTGTTAATTTCTTGTATATTTCTGAATGTGTGGTAGATAAGAGTGTGCTGGGGTAGGAGAGGATTTGTGAGCATAAAAAAGAAAATGTTTTGGTCAGAAAAGGGAAAAGGTGAGTTATATAGGTATGAGCTTGAATAGCACCGGACAAAGACCAGATCAAGGGTCTTTGTCTGTCTTTGTGTGTCTCAGAGGTTGTGAGCTTTGAGAGGTCAAGAGAAGTGGTTAGAGATAGAAGCTGGGATGCAGATGGGGAGTTGGGGCTGTTAATGGGATGTTGAAGTCTTCCAGGATAGGGTTGGTAATTTGAGGGACATGAAGTGTGGCAGCAAGGCAGAAAAATGGTCAAGAATCTTGGTGGAGGAGCCTGGAGGATGCTATCTGACCACTACTCAAAGAGAGAGAGGATGGAAGAGCCTGATTGTGTGGACCTCAAAAGAAGGGAATGAGAGTGATGGAACTGGGGGGGATGACCTGGAAAGTGCATTGTGAAGACAGGAGTATGCTGACCCCTCCACCAAGTATGTTTGCAGGTCTCGGGAAAATGTAAGCCACCATGAAAAATAGTGGCAGAGGAGACCGTGTTAGAATCCTGAATCCAGATTTCACTGAGGGCCAACAAATTAAGAGAGTTGTTCAAAAAATAGTTGTGCGGGAAAGGAAGCTTATTGCATATAGACTGTGGATTCCAGAGTGACAACGTTATGTAAAATGTCCTCAATTATTTGCTTCAATGAAAACCATAAAAAGGCAAGTCCCCACTCAGGTTCATCATCTGTTAGCGGAGATACATTACATTAATGGCAGTACAAAGGCTCTGGAAAATGGCTTCTCACCACTCAAAAGAAATTCAGCAAATTCTGCAGTCCCAAATTCAAATGCCCCACCCAACCCCCTTCTGAGCCCCAGTGTGCCTAAACCACAATTAGCTTCCACACATTTGGCATTTCTGTAGCAATGAGAGCAGTTCTAATTTACTGTGTGTGTCTCCAGAAACATGAACTGGGCATTATCACATACTGGGCACTACAAGATACTGAGCGTAACAATGGCAGTTTATAATTTTCACTCAGCAACATCCACTGCTGCTTGCTTCTGGAAAACACCCATGGAGTCAAAATCATCACTGCATCTGTAGATAAATACCTAAAGGGTTATAATTTACAATATGGGGTCACTTTTAGGGGAGATTTGGCTCTTCTATCATTTAGGGGCTCTGTATATGGAGTCTGCAAACTATTCTAGGAAAATCTGCTCTCCCTGAGGCAAATAGATCTCTGTCCCTCCTGAGTCTCACTGCAAGACTAAACAGTACTGTACAAGCACATATTTCTACATCCAGAAGATTTTTTGAAACAACTTTTCGTGCCATTTTTACCAATTTTTCAGGGTGAAAATGTACAATCTTTAGCTAAAGCACAATTTTGAAAGTTGAAAAATTAAAAAATTGCTGGTCAACTTTTTACCCTTTTTACTTCCTAACAAAAAAATGGTATTTCAGAAATTGTGCTGATGAAAAGTAGACATGCAGGAAATGTTATTTATTAATTATTTTATGTGATACCACTCTGATTTAAGGCCATAAAAATTAACATTTTGAAAATTGCTACATTTTTGCCAATTTTCTGATTTTTTTCCACAAATAATCGCAAGTCATATAGAACAAATTTCACGAGCATAATTAAGTACAATATGTCACTAAAAATATTCTCAGAATCAATGGGAGCCATTGAAGCATTCCAGAGTTATAAATACATAAAATAACACTGTTTATCAAAAATGTCCCAAGGTCAATTTACTGTAGGAGGGCAAAAACTCTTGCATATAATGAAAACTAAGAGGAGGAGGAGTTACTATGACCAAATGGTTTTGTGGCCCCAGTTAATTAATCTATTCACTCTATACTTACTGTTATGTTATATTGATGTGCACATTGCACTTTACTCAGTAACTTGTGTCTCGGCAATTTAGGGCTCAGCAGTTTTTTATGTTCCATTATGTTTATTTTATGCCATTTTACTGAATACAATTTTAATTTTAAGGATTATACTCCGTGATGGTGGTGGTCTATCACCTCTTCCTCTTCGTGTCCATAAGTTGACAATGGTCGGAATTGTAAAATTTGGACTGGTCATGAAGGTGAGAACAGGCTGGGGGTCTTAATGGGTTTACTTTAGCCCTTTTAGAGATCATTTCTTCTTCAAAATGCCTAATTGTTTGCTATAACAGTAATTTTGACAAGGGGTGCCCAATCTTTTACATGCCACAATATATTTCTCTATATGAAAGAATAGTTTTATAATAGTTATTTTAGGGAAAAAGTATTTCAATTTTCAACTGCAGCAAGCCAAATTCAATGTATATTTTGCATCAACTCACCGTATCCATCTCTATATTTTTTTTCTAACTAATGAGAAAGAAAAAATAGTGTGTTTAGAAAAAGACAAAGCACCTTATAAATTTTATATTGTTTCATTTTTTTCTTCCAATTATTAAGGAATTCTGAGCCAGCTTCAAACACTGCCAACAGTTGAGGAAAATTCTGCCAGAGAACTATAATAATGATGCTGTAATTATACAATTAAACCCAAAACAGAACTCATAATAATTTGAAGTGAAAAAATTGAGGTGTAAAAAAATAAGCCAAATTTTGTAATTTCAATTTTGCGAGACTTGTTGCATTATTGAACAACACATTTCAATAATATGTTAGAAGTTGTTAAACCTTTATGCTGCCAGGACAATGTTCACACTTTTGCAAAACACAAAAAAATGTAATTCAAAGCAACAAAAAAAATAATTCTATCTCATGATCATGTCTGTAACAACTCTGCTGGCATCACTACATGGCCTCCCATCCTTCACACACCATCTTACTCACTGCTCCATGTCACGTTGTGTTCTGTCTGTTGCCGGCTTCATGTACTGTGCCTCTGCTCTTTGCATGCTTCCTGGCTGTGTGCATAGGGGGCGGCGCCAGAACTCTCTGGTTCTTATGGAATCAGGTGCACCTGTCTAATCTGTTCCTGACCAATTACCAAGAGGCCTCCAGTATTTAGGGCAGCTCCACCCTGTGGACTGGGCCTGTGCAATGTATCTAAACTCAGTTAGTGTCTAGCTTCTTAGCTGCCAGGCCATGATCTATGTTCCTCCTTCTCTGGAGGCTCTACTCTTAGCTTTTCCTTGTTCTTGTTGGTCTGCCCTCCAGGAGGCTGTATATCCTGGTCTCAGTGTCTGTGCCCTTGCTTTGCCTTGTTTTGGTCTGTCCGCCCTCCAGGAGGCAGAATATCCTGGTCCCTGTGTCTTTGTTCTTGCACCTTGTCTTGTTCCATTACCTTGTCTGAACTTTGTCTTACCTCTGTGTCCTTGTCTGTGTCTTTCCTTGTGTCCTCTCTGTTTGCTTACGCTCTGCACTCTTGCGGCTCTGCCTGCTCTGTACCCTTGTGACTTTGCCTGTGCTCCGCACTCCTGCAGTTCTGCTCCATTCTATTCTGTTCCGCTTCTGCTGCTGCAGAAACCTCTTGCTGCAGCTCCTCTCCGCATTCCTTGCAGTTCCGCTCTGCTTAGCTAATGTTGCTGCTCTATCGCTTGCTGCTCTACCGCTCCTATCTGCAGCCTTGCTGTTCTCTTCCAGTGTGAACAGGTCCCAACCTGTTCCTTCATACTTCTTTCCTTCCTGCTTGTTTCCGTACCTGCATCTCCTGTGTGAACAGGTCCCAACCTGTTCTTTCCTGCTTGCATCTGTACCTATACCTCTTGTGTGAACAGGCCGAAAACTGTTCCATCATACAACACTCTGTCTGTCTGTTCCAGTACCAGCATCTGCTGTGTGAACAGGTCTCTATCTGTTTCTTCATACACCACACCAACCTGCCCTGTGAATCAGCCATGCCTGCCTGTCCTGTGTCTCAGCCGTGCCTGCCTGCCCTGTGTCTCAGCCGTGCCTGCCTGCCCTGTGTCTCAGCCGTGCCTACCTGCTCTGTGTCTCAGCCGTGCCTGCTTGCCCTGTGTCTCAGCCATGCCTGCCTGCCCTGTGTCTCAGCCGTGCCTGCCTGCCCTGTGTTTCAGCCGTGCCTGCCTGCCCTGTGTGTCAGCCGTGCCTGCCTGCCCTGTGTCTCAACTGTGTCTGCCTGCCTACTCGTCCAAGTTTCAGCAGTGCTCATCTGCCAGTCCTGCCTGTCACCTGCACCTATTCTAGTGTTCCTGTTTCCCAAGTGGGATAAGCATCCACAGCCAGACACTGCCCTGGAGTGGCAGCTGCCTGCCGCACAAGCCTGACCTCACCATCAGAGTCTCCAGTGAAAACCAAGGCAGCCGTCCTAGTAACACCCCTTCCAAGGTAGTCTGGTTTGTGGCACAGTGGGTCCACAAACCCCCTGGCTCACACTCTCCAGTAAGGGCGTGAGCGTGACAATATCTTTCGCGGAAGAGGACACCTATCACGTTGTGTCATTGTCACCTAGTCATTCTCCACCATGTTGTGGATGTATTGGGTATTGGCTTCTAAAGCTTAGGGTCCTTAATTTCCCTTCAATCAATGGAAGTATTAGCAGAAAATCTTCTCTGGAGACTGTTGTGTGGTTAATGGTTGCATAGTTGATGGGAGGTATGTGTCACAGAGATGGATGTGCTCTGTGATATAACCCGGAGTATCTTCTATAGTGCACGTAAGCACTGAGAGGTTTGTTTGTTGTACCTGGGACCGGGTAGCTATGAGAGATGGGTGGGTCTGGCTACCCACATACCTCACCTCTGGGTTTGGTTACAGCCTATATAAAGGAGGCTGTTGTTTGGCACATGGTCTGTGTGTTGAGAGGAAGAAGGCCTCCTGTGTGTTTGACTCAGACCGAGCCTGAGTTCTGGACATTTCCCCAGCCTGTGTGTCTACAGGCCTGGCAGAGCAGAGCCCTGCTATGGACATTTATACTTTCTTTTGCCTGATCTAAAGGCTGTTTATTTTCTGTTTGTGCTTCTGGGGTTTATGAAGCAATAAAACCGCATGAACTTTTAAAGGAATGTACCTCCTGTTTTCCTCCCGTCACACCTGAGTGAGTCCAATCCATACAAGAACTTTTTGCCTTCTTCTGATTTGGCAATGTCATACAGGCAATGTCATACAGGGGAAAAAATAATTTTTCACTGTGGTATGGAGAGACTGCTGTGTCTAACCTTACCACCCTGAGATCTCATCACTGCAGACATTCTACTGTCTGCGCTAGATCCACTCCATGTATCAGGGAATAATCTCCTGGTTGCGAGATAGAGCTAGACAACTGTATTTGACCAAAGCTGCTTGGGCGATGCAGCTCTCTTTTGCTGGCATCATAATACCATTATACCATATATTTTTCACTTTTCTTAGTCGAATTCTAGAATTTAAACTTATTTGAGTCCAATCACTTACATTAAACACTTCAGTATTTTAATGTATTAAGCCTGTCAATGTAAACATTTTATCGTGCCCTGCAGTCTAATTGGTTTATTAAGAGAGCAGATGCAAGGACCAATTTTAGGCCCCAGGTGCGACAGCAACTCATCGGCACCCTGCAATCATGGGTGGTGGTCAATGAGGTGAAATGGGGCGTCCATTACCTCAATTTTACTACTTAAATGCTACTATTGCTACTGGTAGGTGCATTTATATAGTTGATAGAGTTGAAGCTAGCAGGAGCAGTGCTGTATGTCATTGCACTGATTTGACCTGCAAGATCAACATGAGGAAAATGTAAATACAGGTGCAGAAACTAGCACTCAACTTTTGTATCTTTTTATCACAGCTTGTGAAGGGTTGAAAAGAAGCAGCCAACAAGAAATAAACACTGGAGGAATGTCGATCCTTGGATCATCACTTGAGTTGTGACAATTGCTTGGAGAATATTTTATGCTCATTTCAGCAATGTCACTTTCTCCTACCTTTCAGATTTCACTGAGTGGTTGTCCTTAAAGCAAAACACATTATGTCAAGGATTTAATTTATTCTTAATAATGCACACAATATTATAGATCAACTCGAAAAGAAAGTTTTTCTTAATTTGCATCTGTATCACAAATATACCTAATGGAATGTGGACACACTTAGGGTTGAGCGAAACGGGTCGGCCATTTTCAGAAGTCGCCGACTTTTGGCAAAGTCGGGTTTCATGAAACCCGACCCGACCCCTGTGTGGGGTCGGCCATGAGGTCGGCGATCTTCTGAATCTGGTATCGGAATTCTGATACCGAGTTCTGATATGTTTGCAATATCGGAAATCGGTATCGGAATCCATATTTAAGTGTAAAATAAAGAATTAAAATAAAAAATATTGCTATACTCACTCTCTGATGCGCCCTGGTACTAACCGGCAGCCTTCCTTCCTTAGAATCAGCACGTGAAGGGCCTTAGATGACGTTGAGGCTTGTGATTGGTCGCGCGACCGCCCATGTGACCGCTCGAGCGACCAATCACAAGCCGCGACATCACCGAAGGTCCTTCAAGTGCTGATTCTTAGGAAGGAAGGCTGCCGGAAAGAAGCAGGGCACGTTCGAGGATGAGTATATACCTAATAGGAATATACTCACCCTCGGACGCGCCCTGCTTCTTTCCGGCAGCCTTCCTTCCTAAGAATCAGTGCTTGAAGGACCTTCGGTGACGTCGCGGCTTGTGATTGGTCGCGCGAGCGGTCACATGGGCGGTCGCGTGACCAATCACAAGCCGCGACGTCATCTAAGGCCCTTCACGCGCTGATTCTAAGGAAGGAAGGCTGCCGGTGAGAACCAGGGCGCGTCAGAGGGTAAGTATAGCAATATTTTTTATTTTAATTCTTTATTTTACACTTAAATATGGATCCCAGGGCCTGAAGGAGAGTTTCCTCTCCTTCAGACCCTGGGAACCATTGGAAACCCAATGCACTGCATTGGTTTCGTGTTTCGGCCGACCCCGACCATGACTTTTTTATAGGATCGGCCGATTTCACTCGACCCGATTTTTGAAAAAGTCGGGTTTCGTGAAACCCGACCCGATCCCATAAAAGTAAAAGTCGCTCAACCCTAGACACACTCATGAGTGAAGGTGCAAGGCATTACTATAAGAAAAAGGAGACTTAAAGCTAAATACCGAATTTTTCTGACCATAAGACACACTTTTTTTCCTCCAAATTTGGGAGGAAAGTGTGGGTGCGTCTTATGGTCGGAATGTAGCATGTGGAGAGGGGGGCAGCGGTGGAGTGGGATCGCACTGTGATCCCACTTACAGGAGGCAGAAAAATGTCCCTGCTGCCAGGAATCAGAGCTGGGGAAACCACATTGTCCCGATGATTAAGTGCAGTGAATATTCATTAGCCGCTTCCCCGCCCACCTGTCAGCTGAGCAGTGAGAGGGGAGCAGCAAATGAATACTCCACTTAAGCAGTGGACACACATGGTTTCCCCAGCGCTGGATTCCTGCAGCAGCTGGGGAGATCTGTGTGTCCAGTGGAGGAGCAGGCAGCAGGGGGCCAGAGGGGACAAGATCACTGCATATCTGCCTGGGCTGGATGCTGAGTGCTGGGCATCAGGACCTGTGTGATGTCATGAAGAGGGTGGGCTGGAGCATCACATAACAGCACAGAGCCCTCCCTCTTCTGATGTCATCACAGGTCTTTCAGACTCCCCACTAGAATCTGCTGGCTTCCTCTTATGACCTGTGCTGTGGAGAGGCAACAAGAGGGAGGGCTCTGTGTGTGCAGTCATGGGATGCTTTTAACTCACCACAGCGTGGCTGGCTGCCACAGTTAAGAGGTTAGTCTTTACAACACACAATAAAGTACTCCAGAGTTATTTTGCAGTGCTGGAGTAGTGCTTTCAATATAAGGCCTGTGCCCCCATTCTTATACTCACCCTCTAGCGTCTTCATATAGTACTTCACAGACACCACACTGGTCCCGTAGCTTCCAACAAAATAACATAATATTATATATAATAACACCACATATAATAGCATGTTATTTATGTTATTAAATATTTTACCACATTTTTTTGCTTCAAATATTTTTTCCCTTTTTTCCACCTCTAAAACTTGGGTGCGTGTTATAGACCGGTGCGTCTTATAGTCCAAAAAATATGGTAGTCTTATAGAATACATTTAAAAGTAGATATAGTAAAAATCATTGTAGATATTTGTAGATACTTTTTAAGTTAAAGGAATTATTAGAAATTTGTGAAAACTGTGCCATCTTTATCCATGAGTTGTGTTGTGTACGGCAGCTCTTCTCCATTCCCATTAGGTTTATTGAAATGATAATTAGCTACAATATTAGATCTAGCAATGGATACAAATGTCTGTTTCTGAAAAAAAAATTACAACTCTTTTTCTTGTCTCAGACAATTTTAATTTAATATTAAAACAAGCAAAAGAGTAGTAAACTAGAAAAGGAGCCTGAAATCATTTGCTGTCCTCAAACTTTTGAATCATTCAATTTTATAGTGGGATTCAGTAACATGGGCAAAGTGTGAACAATAAAACTGCATTGTGGGTGAACAAATATCTTCCTGCAGCTATGAAAAGGTAAGGTAGTAAATCTTAGCATGTGCTATAAGAGATCAAAAATACTGCTTGACTTTGGTTCTCTCCTTTACAGCTTGAACAGGCAATTACATATTAGGACGGATTTATAGCGCTGGAAAGGCTGTAATCATTGAGACCATTTTCCTTCTTCTGATTTCCTCGTAGCAGAATATAGTGATGGCAAGGCATTTTGGTTTACTAATTTGGATTTTATGTGTAAAGAAGCTCTGTGTGATTGCAATGAAGGCAAACTCTGCCAGTCGTTATTCTTTGCTCTGTATAGTCTTTCAATGCTTCAATTTCGGTAAGAAGAAGCATTCCTCTGTACTGTAAATATATTGGAAAGTAGTTTAAAAAACTGAAATGTTATATATACATGTATATATAATTATATATATGAATATATGCAGTGCAGAACATGTATTCAGCGTCCACACATACTAAGTGTGCTGCTTGCACCTGTTCCCATTTGAATAGTTTTTTCAAAACGTGTTAGTTTATTTTTTTCGAAAGCGTACAATTTGCATCTAGTGTCTTGTCTCAACATTTGGCTGAGCACTCCTCCCAATTGTCTAAGAATCCACTCCCAAATTTGTGTCTATTTTTACATCGGTATATAAAGGACCATTTTACTCTCATGCGTTATCTGTGCTGCGTCCGTTTTGCACTGATTTGTTCTCATTTACTTTCAAAAACCAAAGGCAGAAGACTATCTGAACTTTTATTGATCCATGACTTTTAACAATGGATCAGTGAAAATGGATGTAAAAAGGATGGAGCTCTAAAGATAAAAGGATTAGTGATGAGCAAATATACTCATTACTCGAGATTTCTCAAACATGCTAGGGGGTCCTCTGAGTATTTTTTAGTGCTCGGAGACTTAGTTTTTCTTGCTGCAGCTGAATGATTTACATCTGTTAGCCAGCATAAGTACATGTGTGGATCCCCTAGCAACCAGGCAACCCCCACATGTACTTATGCTGGCTAACAGATGTAAATCATTCAGCTGCGGCAAGAAAAACTAAATCTCTGAGCACTAATAAATACTCAGAGGACCCCCGAGCATGCTCAAGAAATCTCGAGTAACGAGTATATTTGCTCATAACTAAAAAGGATGTCTTATGTTTTTCATCCATGATTAATAGATCCCCACAGACTTTAATGGCCAAGACTGAGATGCAGAAGTGCAAAACGGATGTGTGAATATAGGCAATGGCTGTTTTCCTACCTGCCCAATAAATTTGTATGTCTTGGCCTAAGAGACATAGATTTAAAATTGATAGTGTAGCTACCCATCTATGGGGTATGACTTGGTGTGGCAGATGGGCACGTGTGAGTTGATCAAAATGTTCACTAAGTAACTTTATAAGTGTTTTTTGCAATGGTAATTAAAATTCATATATTCAATGTTTACAATGTTATATAGTAGCGTTTTCTCTAGTTTCAAGGATTCTATCTGCCTTGGTGAGACCGACAAAAATGCCCATGCATGTGATTTCTAGAGGTCTCCAACTAATAATGGGCTGGCCCCTTTATTATATATGCTCTGTAAACATATACATGTTATGCATAAATGTAGGTAATAATAAGTGCAGACACTCCCTGCATCCTCTCAGTTTAGTCATAAACCCTCTCAGTAGTTCATTGAGAAGAGGAATTCTATACCATGTTTTGGTGGGACTGAAAATATTAACTCCTTCTTGACTTTAACAACAGATGAGTCGCCCGCCAGGGCCATGGGGTACCCGGTACCGGGTCCGGTGTTCACTGGGGGATGTCATGGTGGGACCCGGTCCGTGGCCCTGGGCACCCATGTAAAAGGGGAAAGTCTTTAAAGGGATTTGGTGAATAGAGTTTATATTCGTCATGCCACCTGTGGTATTCGGTCAGTGTGGACCGACGCTGCTTTAAGGGGTCCTCAGGGGTGATGTTATGGCAGCTGGATGGTATAACTTCCCACAGGTGAAGAGTGTCCCCAGGGCTCCCGGTGTGTAGATGGAAGATGAATGATGCAGGAAGGAACGAGGTTTGCAGTCTCTTTACCTGGTTTACTGAAGACTTCAGGCAGTCAAAGTCCAGGGTACCAGATCACAGGGAAGGCAGGGTCCAGCCGGCTTGGAAGCGAATCCAGAGTCCTCTTTACTAGGTGGAGTTAAAAGCTTTCCTCTAGCGCTGTGGTGTTGTAGTCCCTTACTGCCTATGGCTTCAGATAAGGTCCTCACGGTTCTTGTCTCTGTCCCCCATATTGGATAGGACATAACCCGTATGACTGGTGACTTGAGCCTTTTTACAGGGACTCCAGCATGCCCCGGGCTCTATATCTGTCACCGTGCCTCCTGGGTATTAAGGCGGACAGGTAACTTGCAGTTCAGCTGTCTTGCTGATCTCTGATGTAAGTCGTAGAGTCTTTACAACCTCGGTGGTCCGGCTACCGGTTATCTGCACTTCAGAGGGAGGCAGCCTGCTCTTAGCTGGTCTCCCCTGATGTTACTCTCCTGTACTTCGCTCTCCTTCACTCTCACTGAACAATGATTGGCTTTCTGTATGTCTCTTTCCAGGAGCTGTAGTACCTCAGACTACATGGCCCCTTCAGACCTTCTGACCCTCTAGGTCGGTCTGCTCCCTTCTGTCTCTCTGACAATCTAATCTCGCTTTCCCTCCAAACCACAATATATATAGGGGAGTCACCTAGCAAATAGGATCAAAAGCTCCCCCTTGTGGCCTGGAGTGTGAACATGTTGTGTGTACTGTGGTTACCTGATAAAAGATATCCTTCATCGCTTACAAACGTAACATCACTCTCCCCGTGAGGAAAGCAATGCTACTGTGACGACCAGGACCCTGAGGCGCCACATATATACCTCAGAGCACTTAACGTGACACTTTACTTATATATTTGTATATATCGGAATCTATTGTGTCATTGTATAATGGCCTTAAAAAAGGAAACAAATTGTCATCAAATAATGAATCTTTTTCTTTATTTTATTTTCTTTATTTTTTTAAATAGCACTAATTTATTCCGCAGTGCTTTACGGTTTGCACACATTATTATCAATGTCTCCAATGGGGCTCACAATCTAAATTCCCTATCAGTATGCCTTTGGAATGTAGGAGGAAACCGGAGAACCCGGAGGAAACCCACGCAAACACGGGGAGAACATACAAACTCCTTGCAGATGCTGTCCTTGGTGGGATTTAAACCCAGGACTCCAGTACTGCAGTGCTAGCCACTGAGCCACCGTGCTGCCCATGAAGGGTTTTAGTATTAGTATAGCATTGCATTGTTTGGTGAATTGTACATAAATGATTTAGTAAAATAATAGCTGAATTTATTACTGACTAGTGATATTCCATTTGTAAAGAGAATATGATATCAACTATGAAGGGATGATACATCTCTCTTTAAAAAACAGTTATAGTTAAAAAGGTGTAAGGAGCAATGGCTGGTCAATTGGAACAATAGGTGTAAACACATCTTTCTATAAATGTCAGTGTAAAGTTTTGAGAGACACTCTCCTACATTGGTGAACTGTTGAAGTTTGTTTTATCTTTTGTGGAGTTTTACTTGGCTGTGACTTGCCTAGATTAGCACTGGAAAGTAACAGTCCCAGATGCTAAGCTTGGTGAGGAATTACATGGTGATTGTAGCAAAATTAGCATGCGGACACATGATCATTCAAATATTAAAATACTGAAATGGACCTCTGAGTAGTGCACTGTATGAATGAATCAGCCAAAAGGGAATTGGTCATAAGCTAAGAAGCCTGTAGTAGCCCATGCAGAACTGCTGAACCAGGCACAGTCTCTGTCACAAGAGCGAACGGCAGGGCCGTATTTGCCACTAGGGACTTGAGGGCACGTGCCTAGGGTGGCATGATGCAGGGGGCGCACTTGAGCAAGGTTTTTTTTTTTTTTTATAAAGTCCGGGGTCAGAAAATCACATTATATAAATTATATACAGTAAATTTGTTTGCATTTTGCAGCTAGAAATAAGTATTTAATCCCCTAGCAACCATTAAGAGTTCTGGTTCCTACAGACCAGTTAGATGCTCCTAATCAACTTGTTACCTGCATTAAAGGCAGCTGTCTTACAAAGTCACCTTTATAAAAAGACTCCTGTCCACAGACTCAATTAATCAGTCACATTAATCTCTACAACATGGGCAAGACCAAATAGCTTTATAAGGATGTCAGGGACAAGATCATAGACCTGCACAAAGCTGTAATGGGCAACAAAACCATAAGTAAGACACTGAGTGAGAAGGAAACAACTGTTGGTGCAATAGTAAGAAAATGGAAGAAATACAAAATGACTGTCAATTGACATCGATCTGGGGCACCAGGCAAAATCTCACTTCGTGCGGTATCCTTGATCATGAGGAAGGTGAGAGATCAGCCTAAAACTACACGGGGGAACTTGGTAATGATTTCAAGTCAGCTGGGACCACAGTCACCAAGAATACCATTGGTAACACATTACGCCGTAAAGGTTTAAAATCCTAACAAGACTCAAACGAATGGATTTATATATAGAAAAAAATAATATATAAATAAATATATCAAACTAGATTAAATAAATTGCCCTTATTTAATAATATTGGCAGACAGTAATACTAAAAACGAGACATGTGCACATGTCTGAATAAATACTCCATAAAAAAAATGTATATAAAAAGCAAATCATGAAACAAATAAATTAAAAATGCATATAATTCCGGACCCAAGGATTTATATGATTGTATAAATATTGCTCCTAATCATACAAAGAGTCCCATAGGGTAAAAGAAGGGAAATATATGGGAAATTTATGTGAAAACATAAATATATATATATATATATATACATATATATATATGTATATATATGTATATATAAATATATATAATAATAGTGAGTAAGTGAAAAAGAAAATCAATTATAAATAATCACAATTTTTTTTTTTAAAGCACGATTAAAAGTTATTAACTGAAAACTTTATGAATGGCAAAAATATATATATAATAAAAGAACGCCATTAATCTAGATCAATAATAGATTGTGAAAGTGCTGGAGTGCAAATAAGAAAAGATCCCACAATTGTATAAGGACAATTTCAGGAGCAGTATACCTTGGAGGTCCGGGCTGGGGGAGACACAGACACGCACACAGACACGCGCACAGCCCGACGCGCGTTTCGGATTGGAATCCTTCGTAAGGGGGTGGCGTCCTGTAAAACCGGTGGGTTTATAAATGGTGGTACGACCGATAAAGCTGGCCATAGCATCAGTGGCGCAGGTGTTGCCTGCGAAACCCGGAAGTCCCACCACCCGCATCATGTGACGGGATGCACGGGGTCAGAGTACCCGACGTTGCCTAGGCCTCATAGACGCATGGCGGCAAGAACACGGGACACGAGCGGCGCATGCGCACAGCACGGGCCACACAGTATGGGTGAAGGGATCTAGAATGGACGATAATAATTTAATTTAAAAGAAAAATTGTTGAAAATATTGTATAATGGTATGAAGGAAAGATTGTAAGTAAATACACAGAAAGGGGAATTTAACAAATAAATGAATTAAATAAAATAAAAGAGGAGGGTAGTGATGATGGTGCAACAGGAGAAGCAGGATGGACAAAAACATCAAAACATGAATATATATCAACATACACATATATATGTACACATATGTACATATACATATAAATCTCGCATAAAGTGCAAACAAATACATTAAATAATAAGAATATACGTGGTGAATCATAACAGAAGGCAGAATAAATATTATAAATATAAATGTGGGCAAAAGGGATGAATTTCAGAGGTTAGATAGAGATTAATATAAATAACCAAAAGTAATAAAAATAATAATAATAATATTAGTAATAATGATAATAAATGCAGAAATAAATACAAATAATAAAAATGCTAATACAAATAATAAAATACAAAATATAATAATGAAAAAATATTAAAGATTAAATAAATAAAAAACAATAAATTAATAAATAATAATGAAAATAAAAAATAATATGAAAAACAAATAAAAAAAATATATAAAAAATAAAAAAATATATAAATAATATATAAACAAAAAAATAGAAAGAGTACTAATAATCTCAAATTGAATATATATGTTGAATAATAATAACCTCCGTATTCACCAAATACATGTATGGTGCAAAGTGCAGATTAAAATATATAAAGAAATAGGTGAAAATTATATGACCGACAATGATAAAGTGTCAAAAAATACTTAAAAATATATGTGAAAAAATAATTAGATTGCATGATAATAGTCACACCATGTCCACACAAAAGAAGGGTTCGATGGAAACATCCATGTGTGCACCAAGCACATAATTCTCCCAGAAAGTTGCAACAGCAATTGGCCGGAAAAATGAAGGAAATATCCCGAAGATAAATTGCGAACCAAAGGTCCAAAGTAAAGCGACCAATGGCTAACATCAGGTAAGTAAGGTAATACCCATACTGAAAAAGAAATAATATATTATAAATAGTTATAAACTGATAAAATAATTAAAACCATAAAAAATATAATAATTAATTACACGAACAAAGACAGTGGCAATAAAAGCTCATACTCGATTACAGGAAAGGTGCAAAACTCAGATTTTCATTTAGATCAAATGGAAACACGGTTCCTAATATTCATATCCACTTGGCCTCTAATTTGGCCAAAGGGGTAGTTATTCTGCCACCCCTTTCACTCTGTTTAATCATGTCAATCCCAATGACCTTAAGAAGTGAGGCATCTGAACAATGATGGATCTTAAAATGTTTAGTGATAGTTTTGAGGAGAGAAATGTCAACAGCGTCTTTAGCTGCTTGAATGCCTAAAATATGTTCATGAACTCGGACCTTGAGTTGACGAGTTGTCAGTCCTACATAAATGAGTGAACATGGGCACGTCGCATAATAGACAACAGCTTTAGATGTACATGTAATTGCTTGCTTAATCTTATATGTATTTGTTCCTTTGGCATCAATAAAAGTTTGAGCTCTGATGATATTAGGACATGCAATACATTTCCCCCAAGGCTTTACAGCCCAACGGGGGTTAAGAGCCAGATAGAAAAGTTGTGGGTTCGTTAACATAGTGGCTCCTCACAAGTAAATCTCCCAAATTTTTCAATCTCCTATATGTGATACTGGGTCTAGTACCAACATATTTGGACAAAATAGTGTCAGATTGGAGAATTGGCCATGATTTTTCAATATAATGTCTCATCAATTCAGTCTGGCCATGATATTGAGTAATGTATCTGACCTGTTGGTTAGGAGTTGGTGGTTTAGAGGTATAAAGGGCCTGATGACGCGAGATGGGTTTTGCCCGGTTATATGCCCTCTTAATTGCTCAACGGCTGTAGTGTTCCTAAAAATCACTATCTCCAGAGCAGATCCTGCGCAATCGCAGGAATTGGCCAATAGGAATAGACCTTATCATAGCCTGGGGGTGTGAAGAGGATGCAAGTAAAAATGAGTTAACAGCAGTACATTTACGAAAAAGATCTGTCAGCAAACAACCATCCACCCCTCTTTTTACACTTACATCCAAGAATTCAATACGATTTGCGTCAAATTGGTAAGTCCGGTGTATATTCAGAGTGTTTCTATTTAGATGGGACATGAATTCATGAAGCGAATCAACCGATCCTTGCCAGATAAAGAATTTATCATCAATGAATCACACCCATAATAGGATGCGATCCATCAATGGGAACTGATCAGATAAAAAGAGGTCCCTGTCCCACAGCCCCAGGAAAAGATTGGCATAGGCGGGTGCAAAGGATGCCCCCATAGCCATGCCCTGGAGCTGTAGGTAGAAGGACCCCTTAAATAGGAAAAAATTGTGCGATAAGGAAAATTGAAGAAGTTGAATCATTAAATTACTCATACAGTGGGGCAAAAAAGTATTTAGTCAGTCAGCAATAGTGCAAGTTCCACCACTTAAAAAGATGAGAGGCGTCTGTAATTTACATCATAGGTAGACCTCAACTATGGGAGACAAACTGAGAAAAAAAAATCCAGAAAATCACATTGTCTGTTTTTTTAACATTTTATTTGCATATTATGGTGGAAAATAAGTATTTGGTCAGAAACAAAATTTCATCTCAATACTTTGTAATATATCCTTTGTTGGCAATGACAGAGGTCAAACGTTTTCTTTAAGTCTTCACAAGGTTGCCACACACTGTTGTTGGTATGTTGGCCCATTCCTCCATGCAGATCTCCTCTAGAGCAGTGATGTTTTTGGCTTTTCGCTTGGCAACACGGACTTTCAACTCCCTCCAAAAGTTTTCTATAGGGTCGAGATCTGGAGACTGGCTAGGCCACTCCAGGACCTTGAAATGCTTCTTACGAAGCCACTCCTTCGTTGCCCTGGCGGTGTACTTTGGATCATTGTCATGTTGAAAGACCCAGCCACTTTTCATCTTCAATGCCCTTGCTGATGGAAGGAGGTTTGCACTCAAAATCTCACGATACATGGCCCCATTCATTCTTTCATGTACCCGGATCAGTCGTCCTGGCCCCTTTGCAGAGAAACAGCCCCAAAGCATGATGTTTCCACCACCATGCTTTACAGTAGGTATGGTGTTTGATGGATGCAACTCAGTATTCTTTTTCCTCCAAACACGACAAGTTGTGTTTCTACCAAACAGTTCCAGTTTGGTTTCATCAGACCATAGGACATTCTCCCAAAACTCCTCGGGATCATCCAAATGCTCTCTAGCAAACTTCAGACGGGCCCGGACATGTACTGGCTTAAGCAGTGGGACACGTCTGGCACTGCAGGATCTGAGTCCATGGTGGCGTAGTGTGTTACTTATGGTAGGCCTTGTTACATTGGTCCCAGCTCTCTGCAGTTCATTCACTAGGTCCCCCCGCGTGGTTCTGGGATTTTTGCTCACCGTTCTTGTGATCATTCTAACCCCACGGGGTGGGATTTTGCGTGGAGCCCCAGATCAAGGGAGATTATCAGTGGTCTTGTATGTCTTCCATTTTCTAATTATTGCTCCCACTGTTGATTTCTTCACTCCAAGCTGGTTGGCTATTGCAGATTCAGTCTTCCCAGCCTGGTGCAGGGCTACAATTTTGTTTCTGGTGTCCTTTGACAGCTCTTTGGTCTTCACCATAGTGGAGTTTGGAGTCAGACTGTTTGAGGGTGTGCACAGGTGTCTTTTTATACTGATACCAAGTTTAAACAGGTGCCATTACTACAGGTAATGAGTGGAGGAAAAAGGAGACTCTTAAAGAAGAAGTTACAGGTGTGTGAGAGCCAGAAATCTTGATTGTTTGTTTCTGACCAAATACTTATTTTCCACCATAATATGCAAAAAAAATGATAAAAAAACAGACAATGTGATTTTCTGGATTTTTTTTTCTCAGTTTGTCTCCCATAGTTGAGGTCTACCTATGATGTAAATTACAGACGCCTCTCATCTTTTTAAGTGGTGGAACTTGCACTATTGCTGACTGACTAAATACTTTTTTGCCCCACTGTAGGTGCTGACATAGAAGAGGACCATAAGAAATATTGGGCTGCACGTAATCCATCACTATGGTGAATACTTGTGTATAGAGATTCAACATCACATACCAAGAGGGTATTGGCATCAACATGAAGTCCATCAATTTTTTTGAGAAATTCGTTAGTGTCCTTAATAAAGGATGGTAATTCCTCAACCAGGGGCTGTAATCCAGATTCGACAAATTTATTTACATTATCAAGATAATTGCCACAGCCAGAGATAATAGGTCTACCAGGTGGTATTAACTGATTCAAACGAATGGATTTAGTATTACTGTCTGCCAATATTATTAAATAAAGGCAATTTCTATACATCTAGTCTGATATATTTATTTATGTATATCATTTGTTCTATATATAATCCATTCGTTTGAGTCTTGTTGGTTTTCTCTTTTGAGTGGTCACCACTCTTTTGCACTTTCTAGCTTTCACCTTGAAGGGGTAGCTAATTATATATACAGTCACAAATATTTATGTATATGCATGTATAACCCCTATATAATTCTATAGTGTAATTTGGTGTATTCCCATTAAGTGTTTCCCCCATATAAGGTTTAAAATCCTGGAGTGCCCGCAAGGTCCCCCTGCTCAAGAAGGTACATGTACAGTCCCGTTTGCCAATGAACACCTGCATGATTCTGTGAGTGATTGGAAGAAGGTGCTGTGGTCAGATGAGACAAATTTTGAGGTCTTTGGCATTAACTCAACTTGCCATGTTTGGCGGAAGAGAAGTGCTGCCAATGACCCAAAAGAACACTGTCTCCACTGTCCAGCATGGAGGTGGAAACATTATGTTTTGGGGTTTTTCTTTGCTAAGGGAACAGGACTACTTCATGGCATCAATGGGAGCATGGATAAAGCCATGTACAGTAAAATCCTGACTGACAGCCTCCTTCCCTCCGCTAGGACATAAAAAATGGGCCATGGCTGGGTCTTCCAGTAAGACAATGACCCAAAACATACAGCCAATGTGACAAAGGAGTGGCTCAAAAAGAAGCACATTAAGGACATGAAGTGGCCTAGCCAGTCTCCAGAAATTAATCCCATAGAAAACTTATGGAGGGAGTTGAAACTCCGAGTTGCTAAGCGACAGCCTCAAAATCTTAATTAGTTAGAGATTATGTGCAAAAAGTAGAGGACCAAAATTCCTCCTGATATGTGTGCAAATCTCATCATCAACTTCAAAAAACATCTGACTGCTGTGCTTGCCAACAAGGGTTTTGCAAACAAGCATTAAGTCTTGTTTGCTAGCGGGATCAAATACTTATTTTTCACTGCAAAACGCAGATACATTTATTTTATTCAATGTGATTTTCTGGATTTTATTTTTGAAATTCTATCTCTCAATGTTAAAATTAACCTACCCTTAAATTTATAGACTGTTCATGTCTTTGTCAATGGGCAAATACTTATTTCCCCCACTGTATTTTCATATTCAGATATGGTCCGGTGAGGCGCGGTATGCTGCTATCCCTGGAAGATATTCTGAAAATATTCAGTTACAACAATGCTCGTTGTTTCTGTGCTTTTTTTATAAGCAACTGTATCCACTTTGATCGCATGAATTACATGAATAACTACCAATAAGTAGATTTAAAGAGGCAATAAAAGGCTGTTTTGATGTAAAAAATAGAGGTACAAATAATAATACTTTCTGATTTTATGAATCCTTACACTTAATAAGCTCTGTATATACAAAAAAGGAGTTGGTAGAACTGCAGCCTATCCCTGCCCTGCTGATCATGTGATGGACAAAATTTTTTTTCGCTTTCCTTAGGTTTTTATTTAATACATTTTTTTCCTAAATAATATAAAAGAAACAACATAAACTATACATACTATATCTACGGTATATCATCTAAAATCCGTGTTGATAGGTCTAACAAGAATAGCTGTCATAATATAGTCTAAAATGTAGTAAAAATAAAAAAAATGAAGTCCATCCATGGTAGTATTCTGGTTTGTTTGGTCAAATTAATGAAAGCAACCAAGTTAAAGATAACAAAATGTAAAAAAAAAATCTTTGCCAAAAAGACAATCTCAATATTCCTACAAGCCTCAACACTGTTTCCCTAAAGATGACATTTTGCTTATTAAAATAAATCGCAAATATAAACTTTCTATCCTTTTAACTTTTAAGACAAATTCATTTTTGTTATTACACATACTTACCTTTTATAGCCACAGGATAAAGAGTCTGTACTTTACTCAATAACAAAACTGTTTATGGCAATAATGCGCACGTTTTGTTTTATGGAAACCACCCTGCTTGACCTTACTAATTGCTTTTTTTCAGCATTACCTTCTGAATCCAACAATTTGCTTACTCATTCATAAAAAATTGTTAAATGTGAGTTGTAGCGCCCATTTTAATCTATACACCTTTACGCTATTTCCCTTCACATGAAAATATATTAGCATATATAATTAATACTTTGCAAGAAACTCTTTTTATTTCTACATACAACTTCACATTCTGGAACTTTGTAATGAGATTTTGCATTGTAAATCAAGCCATTATTATACTAAAATAACAGCATAACCTACAAGAAAAGAAGCGACAATGGTCTCTAATTATCATCATACAGGAAGATACTGACCCGATTTAATGGAGTGCTGTAGATAAAGATTTGAAATTAAAGCAAAGGTATTCATTAGGGATTTTAAATTATTAATGGCCTTAATAGAATTCAGAAAAGTGCTGTATTTATTTCATTAAAAGAAAAAAAGATGAAAAAAATACTCATGGCTGGGAATACTAGACTATTGTAGCTTATGCTGAGTAATATTTTATTAAATTAACAAATTAATGAAAAATGATTCTGGGAATATTGTACCACTTCAGTAAATTAGGTCTAGCAAAGGGAACATGTTAATTATATCCTTGTGCTCCAGAAAAAATATTTTTTTTTATTAGAAGAATCCATTTCAATCTTAGTCTTTCTGATAGTCCTATTATGTAGCAAGACATTTCTAAACAACACCAATATCATTATCTAATACTTACAGAAAGTATATGATCCTACTGAGCACGCAACATTACATGACATTCTAACAATGTATCTGATTAGTAAGTCCCATATAACTAGCTACCATCACACACTATTATTTCATCATACAATACTTTTAAAATGGGTAAATGCAATAATATGACACTTCACTTATTAGCACTGACAGATATATTAGTATGAAAGAACAAAAAATTCACATTTATGATGTCTGTACCTTCCATTAAATTGAACATTAACATGAGAAGAATAAACTGAGCATTCTTTATTCTCGATCAAGATGAATTCCAGACATTTGGCCAAACTCGGAAAGACCGAATGAAATTATGTCACCCTATGCCTGATTGATTATTACATATGCACTTGTTGTTTTGTCTTTTTCTTAGTATTTTTTGCCTGTTTTTCATTTGCACCTAATTCTTGGTTTATTTTTTTTCCTTTATAAAGTCTATTTTATATATATTCACCAGTTGTTGTTTTTTTAATGCTTGCCATTTTGGGCGGAGTTTAGGATTTCCAGATGTTTTTGCTGAATTTTAATCTGTGATTTTTCTAAATGTCGTAAAATTTATCGCGAATGTACTCCAGTCTTTGCCTGGAGTGATTTTATGCATGCCAGTTATTTTAGCACAATTTTTTATGCCATTTTGCGAAACTTGCAGCTTTATTGCCCTAAAAAAGTAGCAAAAAGGTTAAAGTTAAAAATAAAGACCATTTGTGTAAAATGTATGAACGGTGTACACCATTTTGATGAAAAAAAGAAAAAAATGGCTTAAAAAATACAAAACACAAATCAGACCACATAAGTTTAGATTGCGACACATTAGGAATATTTTTGCTTCAGCACTGCTGTTGTTTATTCATTTTCTTAGCAACTTAACCTGAATTCATCTCATAGCTGATGAGGTTGCAGATAGACACATATTGGAGGACATGGCTTAGCTGAGGATAAGGATGGACAAGTATGCCTTAGATTCATGATTAAACCTCCACATTAATTGATAAGGCAACATAAAAAGGCCAGATAGTCACAATCCAAGGATCTTAAGTTCTCCACAAAATGTTGACCTGTTTAAAGTAAAAAAAAAAATGAAACCCCAAACTTGACTGTTCTTCACCAGCTGAAGGTTGCAACAAGATTTTACCTTGATCACTGAGAAATTGAGAAAGAAAAAGAGAGTTGTCTGCTTTCCTAGAACTCTGTAAGTGGCAGGGAATAAAAAAATCACAGATTTGAAAAAATTCAGCTGCAAAAAAAGGGAAGGCCTAGAGCTTCTACTAAAGACAATCAACGTGCCTCCAAGAGGGAAAGTCAAGGGCCATAACAACATCTCATCAGACCAAGCTTCTATCTCGAAGCCTATAAAAGCAATGGTCCAGACTAGAAGAGGAAAATTCTAAAATTTATGGAGATACCTCCTCAAAACTGAATCTAGACCTGCTTGTAAATCCGCGCTTCTCTAATCAAATGGCCACAGAATAAATTATATTAAATTCTTGGGACGTGCGAACAAGTTAAAAATAAAATGTGCAATGTCAGCCAAATGCATAGTGATATGGTACATGCGTACCTGTATCTTAAAGAGGAGCTTAAAGGAGTATTTCAATCTCCAAGATCCTATCCCAATATGTAGCAGGTGGAATAATAATAATATTAGCCAATACCTCCAATTAAAAATATAGTACAGTTTTTCTGATTCCCAATGTCTATCTCCTCATGTGCTAGCATTGCAGGACCTTAGGTATCCATGGCTATGACCACTGATTTAGTGACAGTTAGTTAGCTGGTTGCTAGTGGTCATAGCCATGGATACCTGTGGTCCTATAATGCCTGCACATGAGAAAAGAGACATAGCAAATCATAAAATCTATACAAGAATTCTAATTGGAGGTGTTGGTTAGTATTATTATTGCAACTACTACATTGGGATAGGATCTTGTAGATGGGAATATCTCTTTAACGCTCTCAAAATAAACGTGGTAGACATGGAGGATAAGAATAGGAGGAATGAAATTCAATCCCGGAGTTTCACTGAAAATGTTCTTCTGTCAAAACTCTATTTGTACAAATAAAAACTATTTTGTCAGCTTTGACAGATGCTCAGTCTTATGTTTTAATAATCAACAGGGCCCACTGCCTGCCAAAAAGCAAAAAATCTGCCTGACAAATCCAATAAAGATGTTATTGTAAGGCTGCATTTTTCACACAAATGTTATGAAAAAGAA
The DNA here is from genome assembly GCF_032444005.1 of Ranitomeya imitator. Lineage (NCBI taxonomy): Eukaryota > Metazoa > Chordata > Amphibia > Anura > Dendrobatidae > Ranitomeya > Ranitomeya imitator. The sequence goes on from NC_091285.1 coordinate 74,776,792, forward strand.
AGTTTCACCTCACTGTGGAGAAATCTAAAGCTACACAGACCTGTCACAGGTCACCATACAAGCAGTCACAGGTCATTACAATTCTTCACATTTCTAGAATTCTCTTCCGATGGGACTTTTACAAAAAGCTTATAGTCCACAAAGATGGCAAAACCTTCATCATTGCTGACCTGGATAAAGGCACAAGGCTACTCTAGAAGCTTCTTAACCATCAATGAACACCACAACCTTACCAACTTTGGGAATATCAGGAACTGACACCAGGATACATGAATTGGAACACATTCTTGTATCCTTTCTACCCTCTTTACTTAATTGAGGTATAGTGCCCTCTTTCTCCATTAAATGGAGGTTATATCATTCCGACCACCTCATACGGTTCCAAACTTTCTTCTAGAACATTTATATAACAAGAGGGATCTCTAGTCTCAGAAATAACCAGTAGTAATGACTTTGCAAAGAAAAAGGCTGGACAAAAACAATATTAACTCAAAAGTATCAAAAGTGAAAATACTAACTTCCAAGTAAAAACTGCATATCTTTAGAAATCACAAAAATTCATTGAACATAACTTCTATTAAAGAGAACTTGACAGCATATATGTGCTGCCCAATCAATGGGCAGCATGTATAAGGTAATGACTGTATAGATTGTATAGATTTAGACATACCTGGCTGAGTTCATACAGCCAATGCATGATACATGCTGATCGAGGATCGGGCAGCTTGAATCAGCTTGAAAGTTCCTTTTAACAGAATTAACTCAAAAGTTTTAGTGTGTACATTTTTCCATCTTGAGAGAATGAGAATATCCCAATATACCACCAAATATGGTAAGCAAAATGGTATAATACTGCAGAAATTCATTGATTTGAATAACAAGTAAACAATCCTCAGCACATAAATGGTAATGTCAGCAGAAGCAATGAAATAAATATCTTGAATTGGATTAATTATGACTTTGGCAATGCTCCAGAACACAGTTCAGTTGTGATGATAAAAAAGCTAATTCATTACAAATTCTTTTTGTTACATTTCAATAATATTTGTAATTCAGAGCAAAAAAACTATTAAAATGGAAAATGTCATGATGATGTGATACGTCACAGCACGTTCCGAATCAACCTCTATTTTCTGGTATTATTGAGCTTTAGATATCAATGGGAAAATAGATTTTTATCCTGGTTATTTTCTTCAGAAAAATCTTCGACATTACAGTGAATTCGAATTTGTATTCTCCTTTGATCATACATAAAATGTAAATGGATAAGTAGGTTTTATAGGTGTTAACAAAATTCTGTAGCAACCTAATTAGATTTATTTTCTTACTGATAATTTTGATACTATGAGTTTCTGGAACATTAAACTATTTTTGCGTCACATAACTGTATTCTATTCAAAGCAAATGGATTACAGCTCCCATTAGTACAAAAAAGGGCTTATACAACACAAGAGATGAAAAAGAAGAGAATCTGATTAGCACTGCGTATCTTAAACCTTATTTGACTGTTATGCAGCATTACTTTCATTTCATGTTCATAAACTATATCTTATTATAAGATTGTTTCTTGTCAAAGGAATACAAATGTTTTGATGTTGTAACAAAAAATTAACAGTATAAAGGGGCTACTGTTCAATGATTCTCACAACATATTTTGTAATTTTTAATATTGTTAATCAAGGGTCGTTCTTGCCCAATAAGACCAGATGTTTGATTCCAGTAGCAGCAAGTCTGACAACGTTGGATGCAGTCAAATATTTTTTAAGTATTAGCCATGGTTATTTATTGAGAAACTAATCTGAAGGTAAAGACGTCTCTTACCAATTGTAGGCATGATTCATTTAGATTCCAAGATCCTTAAAACACACAAACCAGTTTTCGGCTATGGGACGGAGCCGCCATTGGGTGAGATACTACACACTCATTGCTACTTCCATAACTATCATCACCTAGAGCACCATAATTCTCTAATTGCACACTACAGTAATTCAGTGAAAAATTGGTCTGAGGGGATGCAGAGGTGCGCTGTCGGCCGAGTAAAGGAATATCTTACTAATTGTAGGCATGACTCACTTATAAGAAGATTCTTAAAACACACAAATGAGTTTTCAGCTCCAGATCGGAGCCTTCATCAGGTGTGATACTACACACGCACCGCCACTTCCATGTTCATCCTCTACTAGGGCATTGTAACTCTCTAACTGCACACTATAGGGATTTAAGTTCATTTAAATTCCATGGCGTTAAAAAAGTTTCAAAAACCTAAAAGAGATGAGACTGGAAAAAATATGTTCTCCGTAAGGAAGCTTTTTGGATTTATTTATTAAAAATCCAATTTCCCCATGGATTAAACAATAAAAAATATTTTTTAGATTTTGTAAATTAATGTGACATAATTATGTCTTATATCGAATTTAATTTTTTTATTTAATTAACTTCATACAATATCTTTCAACATTATATACAACAAGTTATTTGGATTTAATGGGTCTATTGATATTAGTCTAGTTGAATGCTACTCATACACATAACTCTACCAATTAATATTATAGGTATTATTTCTAGATGAATGTTCTTGAAGTTTCTTCAATAATGTATTCTTGTATTGCGGCATTTATGGCATGTGAATTTGGAGTTCAAACATGTCATCTCTCAGCTGCAATCTGTAGATGACAGCAGTAGATTTTTGAGCGTTTTGGCTATATATCAGTAGCTTGTTAATTTTTGTGTTAACTGTGACTTATAATACATAATTTATTGAAATTACAATAAAGATTTTTCATGTTTAATTCCTGCGCTGAATTCCAAAATTGCTAAATGCTTGCCTGAGAACTAAACCAACTAAACTGGTCTAGAGGTGAACAGATATCTTAAAATGAAATTCAGTTCTCCTTGAACATTACAAAATCTGCATTTACCAAAAAGCAAATTTTTCATAATTTTCTGTGTCACGGTTTGACCAAAATTGTAGGTGCCAGGTGCCATTTTGCTGAACTATATAAACCATCAAAATGTTAAAAAATATAAAAAGAAATTATGCTCACCACTCACTTTTTTGACCCATTTCCTCATTTTCGTATCAGCTCAGAGAGGACTGATTCTCTAGGCCTCTTCAAGCTAGTCTGGGACTTATGGCTCTGACAAGACTCGGGATTGTTCTACGCTTGCATCTGCAAGGTCATGGTGCACATCATAATGTCATTATGGCATTACCTTATGCATGCTTGTGCAGAACAGTGCCAGAAATCATTAGAGTCAGTAGTTCCAATCTAACATGAAGAGGACCAGAAAGCCATCATGCTGTGTTCTAACGGGCATGTGCGGGGACATCTTACTGTGCCCAAAGATGTGTCTGACATAATGTTGTGCTCTGAGGAGCATGTGTGGTCCATAATGCTGTGCCCTGAGGGACATGTGTGGGACATCATGCTGTGCCCTAAGGAGCATGTGTGGGGACATAATACTGTGCTCTAGAGGGCATTTGTGGGGACATCATTCTGCATGCGCCATCATACTTTGTAGGGAGCTGTGGTGATTTTATGGCCATCACATTGTGTTGAGAGCTTTTGATGAAGGTACAAGGTCTAACAAACAGGAGCAGAATAATTTGCTGCTTTATGTCAACCTTATAAAAAGCAGGAAATTATATTTTTTAATTAGCTTCTATAGTGAAAAGCACATTACAATAAGCCTTATTGTAGCATGTATTAAATGTAGCAGCGAATCACAATACGTACGGTAATTCAACTCAATGTAAAAAAAATACAGAAAATAATAATAATAATAATAATCTTTATTTATATAGCGCCAACATATTCCGCAGCGCTTTACAGTTTAACAGTTTCAAACACAAAAGTCATAAGTAACAACGTTAACAATACAATAATTAAAGCAAAATAAGACGACCCTGCTCATGAGAGCTTACAATCTACAATGAGGTGGGGGAGATACAAAGTACAGGTGTGTATTTACAATCATGGTCCAGCCATCTTCAGGGGTTGGGGAATAGATGGGGATAGTGAATGGGCTACACACACACAAACATAACATAACTTTGATTAGTGAACGTGATAGGCCGCTCTGAACAAATGTGTTTTGAGCGAGCGCCTAAAACTATGCAAATTATGGATGGTCCTAATATCTTGGGGTAGAGCATTCCAGAGGATTGGCGCAGCACGGGAGAAGTCTTGGAGTCGGGAATGGGAGGTACGGATTAGTGCAGAGGTTAGCCGAAAGTCATTTGCAGAGCGCAGTGGTCTGTTAGGCTGATAGACAGAAATGAGGGAGGAGATGTAAGGGGGTGCCGCACTGTGGAGAGCTTTGTGGGTGAGAACAAGTACTTTGAATTGTATCCTGTAATGAATGGGCAGCCAGTGTAACGACTGGCGAAGAGCGGACGCGTCCGAGTAACGATTAGCCAGATGGACGACCCTGGCTGCTGCATTAAAGATGGACTGGAGAGGGGAAAGTCGAGTGAGGGGGAGGCCAATTAATAGAGCGTTACAGTAGTCCAGGCGGGAGTGGATCAGGGCGACCGTGAGGGTTTTAGCTGTCTCCATGGTGAGAAAAGGGCGGATTCTAGAGATGTTCTTTAGGTGTAAGCTGCACGAGCGGGCAAGAGATTGTATATGGGAGGTGAAGGAGAGATCGGAGTCAAACATAACACCCAGACAGCGCGCCTGCTGCCGGGGTGTTATTATGGTGCCACCCACGGAGAGGGAAATGTCAGATTTAGGGAGGTTAGTAGATGGTGGGAGCAGAAGAAGTTCAGTTTTGGAGAGGTTGAGTTTCAGATAGAGAGCGGACATAATGTTAATAATAATAATACTGTAATAATAATAGTGAACAGAATTAAAGTCGGATTATATGTTCAGCCCTTCACAACTGTTTTGATTTCTCTTGTGCCCTCTTGGGAAAATTAATTGCTAAACCCATGCCCTTCAGTTTAATAAAGTACAATAAATTGGTGGAAAGTAACTTATCTGTGAATGAAAGTGAATTGAAAATTGTCAATTTCTAGTCTTTCATTATTTCTGTTAATATCTCATAATAAAACTTATACAACAAAGCACTTTCCCAAATTAGTATATTGTATGCAAAGATCTGTAACATATTACTTCAATTTAAAAAAAAATGCAATTTTGTTTAGTTTATAGTCATCGACTTATTTATTATATTTTAAAATCTTAAAAATCTAAACATTTATGCAAAAATAGTAACAATTCTAATCTGAATGTTCTTAAAAAATTTGCAGAATTGAATTCTATTGGCTCATTTTTATCTAGAAATCTTGTTCAAAGGTTGAGTCTTTTTTTAAGGGAAGCTGTCACCGCCTTGGACATACCCAAGCTATTAATAAGGGCATAAAGGTACAAGAATACTTAAAATACTCATACCTGCATGGCTCATATCTGTGGCATTGTTCTTCAGAAATCCTCTTTTAATCCTTCATGTTAATCCGATCTTACAGGCTCCAAGGCATCCGGTGCCTAGAAGGAAACTCAGCCTCATGTATTCATTTCTGTGCCTGCCGCCTCCCATCAGTGTCACAGTGCCCTGGGAAATCTAGTGGTTCTCCGCACCTGCACCCTGCAATTACAATATTCTGACCTTCTATGGGCCTGCACAGAAGAAACAAGAAACCAATGTCCATAGAAAGGTGGGATATCGCATTTGCAGGGCGCAGGCAAGAGGCAACAATTAGACATCATAAGGCCCTGTGACACTGATGGCAGGTGACAGACATGCAAATGAAAACCGGAGGCCGAGTTTCCTTCCAGGCAATGCAGATCTGAAGCCTGGTAGAATGGATTAACATTAAGGATTAAAAAAAGTTTTCTGAAAAACAAAACCACTCATGAGGCATACAGGTATGACTATTTTAAGTATTCTAGTATCTATATGCCCATATTAATAGTTAAGCTACCTCCAAGGGGGTTACAAAATCCCACTAACAGCTCATCCTAATGGCAATAAGTGAGACACAGTTGTGATATCAGACATTCAGTAGTTTTTGGACCAAAGTGGTGCTGATTTTGGACATTCTGTTCAACCCATTCCATCCACAAGTATTATAGTAAGCTGTTAATGTTACAAAGAATTTATCAAGACTGCCTTCTCATTTGGAAAATATATTTTCACATATCTAATGTCACAGGTCTCAGACACTATCGTAAATTATAGAGTATATAGCTATTGCTCATAACAAGTCATCAAAAGAGCTGGCCACTTTCTCTTGTTCATGAAAGTTGCCAGCACTTCTGTTTATTAAATGGCTGCCGATGGAGGAAAATGTGATCAGACCAGTCAATCAGCAGCCTGGAATTGAGAAAACAGCACTAACAAATTTAAGTGGCCAACTTCTTTACTTTGCAACATTTTTATCCAGCACTACTCAGCTGAAAATTTGAGCATCAACCTTCATTCTTAACAAATTTCCCACCTTATGTCTATCTTGCTTATTATTGAATTAAAAGGAACTGACCAGGTCCCTAAACAGCGTTCCAATGCTGTCTAGCCACCTTAACGACAGAATAAGATGCGTGTTGGAGCACCGTCCATCAACCCATAGCATTCAATGAACAGTGTCTGTATGTCCGCCCTGTGGAAAAGTGAGCTGTCAATTAAAATGCGGAGGTGTGCTGACATGTACTGCTCATTGTGTACGAAACGGTGACTGAAATTGTTCTGCCACTCTTCTATGAGTACCAGCCGGCAACTCCTGGGAAGAATAAAGTTCATTTTTTCCCAATAGCCAAGATTTCACTTAGTGCTCATTTAGGTGTCCGTTTTTCATGTGCACATACTATCCGTTTTTTTCACGAAGACCAATCTGTGAAAAATGTCGGAGGCTAATTGTCTAATTTTGATCCGAGTGATGGATCAAATAGTCAGTGCAAGTCTATGGGTACATGACAAAAATTGTTCCTGGATCTGAGTGTGGTCCAATTTTCAATCAATATTATATAGGTAATGGTGAAAATGACAGTACACACTCTGATTACAGTCTGATCAAAATAATAGGTAAGTTTTTCTCATGCATGACAATATCATAGATCTGAATAAGAGCTACGCCATACAGCATTGGAACACAAGTAACATGTAGATTAACACTATATCTGCAGGTTAATAGCATTTAAGGACGTGACAGGTTCACTTTCAGTATAAATTGAGAAATAAAATTAATTCAACTTCTTATACTGATACTATTTTTTCAACTCAGGAGTCAGGACTGAAGGGTCTGCTGTTCCTCTTCCTCTCTTTGTTATTTCCAAGACCATTGGATTAATTCCTAACCTCCTTACTTGCTGGACTTGCCACCATGGGATTGGGACAAATGAGGCTAGAAATTGGATTGATGGATCATTGACACATTAGCTAATTGTTTCTATTATTTTTTGCATTCATCTTAACCAACATTAGGAAAACCAAGACAATTGATAAATAAATTAATTTAAAAATTCTCTTTATTTTATTTTATTTTTTTACAATAATTTTGTAATACTTTACAAATACATTGTTTTGGAAAACTAAAGATCCTGAAAACTACAGTGCAATAGTGCTCTGTTTGTGATTAGCTTGCAAATGAGAAGCTGTTTTTAGCCTAATAGAGTCACCCTTAGGGTCCATTCAAATCTACTATTTTTCATAAAAAATAGATTTTATGACATTTTTATTATATTCTGCAATGTGCGCCTCCAATTTGCATAGTTATGCAAATGCCATCAGTTGCTATCAATTGAGGCAATGACCTGCATCAAAAATCATTGATATTTCCAAAACCGCAATGTGAAGGCGCTAATAAAAGGAACATAATGAGAATTAATATCTCCAAATTTTAAAAGTTCATTCTGAACTGCTGAACCTCACAAATTCTTGAGCTTGAGCCAAGGTTATACTTATTCAGCATTCACTACAGCATTTCACGGATTTATCGTTTGTACTTTTTCTATTTAAAACCGCATTACAGAACTAATGTCATTGCACACAATAGCACAAAATTTTCCCGAGTTTCAGTTAATAAAGTGAACAAACACTTAAGTACAAAGTTACATGCAATATTTGAAGAGACATGTGAAGGTGGACACACCTTCTCATTTAAAGATTTTTCTGTATTTTCATGACTATGAAAATTGTACACTTACACTGAATGTATCAAAGCTATGAATTAACACATGTGGAATGAAATACTTAACAAAAAAGTGTGAAACAACTGAAAATATGTCTAATATTCTAGGTTCTTCAAAGTAGCCACCTTTTGCTTTGATAACTGCTTTGCACACTCATGGCATTCTCTTGATGAGCTTCAAGAGATAGTCACCGGGAATGGTCTTCCAACAATCTTGAAGGAGTTCCCAGAGATGCTTAGCCCTTGTTGGCCCTTTTGCCTTCAGTCTGCGGTTCAACTCACCCCAAACCATTTCGATTGGGTTCAGGTCTGGTGACTGTGGAAGGCAGGTCATCTGGTGTAGCACCCCATCACTCTCCTTCTTGGTCAAAAAGCCCTTACACAGCCTGGAGGTGTGTTTGGGGTCATTGTCCTGTTGAAAAATAAATGATGGTCCAACTAAATGCAAACCGGATGGAATATCATGCCGCTGTAAGTGTCTGTGATAGCCATGGTGGTTCAATATGCCTTCAATTTTGAATAAAACCCGAACAGTGACACCAGCAAAGCACCCCCACACCATCACACCTCCTCCTCCATGCTTCACGGTGGGAACCAGGCATTTGTAGAGTCCATCCGTTCACCTTTTCTGCGTCGCACAAAGACACAATGGTTGGAACCAAAGATCTCAAATTTGGACTCTTCAGACCAAAGCACAGATTTCCACTGGTCTAATGTCCATTCCTTGTGTTCTTTAGCCCAAACAAGTCTCTTCTGCTTGTTGCTTGTCCTTAACAGTGGTTTCCTAGCAGCTATTTACAGTTGTTGCAGAGATGTGTCTGCTGCTAGAACTCTGTGTGGCATTGATCTGGTCTCTAATCTGAGCTGCTGCTAACCGGCGATTTCTGAGGCTGGTGACTCGGATAAACTTATCCTCAGAAGCAGAGGTGACTCTTGGTCTTCCTTTCCTGGGGCGGTCCTCATGTGAGCCAGTTTCTTTGTAGTGTTTGATGGTTTTTGCCACTGCACTTGGGGACCCTTTCAAAGGGTGCGCAATTGTTCGGATTGACTGACCTTCATTTCTTAAACTAATGATGGCCACTCGTTTTTCTTTACTTAGCTGCTTTTTTCTTGCCATATTACAAATTCTAACACTCTACTCAGTAGGACTATCAGCTGTGTATCCACCAGATTTCTGCACAACACAACTGATGGTCTCAACCCTATTTATAAGGCAATAAATCCAACTTATTAAACCTGACAGGGCACACCTGTGAAGTGAAAATCATTCCCGGTGACTACCTCTTGAAGCTCATCAAGAGAATGCCAAGAGTGTGCAAAAAGGGCACACCTGTGAAGTGAAAATCATTCCCGGTGACTACCTCTAGAAGCTCATCAAGAGAATGCTAAGAGTGTGCAAAGCAGTTATCAAAGCAAAAGGTGGCTACTTTGAAGAACCTAGAATGTAAGACATATTATTGGTTGTTTCACAATTTTTTGTTAAGTATATTATTCCACATAAGTTAATTTATAGTTTTGATGCCTTCCGTGTGAATGTATAATTTTCATAGTCATGAAAATACAGAAAAATCTTTAAACGAGAAGGTGTGTCCAAACTTTTGGTCTGTACTGTACCTACATTTATGGAAGAACCAAAGCACAAAGGACACAATTATTCTTGTACAGAAAAGGGTCTTCCTCAACCATATTATATAACAGGCATAACGCATTCTGGAAGGATTTTTTTTCATCCAGGTAACCAACCAAATAACATTATATTTGGCCATTAAAATGCCAGACAGTAAAACAAGATTTATCACTCAGTTTGGAAAGTTTCTTTTTTTTTGTCTTGCAAATGTATTTTCCGGTTAAATATTACAATACAAGTTCATGCTCTGAAGTCTCGCTAGACCCAAAGCATAATATATGGAGGATTGGGAAGTAGTTAAGAAATAATAAATTATCACCTGTCCTAAGGTAATACCTCACCTGTCCTTCTGTCACAACTGCCTAATCAGTCTTTAGCTAATTTTGAATCATTCTTTTATCTGGATGTTTTGACAATTATTCGACATCATGTAGTCATATGTGTGGCACAATGCATGTTAATGACAATGAGATTTCACAATTCACATGTATTGCACCTCAATAAACCACATGAAGTCTAGTCAGCTCCATAATGTGATGAAGACCAATCCAAATTAAGCAGAGGAATGGGAGGCCTATTACGGCAGTAGGACAAGTGAGAGACTGGCTCAGTAACGGAGTGTATATTGTTTATGTATATATATTTATACACTTTAACAACCTCCTGCTTCTCTATAAATTATGCATTAGGCTCACCAGGTGAAGAAGATTCTCTAAACCTCAGTTCCAGTTGGGCACATAGACTCTGGGCATTGATGCAGCAAGAAGGAAGAACTTGGGAAACACAGAAATCTCACTAGCAGCGGAATGGATGGAGTGCCACTCAGCAGGGATGAATGCAAGTTGAAATCACAGGTCAGGGAGCAAAGCAAAAATGGAACCTTAGAGTGTCAATCCCAAGACCCAGGTATGTGTTATAGGGGCCTTATGTAGGTCTAGGGAGATCATTTCCACTTCAGGCAACCTGCTAAACCTGACAAGGGGTACAACAGAGTGCAAGTGGACCGAGATGAAGAGCATGAGATATCTTGTACAGGTGTATAAAATTACGCCACCTTATAAGGCCCCTCCCTAACAAGCCAGTGATGGCAGAAAGAGGATGCTTAGCATACAATCTATTGAACAGGGTAGGGGCATCTATGTTCTTTTTTCAGCACCCAGCAGCTCTCCTTTGGATCAAGAATCATTGTACAGTCCGGAACTGGTTGATTTTATACTGCGTAATTGGATCATAAGTAACAGCAGGAACTGTTTTGACTGTAGAAGAAGACTTGTTGAGGGCCATATGATGACCTGCACATGGAGAGTTTGAAAATAAAAAAACACACAAATAGTCAGCTCACCTGGAAATCTGCCACCTCTCATCTGTTCCTGCACCGAGGTAGGAGCACACAGTCCACAGGAGAAAATACGATAAATCCAGCAGGAAATTCAAGTATAAATTCTTGTTTATTTCTTCATATTTAAAATATAGATAATGGTAAACCACTCAAAAAGTATTACACAGCATCACGCATAAAAAGTTCATGGAGTGGCAGTGTTATTCCAATGCGTATCGACTTGATGTCTTAATCATGGCTTGATCAAGACATCAAGTCGAAATGCGTCAGAATAATGCTGCCACTCCATAAACTTTTTATGCGGGATGCTGTGTAATACTTTTTGAGTGGTTTACCATTATCTATATTTTAAATATGAAGAAATAAACACAAATTTTTACTTGAATTTCCTGCTGGATTTATTGTATTTTGTCCAGTTTGAAAATAAAGTGTCAAAAGCAAGATACACTCAGATTCAGTCACATCTTCCCTGCAGCTCTCTTTGACCCCATCTCCAGTGAAGACATAAGCAAAGCTCTGAAAGGAGGCAGATCAATTAAAGACAGTGGATCCAGAGCAGAGTTCAATTAAAGACAGTGGATGCAGAGCAGAGTTCAATTAAAAACACTGTGGATGCAGAGCAGAGTTTTTTAGATGATGAAGGAGGAAGAGTTTTGGGGCAGTTATGAAAACAAGATGATCCCCGCAGGACTATCTGGCCGGACGACAAATCAATGACCTGAGTATGTAGTCCCAAAGTCTCAAAAGTACCGGTGTATCAGAATGTGGCAAAATAAATATATATATATATATATATTCCCAACATGCAGTGCACCAATCTGAAGAGATAGAGTCACTGTCCAGAAAGTAAGAAATGGACATAGGCATAAATAAGTTATCTTTAGTGGAGAAAAGCGTTACTACTGTCAAGGTAAAAAGATATATCTTCATACACTTTTTGTACTTTTATATTCTTATGCTGTGAAACAATAAGTTTTCCCCTTTGCTTGCTGATGCAAATGTAACTGTATTTAAAATGGCTGCCAGTATTCACCTATGCCCTAGTTTCGTTTCTGAGAAGCTAAGTATCATTTCTGCTAAAGTCGAAACTTGAGATATGTGGAGAGAGGAGGATCCACCAGCTGACGTTAGGACTAACCAGAAAGACCGGATACTAGACATATATTGCTTAAACCCCGCCTAACCCCGCCTATTGCACACCTTCCCCTAATGCACTACATAATGCTGTGTATCAGGAAATAAAGCTCAGTTGCTGTGACGTTGCTACTACTTGTAGAAGCACGAGCATGCACTGAGATTGAACCAGCACTTTGTCTGACTCATTCTTACCCAGTACCAATGCTCATAGTCTAATTTGGAATGACTGGTGAATGAAGGGTATTGTCGTGACGACCCCGACACTACCTCCCAGTGCACATAGGATCTTAAGTTCTCCCCATTTGGCCTTCAGTTTGGAAAAATGTGTGCAATAATGTTTCAATTTACCACAGTACAGGGTCTGTCAATCAGGGCATTTAAGCTGGAGACAGTCTGTTCTGACCGAATTCCATGGGTTTCGGTTCAGTCATTCTCGGTGAATATTTTCAAGATATTTCAGATTGTGAGACACGGAAATCAAGTGTTTTTTCTTACACTGTTCTTTAAAACGTAAGTCCACTCGAGTGGCAAGGGATATCAAGCCATAAAAGGAAGAAGGCAAATATATACCAGTGAGTTAATTTTTGATCCGAATGGATAAGCCAGCATAGAAAACATCAAGGAGACTGGCATCGTTCCTGATTAATTTTCATCTAATTAATGATCAGACATTTATGGGAGTGCTAATACAAATTTTTTTTATATATATATCTTTAGATATAATTTGGGAAAAGTGAAAATGATTCATTTTAAGCATTTTTAATTTTTTACAATTTTTTTAATTAGTAGAATCCTTTGTAGAAATGAACATGTGATTGTCTGGTAGTTTTTTTTATACTATTGCATTTCAGTATGCAGTTTTAATCACTGTCTTATTTTCATAGAAGCACCATTATGACACAGCACAAGGGTCTTGTGCACATGCCTGGCTGTTGTAGTAACCCCCTGGATAGATGTAAGGACCATTTTAAAAATACATTTTTTTCCTTTTTTTTAGCATAAAGTATGGTAAAATGACATTTCAAACAGCTCATTCTGCAAAAACAAGTCCCCATGTAAATGGAAAAGTAAACAGGTTTGGCTTCAGGAATAATGGTAAAAAAAAAATCACAAATAAATGCACAAAAAATAGCTTTCATTATACTCTCCAATGGGTCTAGTCCTAAGGGTGTCTCTAGACTTCATCTGGCGCTTCCAGTCTTTTTGCGATCATTGCCCTACTTTGCTACTTCATTTGGTTGACGAGTTCCAAGTCATCCACACAGTGTCCTGCATCGCTCTCCTTTGCAGACGCACATCTGTCTGACCTGCCGAGGGCAGAGAAAAGTATTGTAATGCTCATGCATGGAGAAAGGCCGAAGAGCATCAGCACATGCACACTACAATGCTTTACTCTGCCATTGGTGATTGCAAGAAGGGAGTTGGCGCTGAATCAAGAAAAGAGACAACCATCGGACCGGAAAAATCTTTCTTTAAGTATAATAAAAGCTAATTTATGTACCGAGCTGGGCATATTGAGGACATGGATGCAGCAATCTAGAATGCAGTAACAGAGGGCTTAGAGGTAGAGTTGAGCGACCTTGACCTTTTTAGAGTCGAGCCGGGTTTTGCGAAACCCGACTATGTCCAAAGTCGGGTCGAGTGAAATCGGCCGATTATGACGTAAAGTCGGGATCGACCGAAACACGAAACCCAATGCAAGTCAATGGGGCAGCATAGTCGGCAGTGAGTGGGGGCCAGGAAAACACCTAGAGTGGCCATTTTAATGTCAAAACCATCCATTCTTCTTAATGAAGCTTGTCAAGCGTAATTTACCTTATAATAATTGGAAGGCATTTGAAATTGGGGGTCATTTGGCTAAAGTTGTGGGGGGTAGGGCTGGTTCAAGTAATTAGTGGGCCCAGGAAATCTGGACCACGTCACGGCAGTGGAGCAGGGAGAGGTAAGTATTTCAACTTTGCAAGTGCTGTGAACCTGAGCAAGCAGGGGGGGCCCACTCGTTGGCATTGGCACTGGCACAGGGCCCCTCAAAGTACAGCGGTGTGTTTGCACGGCGGGGGCGCCTCCCACCGGCAGCAACACTTTTGCGTACTATGAGAGGCCCTGTGCCAGTGACGTCGCCAACTAGTATTCCTCCCCCCACCTGATGAAGGAACCTGCACTTTCATCTGCACCTTCCTCTTTGTCCCCGTGTAAGGTGGTATGGTATGCGGGAAGAGCAACCTGACTTTCAGCAGGGTCACAATGTTGTTGTGTAGCGTGCACGGGGAATGTTGCGTTATGGGTCAATGTACCAGCAGACTCATCTATCACTGGCTGGGCAATGGGCACGATGAAGTGGAAACACAGATATAGGCCCAAAGAAGAAAGTGGGCTAAATGCAGTTCAAAATTGGTAACACAGGAATAACCAGGGGGCATTGCAGTGGAGGACAACTGGAATGAGAGGCTGACACAGAGAGTAGGGCCAAATCAGTAAGTAGTCGAAATGCAGTTCAAAATTGGCAACCGTAGTAAACAGGCGGCACAGCTTTGTTCAGTGGAGGAGAACAGCAAGGAGTGGCAGACACCGATAGTAGGCCCCAAACCAACTAGTACGCCAAATGCAGTTGTTCCATTTAACCACAATTTAATGAGAGCCTGAAGATAGAAGCTCAGGAAAGGCAACCTGGGGAACACCTTGGAGTGTAACACACCATCTCTCTCCACCCCATACCCATTTTGTATGGCCTAATGCAGTGTACTTTTCTACAACTACTAAACGAGAGTCGGAAGACCGAAGCAATGGCAAGGAAACCTGGGGAACACCTTAGAGTGTAACACACCCTCTCTCTACACCCCATACCCAATTTGAAGGCCTAATGCAGTGTAGTTTCCAAGAACTACTAAACGAGAGCCGGAAGATCGAAGCTCAGGAAAGGCAACCTGGGGAACACCTTGGAGTGTAACACACCCTCTCGCTACACCCCATACCCAATTTGAAGGCCTAATGCAGCGTAGTTTCCAACAACTACTAAACGAGAGCCGGAAGATCGAAGCTCAGGAAAGGCAACCTGGGGAACACCTTGGAGTGTAACAAACCCTCTCTCTACACCCCATACCCAATTTGTAGGCCTAATGCAGCGTAGTTTCCGACAACTACTAAACGAGAGCATGAAGATCGAAGCTCAGGAAAGGCAACCTGGGGAACACCTTGGAGTGTAACACACCCTCTCTCTACACCCCATACCCAATTTGTAGGCCTAATGCAGCGTAGTTTCCGACAACTACTAAACGAGAGCCGGAATATCGAAGCTCAGGAAAGGCAACCTGGGGAACACCTTGGAGTGTAACACACCCTCTCTCTACGCCCCATACCCAATTTGTAGGCCTAATGCAGCGTAGTTTCCGACAACTACTAAACGAGAGCCGGAATATCGAAGCTCAGGAAAGGCAACCTGGGGAACACCTTGGAGTGTAACACACCCTCTCTCTACACCCCATACCCAATTTGAAGGCCTAATGCAGTGTAGTTTCCAAGAACTACTAAACGAGAGCCGGAAGATCGAAGCTCAGGAAAGGCAACCTGGGGAACACCTTGGAGTGTAACACACCCTCTCGCTACACCCCATACCCAATTTGAAGGCCTAATGCAGCGTAGTTTCCAACAACTACTAAACGAGAGCCGGAAGATCGAAGCTCAGGAAAGGCAACCTGGGGAACACCTTGGAGTGGAACACACCATCTCTCTACACCCCATACCCAATTTGAAGGCCTAATGCAGAGTAGTTTCCAAGAACTACTAAACGAGAGCCGGAAGATCGAAGCTCAGGAAAGGCAACCTGGGGAACACCTTGGAGTGTAACACAACGTCTCTCTACACGACGGAAGGGCTGATTCTTAGGAAGGAAGGCTGTTGGAAATAAGCATTGCGCGTCCGAGGGTGATTATATTCTTATTAGGTATATACTCACCCTCGGACGCGCCCTGCTTCTTTATTTGGAATGAATGTTTATTTGCAATGTGGTGTTGACTTTCTCTATTATTTTGGTAATTAATGATTTTATTATTTTCATTATTTTGCATCTTCTCGGCAATAATATAAAGAAGACGCGACAGGACAACACTCGGTGGATGCCATATGTGTGTTTTCAATTTAAAAAAACTTTCAGTTAACTACTTGCAGGAGAAAGTAATTGTAGCTGGTGGCCATTTTTAGTACTGTACCAGATTAGAGTTGTGTGTTTGTTTTTAATGTTAAAATGTCTGCATTTGATATCTCACCAGTATTTTCTTTTTTATAAGCAAAATACTTATTTTTATATTTTCTGATGTTGGTTCCAGGGGTACACGGCCAGCAGTGCCCTGGTCAGTGTAGTAGTAGTTGAAAGAATGGACCGCAGACAGGCATCGAAGGCCTAAAATAATAACACATGGCTGTAGGCAATTTTAAATTGGTTCCAGGGGTACACGGACAGCAGTGGTGTGGTCAGTGGAGGCCTAGTGGAAGGAGTGACCGCAGACAGGCATCGAAGGCCTAAAATAATAACACATGGCTGTAGGCAATTTTAAATTGGTTCCAGGGGTACACGGGCAGCAGTGACCTGGTCAGTGTAGTAGTAGTTGAAAGAATGGACCGCAGACAGGCATCGAAGGCCTAAAATAAAAAAATTGGGCTGGCTGTAGGCAATTTTAAATTGGTTCCAGGGGTACACGGGCAGCAGTGGTGTGGTCAGTGGAGGCCTAGTGGAAGGAGTGACCGCAGACAGGCATCGAAGGCCTAAAATAATAACACATGGCTGTAGGCAATTTTAAATTGGTTCCAGGGGTACACGGGCAGCAGTGACCTGGTCAGTGTAGTAGTAGTTGAAAAAATGGACCGCAGACAGGCATCGAATGCCTAAAATAATAACACATGGCTGTAGGCAATTTTAAATTGGTTACAGGGGTACACGGACAGCAGTGACCTGGTCAGTGTAGTAGTAGTTGAAAGAATGGACTGCAGACAGGCATCGAAGGCCTAAAATAAAAAAATTGGGCTGGCTGTAGGCAATTTTAAATTGGTTCCAGGGGTACACGGACAGCAGTGGTGTGGTCAGTGGAGGCCTAGTGGAAGGAGTGACCGCAGACAGGCATCGAAGGCCTAAAATAATAACACATGGCTGTAGGCAATTTTAAATTGGTTCCAGGGGTACACGGACAGCAGTGGTGTGGTCAGTGGAGGCCTAGTGGAAGGAGTGACCGCAGACAGGCATCGAAGGCCTAAAATAATAACACATGGCTGTAGGCAATTTTAAATTGGTTCCAGGGGTACACGGACAGCAGTGACCTGGTCAGTGTAGTAGTAGTTGAAAGAATGGACCGCAGACAGGCATCGAAGGCCTAAAATAAAAAAATTGGGCTGGCTGTAGGCAATTTTAAATTGGTTCCAGGGGTACACGGGCAGCAGTGGTGTGGTCAGTGGAGGCCTAGTGGAAGGAGTGACCGCAGACAGGCATCGAAGGCCTAAAATAATAACACATGGCTGTAGGCAATTTTAAATTGGTTCCAGGGGTACACGGACAGCAGTGGTGTGGTCAGTGGAGGCCTAGTGGAAGGAGTGACCGCAGACAGGCATCGAAGGCCTAAAATAATAACACATGGCTGTAGGCAATTTTAAATTGGTTCCAGGGGTACACGGACAGCAGTGACCTGGTCAGTGTAGTAGTAGTTGAAAGAATGGACCGCAGACAGGCATCGAAGGCCTAAAATAAAAAAATTGGGCTGGCTGTAGGCAATTTTAAATTGGTTCCAGGGGTACACGGACAGCAGTGGTGTGGTCAGTGGAGGCCTAGTGGAAGGAGTGACCGCAGACAGGCATCGAAGGCCTAAAATAATAACACATGGCTGTAGGCAATTTTAAATTGGTTCCAGGGGTACACGGACAGCAGTGACCTGGTCAGTGTAGTAGTAGTTGAAAGAATGGACCGCAGACAGGCATCGAAGGCCTAAAATAAAAAAATTGGGCTGGCTGTAGGCAATTTTAAATTGGTTCCAGGGGTACACGGGCAGCAGTGACCTGGTCAGTGTAGTAGTAGTTGAAAGAATGGACCGCAGACAGGCTTAGAAGGCCTAACATAACAAACTTGGGCTGGCTGTAGGCACTTTTAAATTGGTTCCAGGGGTACACGGGCAGCAGTGGTCTGGTCAGTGGAAGTCTAGTGGAAGGAGTGACCGCAGACAGGCTTCCAAGGCCTAACATAACAAACTTGGGCTGGCTGTAGGCACTTTTAAATTGGTTCCAGGGGTACACGGGCAGCAGTGGTCTGGTCAGTGGAAGTCTAGTGGAAGGAGTGACCGCAGACAGGCTTCCAAGGCCTAACATAACAAACTTGGGCTGGCTGTAGGCACTTTTAAATTGGTTCCAGGGGTACACGGGCAGCAGTGGTCTGGTCAGTGGAAGTCTAGTGGAAGGAGTGACCGCAGACAGGCTTCCAAGGCCTAACATAACAAACTTGGGCTGGCTGTAGGCACTTTTAAATTGGTTCCAGGGGTACACGGGCAGCAGTGGTCTGGTCAGTGGAAGTCTAGTGGAAGGAGTGACCGCAGACAGGCTTCCAAGGCCTAACATAACAAACTTGGGCTGGCTGTAGGCACTTTTAAATTGGTTCCAGGGGTACACGGGCAGCAGTGGTCTGGTCAGTGGAAGTCTAGTGGAAGGAGTGACGGCAGACAGTCTTCGAAGGCCTAACATAACAAAATTGGGCTGACTGTAGGCACTTTTAAATTGGTTCCAGGGTAACACGGCCAGCAGTGGCCTGGTCAGTGTAGTAGTTGTAGAAAGAAGGGACCGCAGACAGGCTTCGAAGGCCTAACATAACAAAAATGTCAAAACAATGGTATTGTCAGTGCCAGGCATTGAAGGATGTCAGCGGCTAGACTACACATTGGTGAAGCTGTGAGAGATAATTTTGCTAGTGGTAGAGCACTGTTTGAGCTGGGGGGGGGAACTGTCTTGTGGCCGGCGGTACAGGCACAGGGCCCCTCATATTACAACGGTGTGTCTGACGTTGGGTGCGCACCACCACCGCCAGAGACACTTTATTGTACTATGAGGGACCCAGTGGCAGTGCCGTCGACCAAAAGCGGCCACACCCACCTCTTCAGACAAACAGCACTCTCAAGGGTCCAAGCGCAAAGTGGCGATAGCACGGCCCCGTGTGGGGAGTTTGGCCATTTCGTGAGGTGGAAACATGTCGTATGCTGGACAATCAGGTGAAGAAAATTACGAGATTGGAAAAGTCATTCAGAATAGTCCACAGGCAAGACCTTTTCATAGGAAAGCTAGGTGTCAGCCGGGCAGGGTGGGGCAAAAGATTTTGAAATCCAGTTGTGGTTCATTTTAATGAAGGTTAGATCATCTACATTTTGGGTAGCCAGACGAGTCCTTTTTTCTGTTAGTATTGAACCTGCAGCACTGAATACTCTTTCTGATAGGACACTAGCTGCCGGGCAAGCAAGCTCCTGCAATGCATATTCTGCCAATTCTGGCCAGGTGTCTAATTTGGATGCCCAGTAATCAAATGGGAATGACGGTTGAGGGAGAACGTCGATAAGGGATGAAAAATAGTTTGTAACCATACTGGACAAATGTTGTCTCCTGTCACTTTGAATTGATGCTGCAGTACCTGTCCTGTCTGCGGTCATAGAAAAATCACTCCACAACCTGGTCAGAAAACCCCTCTGTCCAACGCCACTTCTGATTTCTGCCCCTCTAACACCTCTGGTCTGCTGGCCCCTGGAGCTCGTGTGAGAACGATCACGGGCGCTGTGTGCAGGGAATGCCAGAAGCAAACGGTCAACAAGAGTTGATTGTTTTGTTGCTAATATTAGTTCCAAGTTCTCATGTGGCATAATATTTTGCAATTTGCCTTTATAGCGAGGATCAAGGAGGCAGGCCAACCAGTAATCGTCATCGTTCATCATTTTTGTAATGCGTGTGTCCCTTTTGAGGATACGCAAGGCATAATCCGCCATGTGGGCCAAAGTTCCCGTTGTCAAATCTGCGGTTGTGCTTGGTTGAGGGGCAGTTGCAGGCAAATCTACGTCACTTGTGTCCCTCAAAAAACCAGAACCCGGCCTTGCCACGCCACCAATTTCCCGTGCCCCCGGGAAAGCTTCCTCATTAAAAATATACTCATCCCCATCATCCTCCTCATCCTCCACCTCCTCTTCGCCCGGTACCTCGTCATGTACACTGCCCTGACCAGACAATCGCTGACTGTCATCAAGGCTTTCCTCTTCCTCTGGTGCAGACGCCTGATCCTTTATGTGCGTCAAACTTTGCATCAGCAGACGCATTAGGGGGATGCTCATGCTTATTATGGCGTTGTCTGCACTAACCAGCCGTGTGCATTCCTCAAAACACTGAAGGACTTGACACATGTCTTGAATCTTCGACCACTGCACACCTGACAACTCCATGTCTGCCATCCTACTGCCTGCCCGTGTATGTGTATCCTCCCACAAAAACATAACAGCCCGCCTCTGTTCGCACAGTCTCTGAAGCATGTGCAGTGTTGAGTTCCACCTTGTTGCAACGTCTATGATTAGGCGATGCTGGGGAAGGTTCAAAGAACGCTGATAGGTCTGCATACGGCTGGAGTGTACAGGCGAACGGCGGATATGTGCGCAAAGTCCACGCACTTTGAGGAGCAGGTCGGATAACCCCGGATAACTTTTCAGGAAGCACTGCACCACCAGGTTTAAGGTGTGAGCCAGGCAAGGAATGTGTTTCAGTTGGGAAAGGGAGATGGCAGCCATGAAATTCCTTCCGTTATCACTCACTACCTTGCCTGCCTCAAGATCTACAGTGCCCAGCCACGACTGCGTTTCTTGCTGCAAGAACTCGGACAGAACTTCCGCGGTGTGTCTATTGTCGCCCAAACACTTCATAGCCAATACAGCCTGCTGACGTATGCCAGTAGCTGCCCCATAATGGGAGACCTGGTGTGCAACAGTGGCAGGTGCAGATGGAGTGTTTGTGCGACTGCGGTCTGTGGACGAGCTCTTGCTTCTGCAGGAGGACGAGGAGGAGGAGGAGGAGGGGGTGCGAACGGCTACAGACAACTGTTTACTAGACCGTGGGCTAGGCAGAACTGTCCCAAACTTGCTGTCCCCTGTGGACCCTGAATCCACCACATTTACCCAGTGTGCCGTGATGGACACGTAACGTCCCTGGCCATGCCTACTGGTCCATGCATCTGTTGTCAGGTGCACCTTTGTGCTCACAGATTGCCTGAGTGCATGGACGATGCGCTCTTTAACATGCTGGTGGAGGGCTGGGATGGCTTTTCTGGAAAAAAAGTGTCGACTGGGTAGCTCGTAGCGTGGTACAGCGTAGTCCATCAGGTCTTTGAAAGCTTCGCTTTCAACTAACCGGTAGGGCATCATCTCTAACGAGATTAGTCTAGCTATGTGGGCGTTCAAACCCTGTGTACGCGGATGCGAGGCTAAGTATTTCCTTTTTCTAACCATAGTCTCATGTAGGGTGAGCTGGACTGGAGAGCTGGAGATCGTGGAACTAGCGGGGGTGCCGGTGGACATGGCAGACTGAGAGACGGTGGGAGATGGTATTGTTGCCGCCGGTGCCCTAGATGCAGTGTTTCCTACTACGAAACTGGTGATTCCCTGACCCTGACTGCTTTGGCCTGGCAAAGATACCTGCACAGATACAGCAGGTGGTGCGCTAAATGGTGATCCTACACTGCCGGAAGGGATGTTGCGTTGATGACTAGCTTCATTGGCCGAGGGTGCAACAACCTTAAGGGACGTTTGGTAGTTAGTCCAAGCTTTCAAATGCATGGTGGTTAAATGTCTATGCATGCAACTAGTATTGAGACTTTTCAGATTCTGACCTCTGCTTAAGGAAGTAGAACATTTTTGACAGATGACTTTGCGCTGATCAATTGGATGTTGTTTAAAAAAAATGCCAGACTGCACTCTTTCTAGCATCGGATACCTTTTCAGGCATTGCAGACTGAGCTTTAACCGGATGGCCACGCTGTCCTCCACCAGGTTTTGGCTTTGCCACGCGTTTTGGGCAAGATACGGGCCCGGCAGATGGAACCTGTGGCGATGTTGATGCCTGCTGCGGCCCCTCCTCCTCCTCTGCTTCAGAACTGCTGCCGCCTGCACCCTGTTCCCCCAATGGCTGCCAATCGGGGTCAAGAACTGGGTCATCTAATAACTCTTCTTGTACCTCCTGCGCAACTTCGTCTGTGTCACCGTGTCGTTCGGTGGTATAGCGTTCGTGATGGGGCAACATAGTCTCATCAGGGTCTGATTCTTGATCAGCACCCTGCGAGGGCAATGTTGTGGTCTGAGTCAAAGGACCAGCATAGTAGTCTGGCTGTGGCTGTGCGTCAGTGCACTCCATGTCAGATTCAATTTGTAATGGGCATGGACTGTTAACTGCTTCACTTTCTAAGCCAGGGACGGTATGTGTAAAGAGCTCCATGGAGTAACCCGTTGTGTCGCCTGCTGCATTCTTCTCTGTTGTTGTTTTTGCTGAAGAGGACAAGGAAGTGACTTGTCCCTGACCGTGAACATCCACTAACGACGCGCTGCTTTTACTTTTACCAGTTTCACGAGATGAGGCAAAAGAGCTAGAGGCTGAGTCAGCAAGATAAGCCAAAACTTGCTCTTGCTGCTCCGGCTTTAAAAGCGGTTTTCCTAATCCCAGAAAAGGGAGCGTTCGAGGCCTTGTGTAGCCGGACGACGAACCTGGCTCCACAGCTCCAGACTTAGGTGCAATATTTTTTCCCCCACGACCACCTGATGCTCCACCACTACCACTACCCTCATTACCAGCTGACAATGAACGCCCCCGGCCACGACCTCTTCCACTAGACTTCCTCATTGTTTTAAAAACGTAACCAAACTAACGTTATTTGTTGCAGTCACACAACTTACACGGTGAGCTATAACTTCAGTATGATTTAGCTACCCCTTTACAGGTTGGTGAGACCACAGCGAAAATCAGGCCCAATGTTACACACTCTTTTTTTGGTGGCTGCAAATTAGAGAGATGCCCCACACGCAGGACTGTCACTGAAGCACAAATGTTAATATTAATGTCACACTATTATTTTTTTTTTATTTTTATTTTTTTCAGGAACACTTTAGAAACCCCCCAAAAAAAAAAAAATAGATTTTTGCAGGGAGAATTTAGAAAACAAATGTAACAAACTATATGCTTTCTATGGGCCACTGAGTGAGAGATGACGCACACAGGAATCAGGAGTGGCACACAAGCCCAGAGGCCAATATTTTTCTACCAATGATTGATGGAGTTATTTTCTCTGGTAGATTTTGGAACCCAAATCAAGGAAAAAAAATGTAGGCTTTCTATGGACCACAATTGGAGAGAGAGAGAGAGAGAGATGGCACACCCAGGAGTCAAGACTGGCACACAAGCAGAAAGGCCAATATTAATCTCCCACTGTTTTTTTTTTGTTTTTTTTTTTTTGTTTTTTTTTCAGGGAGACTTTAGAAAAAAAAATAATAAAAAAAATATGATTTTATCAGGAAGAATTTAGAAACCAAATAAAATAAAATGATTTTTTCAGGGAGAATTTATAAAACAAATAAAAACAAAAATAGGCGTTCTATGGCCCACTGACTGAGAGATGACGCACACAGGAGTCAGGAGTGGCACACAAACCCAGAGGCCAATATTTTTCTACCAATGATTGATGTAGTTATTTTCTCTGGTAGATTTTAGAACCCAAATCAAGGAAAAAAAATATAGGCTTTCTATGGACCACAATTGGAGAGAGAGAGAGAGAGAGAGAGAGAGAGAGAGAGAGAGAGAGATGGCACACCCAGGAGTCAAGACTGGCACACAAGCAGAAAGGCCAATATTAATCTCCCACTGTTTTTTTTGGTTGTTTTTTTTTTTTTTTTTTTCAGGGAGACTTTAGAAAAAAAAATAATAAAAAAAATATGATTTTATCAGGAAGAATTTAGAAACCAAATAAAATAAAATGATTTTTTCAGGGAGAATTTATAAAACAAATAAAACCAAAAATAGGCGTTCTATGGCCCACTGACTGAGAGATGACGCACCCAGGAGTCAAGACTGGCACACAAGCAGAAAGGCCAATATTAATCTCCCACTGTTTTTTTTGGTTGTTTTTTTTTTTTTTTTTTCAGGGAGACTTTAGAAAAAAAAATAATAAAAAAAATATGATTTTATCAGGAAGAATTTAGAAACCAAATAAAATAAAATGATTTTTTCAGGGAGAATTTATAAAACAAATAAAACCAAAAATAGGCGTTCTATGGCCCACTGACTGAGAGATGACGCACCCAGGAGTCAAGACTGGCACACAAGCAGAAAGGCCAATATTAATCTCCCACTGTTTTTTTTTTTTTTTTTCAGGGAGACTTTAGAAAAAAAAATAATAAAAAAAATATGATTTTATCAGGAAGAATTTAGAAACCAAATAAAATAAAATGATTTTTTCAGGGAGAATTTAGAAAACAAATAAAACCAAAAATAGGCGTTCTATGGCCCACTGACTGAGAGATGACGCACACAGGAGTCAGGAGTGGCACACAAACCCAGAGGCCAATATTTTTCTACCAATGATTGATGTAGTTATTTTCTCTGGTAGATTTTAGAACCCAAATCAAGGAAAAAAAATATAGGCTTTCTATGGACCACAATTGGAGAGAGAGAGAGAGAGAGAGAGAGAGAGAGAGATGGCACACCCAGGAGTCAAGACTGGCACACAAGCAGAAAGGCCAATATTAATCTCCCACTGTTTTTTTGGTTGTTTTTTTTTTTTTTTTTTCAGGGAGACTTTAGAAATAAAAATAATAAAAAAAATATGATTTTATCAGGAAGAATTTAGAAACCAAATAAAATAAAATGATTTTTTCAGGGAGAATTTAGAAAACAAATAAAACCAAAAATATGCGTTCTATGGCCCACTGACTGAGAGAGAGAGAGAGATGGAACGCTTAGTACTGGCACACAAGCCCAAAGGGCAATATTAATCTCCCTTTTTTTTTCCAGGGAGAATTTCTGAAACCCAAAAAAAAAATAAAATAGGCTTTCTATGGCCCACTATTTGTGAGAGAGATGGGACGCTCAGGACTGGCACAGATGGCACGCTCAGGACTGGCACAGAAGCCCAGAGGCCAATATTAATCTCCCTTTTTTTCTGGGAGAATTTATAAAACCAAAAAAATATTTAAATAGGCTTTCTATGGCCCACTATTTGTGAGAGAGATGGCACGCTCAGGACTGGCACAGATGGCACGCTCACAACTGGCACACAAGCCCAGAGGCCAATATTAATCTCCCTTTTTTCAGGGAGAATTTCTAAAACCCAAAAAAAAAATAAAATAGGCTTTCTATGGCCCACTATTTGTGAGAGAGATGGGACGCTCAGGACTGGCACAGATGGCACGCTCAGGACTGGCACAGAAGCCCAGAGGCCAATATTAATCTCCCTTTTTTTCTGGGAGAATTTATAAAACCAAAAAAATATTTAAATAGGCTTTCTATGGCCCACTATTTGTGAGAGAGATGGCACGCTCAGGACTGGCACAGATGGCACGCTCACAACTGGCACACAAGCCCAGAGGCCAATATTAATCTCCCTTTTTTCAGGGAAAATTGATAAAACAAAAAAAAAAATTAAATAGGCTTTCTATGGCCCACTATTTGTGAGAGAGATGGCACGCTCAGGGCTGGCTGGCACAGATGGCACGCTCAGGACTGGCACACAAGCCCAGAGGCCAATATTAATCTCCCTTTTTTTCTGGGAGAATTTATAAAACCAAAAAAATATTTAAATAGGCTTTCTATGGCCCACTATTTGTGAGAGAGATGGCACGCTCAGGACTGGCACAGATGGCACGCTCACAACTGGCACACAAGCCCAGAGGCCAATATTAATCTCCCTTTTTTCAGGGAAAATTTATAAAACAAAAAAAAAAATTAAATAGGCTTTCTATGGCCCACTATTTGTGAGAGAGATGGCACGCTCAGGGCTGGCACAGATGGCACGCTCAGGACTGGCACACAAGCCCAGAGGCCAATATTAATCTCCCTTTTTTTCAGGGAGAATTTATAAAACCAAAAAAAAAAATAAATAGGCTTTCTATGGCCCACTATTTGTGAGAGAGATGGCACACTCAGGACTGGCACACAAGCCCAAAGGCCAATATTAATCTCCCACTGTATTTTTATCAGGGAGAATTTATACACCCCACAAAAAAAAATACAGAAAAATGAAAAGGCTTTCTATGGCCCACTATGTGAGAGAGATGGCACACACAGGGATGGCACTCTAGCAGAAATGCCAAATTGCCAATCTTAATCTCCCACCAAAAAAAAAAAAAAAAAAAAAACAGGGAATGTCCTACAATTACTATCTCCCTGCCTGCAGTAATCTCAGCCAGGTATGGCAGGCA